>NW_004567130.1:14725294-14760503 GCF_000260355.1 Condylura cristata
CCACACCTTCATTCACCCAGTATACACTATTTACTCCCTTTACTCTTCTACTGACCCCCAGCAAAGTGCTCACATTTTGGGCTCCTTTAAAGAGCATTTCATCCCAACTCCACTTCTACCAGGAAGTAAGAGAGCAACAGGGCCAGGTGTCTGGGGCCTGTATCTCTGAGGATCGATGCCGAGACACCCTCCCCCCAACTCCACCAGTGAGCACAGTGAGGCCTGAGCAGAGCACAGCCCAGCCTTAGAAAGCCCTGCATGAGCAATCAGCGCCATACCCCCTCTCAGGTCCTCCTTCCTCCTCTCCTTATCGGGGTGTGATATGGTCCTTCCAGCATCCTAGCTGGGACCTAAATAGGCATCTAGAGGGAGACTGTGTGAGCTGAGGCAGGAGACAGAGGGATCTTGGATGGGGAGCAGGATGTCTTGGAGACTGTGCCTCAGTTATCTCTGACGAAGGGGCAGAGAATGAAGGTGGTGAGGGTGCTCATCTCCCTTGCTGGCTCTCTGAGCTTCTCTCCAACTCACCCCTCGCTGTCATTCTAGCAATATTAATGGCAGCCCTTCAAGTTGCTGTTACTTACACCTTCCAGTTCCTGACCTCACTGACTGGCTCCATGAATGTGAAATGCTCTATGAACGGGACAAAAGAATGATTCTTTGTCCTATTTAACATATTAAGAGCCAGAGGCTCAGAGAAGTTGGACGGCTTGTCCAAGGTCACACAGCACTGGGCAGTTCTAAACTGAGTGTTTTCCAGCCTAGACTGTTCTTCCCCACAGCCTAATGGAATGCCCTGTGTCTCATTCCCAGGTGTTTCTCTGCTCTAACTAGTATCTTTCCCTCAGTTCTTCTCATCTCTCAACCAGGATGCAAAAGGTGGAGACAGGAAAGAGGAGAGGATGTTTTCACCCCATGGGGCATCTCATCCCTCCACCCTGTGAGATAACATTAACTCTCGTATTGGTGGTGGTTACCGTGTATCAGGCACTGGTCCATGTTTTAGGTGCTGGTGTGAATGATCGACATACCTGACCACACCTGTCCACACCTGCCATTGTTGGAAAATGGCACAGATACCGCCTCCTAGAAGAATATTAATCACCCTTTTGACTGGAGTAAAGGGTCTGTCCACGCAGGACACAGGGCCCAGGAAAGCACTGAAAATATTAAATCCAAGCAGAACAATTTGTGAGCAGTGGGCATGTCCTGTCACAGAGCCCATGTGTCAGTGTCTTTGACTGACTTTCAAAGGGCAAAAATCCTCTCCTACCTCCCGCTTGATATTCCACAAACTATTTTTATCATGATGCTGCTTACATGTGTACCAGCCAAAAATGCTGATATGAATTCTTCATACTTATGTGGGAAAGAAGGAAGGAGGGAAAAAGGGAGGGGGGGAGGAAAGAAGGAAGGAAGCAAGAAGGAAGGAAGCACACTGAATGCAATCACAAAATGCATCAAATTCAAATTCAAACCCTGTCTGCAATGACCAAGTGATATTTCGTTTTGCTCACAAGTGTCAGACACTCAGCTTGGAGGGCTCTTTGGATTTCCTGCAGCCTCAGCCGGGCCTGGGATGAATCGCTGTCCCCACTCCCTTCTACTGCAAGCCACTGGCAGCAGCATGGCGTTCCAGCCTTTGGCCTGCACCAGCGCGAAGGGGATCATTTTCCCATTACTTCCATGGCCTCTTCTCATTACTGTGTGTAATTAAAGCAGCACAGCTCAGTCTGATTATCATCAGAACAGAACAATTCGATGTGCAAATGCATATTGCTAAGATAGTTATCATTGAATGGGAAAAGGCTGATGGTAATGTCCGCCGAAAACAGTGATCGCACTTAGAGTGCATCAAAGTGTTTTCAGGAACTTCCAGGCTTCCAATTTTAGGAACTCCAGTTCCAATACTTCCAGCAATGCCAGAGGCTTGCCTTGAAAGTGGGGGGCCTGATTGTCTGCCCCTTGCTTCATTGGTTACATGAGAATAAGGAAGGCCTCCCCCGCGCTTGGCTGTACAGCAAGGGAATCCTTGTAGAATTCAGTCCCCGACTGAATTCTAGCTCTGCGACATACCATCTGTGGGACCGCAGACCAGTCTCCAAAGTGGCAGGGGCTGTTTCCTAGACGGGAACAGGGAAATGACATTCGCACCGTCCCTCGGTGTTGTCATCGTCGGAGGCAACCATGTTTGCAGAGGTCCCAGCGCTGGGGGCCCCGTGAGCACAGAGATTCAGCTGCTGCTGCTGTTCGCATGCCCAGCTCCATCTGCTTGGTCCCAGTTCCCTCAGCGTGTGGGGATGTGTGTCCGCTGCTCTCCGCTCGCGCCATCTTTGTCAAACGCCGTCACATCCCAGCTGCACTCCTCAGAAGCAGGTTGTCAGTGAACATGTTCCGGGGCTCACCCTCCTCGGTGGGCTGGAGCAGCGGCTAGACGTCTCTCTGGGAGAAAGCTCATCTAAGCATAGAAAGTGACACCAAGGCTTGCCAACGAGCAGACTCTAGGGAAGGGTAGTTACCACAACTGTACTTTTTTTACCAAAAAAAAATTATTTATTTATTTGTACAGAACTGGGGTACAGGACAGAGGTGCAGAGGCCATGAGAGGATTCACCAGAGACAGAGAGGGGAGCAGAACAGGTGGATCGATGAAGAACAATGCTGAGGGGAACAGCGGGCGGGTCAGGAGAGGTCTGCCGTGCCATGCGGGGCGGGGATCGAACTCATGCTGAATTGGCTTTAGCTTCTTAGTGCTGTGCTTTAACCCGCTGCGCCACCAGGGAAGGCCCATCACAACTGTACTTTATGGAAACAAATGTGGCTTAGTAACATGCGTCTATCGGTGCGTTAATTAACCGAGCTATCTGGGAGCCTCGCCATTACTATAATTTTGAAATTGTGATGACTATAAATTTGAGACATTTGCCCAGCCGTAAGGTGATGTGGAAAGCCGCAGGTCTGATGGTCCGGCCATGGCCTTTCATCTCTATTTACAATAAACCCGATCGCAGGGTTTTGCTTAGAAGGCCCTAGAGGAAGGGTGTAATTACTGTCCCCACCCCAGCCCAGCCCAAGGAGCTGCAGCCTAGGCCCTTTGCTCCGAATCCAGCAGGGTTAACTGCCTGTACAGGCACTCGGCTTCTGCCACGGATTCTATTAAGCTCCGTTTATCTCTACTTGAACGTTCGAGTCTTTACTCTGAGAACACACGGGCATGTGGTTTAAAAATAATCGGAGAGAAAGCCTTACGCTGCAAAGCTGTTCTCGGCCCCACCCTTCCGATTCTTAACCCTCTTCCCTGGGGTTATCCTGCTGTTTTCTAGTCGTTTCCTCTGTGGGTATTTCCAAATCTCTAAATACCAAGCTTGTACTTGGTGTGTATTGATTGACAGAACTTAGACCTCACCTATTGACATTTCTTGCCCTGTCCTCCCCATAGAGGACTTTCACTATTCTTAGTTCCATGTTGGTTACCTTGGCAACTTTCAGAAATGCTTTACTCTTTCATTTCTTATTCCATCAGCTACAGATAATCTATTTTGACGCTTTTGGTGTTCCACCTTCCTTTCTTCTCCTCTTTTGCCTCACAGTGTCTACAACTTGCTCTTTTTGCCCAGAGACCCAGAGATCCCGTGTGCCTATTATCATGATCAGCTTCTAGAAAGCATGGGCTTGGTTTGATGTCTCTTGTGTCCCAGTACAGCTCTTGGCTTGGAGCAGGGAACAGTAAGTCCGCGCCCCGTGCTCTGCGCCCTGGGTCTCATAAATACCCCGGCCTGACTGCCTGTCTGGGAAATGAGCTCCCCACCATGACCAGGGGGTGGACTGAGGTCATAACACCAGGTCAAAGTCCCTCACTGGAATTCTCTCCTGGTCTAGGGTCTGCATTTCCCAGTGGAGCTTTAAGGAAGTGTCTTCAGGGAGAATATTAATGACTGTCTGAATCATTAGCTTCCCTCCCAACCCATCACTGGATTTTCAGACAGGCATGAAATGGTTCTAGGAAAGGAGACAGCGAGACTCAATTTCAGAGTGAAGAAGTCTTTTTAGTATCATTTCTGAGTTTGATGATTTGCCTCCGGTCTGCTGTTTCTGGTTCACAATGGGAATCTGTTTCCTGGGGCAGATCTTCTGCAAGGGAGACCTTTCTAAAGCCTGTTCTCTCCATCAATCCTCTTTAACATCCCTCCAGAGATCTCCAGTCCCTAGGGACAAAGTCTAAGCTCAACCAAAAGCCCCTGGACCGGAGTCCTGGGGGGCTGTCCCATGACCCAGCCAGACGGCACCACTGCAGCTCCCCTCAGCATGCTTCCTCCTGCTCCTGCCTTAGCATAAGTTGTTCCTTCCGCCTGGAAGGCCCTCCTCCCCTCACAGCATTCCTTCCGAGTCCTTCCTCCCTCTGCCTAGACATCCTCTATCCCAGTCTTGCCTGGTGACTCCTCAAAGAACCTTCCCAGCCTACGTAGCCCACATCAGGCAGAAGTAGTTTACTTCTTGTTCCTCCTCTAGAATGTAAGTTCCTTGAAGGTGGGATCCATATGTTATTTGGTATTATGTCATAGCAGTGCCTGGATGCTAGAAAGAATTCAGTAATTCCACTCATGATGGATGTATGGGTAGTTGTATGAGTGGATGGATGGGTGGATGAGTGGATGGATGGGTGGATGAGTGGATGGATGGGTGGATGGGTGGGTGGGTGGATGGGTGGGTGGACAGATATCTGGATGTTTGGATGGATTTTTTTGACATGTGGATCAATGGGTAGGTGTATGGATGGTTAGGTGAGTAGATGGATAGTTGGACAACTAGAAAAATGGAGATCTATGCAAATGAAAAGCTGAGTTCAAAGGATGAGAGGTAGATGTAAGTTTTGTATTTCTTTTATCCAAGATCTCCATCAATGACAGACATCAAAACAGGTACCATGCAGTGACTGGGCCTATTTTCTGTAACCCTGAGGTTAAGTTCATGCTCCAACTTTCCCCAGCTCTCCCATGTGGGCTATTTCTCTCTCTCAAAAAAAAAAAAAAAAAAAGTCTCCAAACTTTGCTGGAACTGGTACTTTTACAGGCACATATAGGGATCTGAATGTTCAGTGTTTCTTATCAAGAGTTAAATCATGACTTTCTTTGAATTTACTGGTTAGCAACATATACTCCCTAATGATGTAGTGCACCCCAGCACCCACAGCAGGTGCTGGGGACGCGAGGAGGAACCATCGCTGCCTTCCAGAGCTCTGTGTGGGGAAGGAGCCAAGAGTAAACAGGTCTTCTGGAATACCCACAGCGACAACAGCAGCGGGCAGTGCCTCTGCCTTTGGTTGAGTTCTTACGAACCGACCCTAGGGCACTGATGGAGAAGGAGAGGTTGTCCCAGGTAGGAGGAAGTGCAAGGAAAAAATAGAACCCTCCCATGTGAGATTGGCACTCACTCCGAGCGTCACTGTATAAATGTCGACAGTGAAGCTTGGCACTGGGCAGATTAGTCAAGGTCACGTAGCCAAGTGGCAGAGTCAACATTCTTCCTGCCTCCAGGACCCAGGCTCCGAGCCACTCCACAACCTGGCATAGCTTGTGGTAGGCTATGTGAAGGGGACCGAGGCTGGATTAAGGCAGGTACCTTGGGGAAGAGGAAACAAGGTCTTCCTGGAGAGGAGCTGGAAGCTTTACCCAGGGGTGGTGGTTCCTGGACATGAGGGCAGTTGTTACAGAACTGAACAAGGTTCAGTAAATGTGGGGGGAGGGGGCCCTTTCTCGGGGGGTGTCATGGAATTGCTCATGTCAGCCTTTAGTGATGTTGGAGTTTAGAAACCCAAAGGCCAGGGAGGATCATGTTTGCATATCTCTCTGAGGACAAGTAAGAGCATGCTCTAAAGCATTTGTGAATTGATAAAAAGCCACAACCACCATGACTGTTTTGACATTTCCCCTGATCCAAGCACCGCACGAGGCTCCCCTGTGCATTAGCGTCGTTTGAATCCCACCTATTTGTGAGGCTCAGAAAAGTGAAGTTGTTCACCCAGGAGCTTCACTGAGTGGTAGAGCCAGGGATCGAACCTGGGTCCCTGAAATTCGAATAGTGCGTGAGGGCCAGTGTGACCAAGGGCAACTTGGTGCTCCTCAGACCCCACAGCTAAATGCAGTGAGACGGCGCCTGTGCTGGACCAGAGCTCCCGGAGCGAGATCAGAAGTAGGGTGGCTGTAGGGGTCCCTGTAGACCTGACGCAGTGTGGCCATAAAGACCCTGATGGAGTGTTGTCTGCTCCCAGCCGTGGGGTGCATGCTGAGTTGAGCCTTTGGCTCGCAGTGAGCCTCGGGGCTCCCAGGGCAGGGACCTCCTGGTCGGGGGCGGGGCTGGCCCTCTTGCTGTGCCAGAGAAGAGCGGGACAGCACTCCGCATGTTCCTTCCCCTGAGCAGCCTCATTCCTGCTGTCGTGAGAAGCCAGTGGACCATGGAGTCACAGGAAGTTGCTCACCACTGGGCCTTGTCTCCCAGAAGGGACACGGTAGTGGGATTTACCCCTACACAACTTTGAGTAAGGAAACATTGCTGACGGCCTAGCGGCCATGGCCTCTCACGCTCAGGCCACAAGACCCACCGCAGTGGGTGTCTTTAGTCCCTGGGCCTCTCGGAGCAGCTTGGCCCCAGTGGTCCACCCATGCCATGAGAGCCCCAACGGGGGGACACATTGTCCCCCACCCCAGGGAACACGAGCATCAAGGCAGAAAGAAGGGCAGAGGTGAGCTGGAAATGTTCCCACCCAGCCCTCGTCCAGACCCAGTAGTGCCAGGCAGGCACGCGGGCATACAGGTGTCCTCTCTGGACGTCCCTCACCCACTTCTGAAATGCAAGGACAGCCGCCAACCCCGGCGGTCAGACAGCAGGGTGCCAGCCATCCTAAGTCAAGGTGTGTTTGTGTGCTGGACTTGCTGCACTATAGAAAAGCAGGGTCACAGGGGACCTGCCACTGCCCCTTAGTCATGGCCTCAGGCCTTCCCTGTCAGTGGCCTCCTCCCTGGCCTCAGTCTTCTCCTTGTAGGCCTGTCTCTCCACATGGGCTTCTCTTTATAAGGACTTCAGTCACTTTGGGGTGGAGGACCCCCTAATCCTATATATGCCTTCATCTTAACTAACCACATCTGCAACAGCCTTGTTTTCAAATAAGGCCTGGTGATGCCAAGCCCCAGATGTGGTGGCAGCTGGATTAAAGGGCAGCCCCTCTGGAGAGAAACCAGCACAGTTGAGGGGCAGGAGGAGCCATCGCATGCTGGGGGTGCAGGCTGGCAAGAGAAGGGAAGGGTTATCTTAAGGCCACTGGAACCCCAAAAAGCAAGGATTGGGGGACACATTTATAGGGGCTCCAAGGTGGGAGGGGTTGAACTGAGCTGCCCAGCTCTCCCAGGGTCCCTCCTCTCACCTGGCCCCATGCCCAGGTGCTTAGATGCTTGGCTCAGTCTTTCATCAAATATTAGTCAGACGCCTGACATGTGCCAGGACCCATGATGAGGAACATCTCAGTCCAGCTTCGACAGCTCCTAATGGCCGTGGGAGGTTACAGTCTAATGCAATCAGGGTGGGGGCACCCACATCCATCTGGGGAAGACCAGGAAAGGGTTTCTTAGAGAACTTCTCCAGGCTGAGAGCTGATAGTTGAATCAGCAGAGGGAGGGGGGGAGGTGTAGGAGAGGGTCCCAGATAGAAGGAACAGCATGTGCAAAGTCCCTGGGGTGAGGAAGAGGGAGGTGTAAGCACAGAATTAAAGGTGGTGGCTGTGGCTGGAACATGGAGGCTAAGAAGACCAGGGACAGAGAGGCAGGGTCAAAGAGGGCCTGTCCGATACTGTCAAGGGTTCGGGCAGTGGAGTCTGTGGGCTGGAGTCTAAAATCAGGTTCACAGGGGACCTGCCAGAGCCTCTTAGTCCTGGAAAGCTAAGGAATGGGCTTTTGCAGGGGCGGGGGGAGGGAAGATGCATTCCAACTGTACTGTAGAAAATCACTCTGGCTGGCCAGGAGGGTCCGGACGGACAAGTGATGACTTAGGAAGTGTTCGCAGAAGTCCTGATGACTCCTGAGGAGGCAGTCAAAGCCTTTCTACCATGGCCAGGACATTAAGGGTAAAAATGGTGCCTGTCTCACCTCTGGACACACCTCATTGACAGCTGGTAGGAGCTGAAGCTCAGCTGTCAGAGGTCAAGTCCAGCCCGGCTCAACCCTGCCGTGGCGGAACATGCTGCGTGGCTTTGGGTGACACATGTAAACTGTCTGAGCCTTGGTGACCCCAACCGTAAGGTAAGGACACTTACCTACCTGACAGGAATAATCGCAGCGTCATGTGGCCGCACGAGCTTCAGTAAATGAGAAAATGCCTCCAGAATGATGCCCAACAGAGTAAGGACTGAGCACAGGGTAGCTGTAGTTATTTCATGTAGCAATTGTTCGTTCCGCAATGACCAGCACTACTCGTGCTAAGATCCAGGGCTGGGGGAGCAAGACGCTCAGATGCTGGTAAGGAGGCAGAAACATTTGTGAACGGAAAGGAGAGTCACAGCTGGCTAGCCTCACAGGCGTGGGCGATGGCCAGAGGAATGTTTGGGAAGAGGACAAGGTCGTGGTGTAGACAGACTTGGGCACAGCCCCTGGGATCCCCAGCCCCAGCTGCCAGCCCAGGAACACAGAACAGAGTAATATGATCGGGCCTGGACATCTGGGGTTGGCGTGGAGAGCCCCAGGGACAGTGTGTTCACGGCGTGCCCGTGTGTGTGTGTGTGTGTTGGGCAGGGGACACTGCCTACATAGCCCAGATCACGAGGCTCAGCTGCGGGGTGTGTGACAGTCACAGCATCACGGGATACACGCAAGAGGCTGAGGTGAGAAAGGACCCACCTCGCCTGGCCCCGGGCCATCCTGGAAAGGGCAAAGGTGGAAATAACCAGCACAGTCAGAAGCTGCAGGCAGGGGTGGGATTCAGGAGGACGCCAGACAGAGGCCATTAAACAGCAACGCCAGCCCAGAGAGGTTTGTAATGGTAAAAAAAAAAAATAAAATAAAAGCTGGAACCAGCTTTCCTCCCAAAGTCCTGGAAACATGTTCTTCAGGAGGAAAAGGAATCTGTCAAATGCCTGCTCTTTAATAGCCATTTAAAAGAAAAACAGATCTACAAGCACTCACATGACAAGACCACAGACACAGTGGGGAGGGGGGAGAGAGAAAGTTCTAGAACAGGGAGTAACAGACAACAGTGTTCACATATATTTAAGTATTTGGACATCTACAAATTAATGCTCTTTATGCATACCTACCTGTGTATCCACATAAAGCTGCACAGGAAACTTGATACTCAGAGCACCTTGAAGAGCCGTGAGGTGAGAGGTGAGAGGGTGTCAGAGGCGGGGAGACACTGGTTGTTGCCACTCCTGTCTATGTGACAAGTGATTTTCAGTAATCTCCGTAATAACATGTATTATTTTCACAATTTGTTCTTTGGTTTTAAAGCAATCATTTTAAAGGAATGAATTTCCATTTTTAATATATATTCAAATTCAGCAAAATAGATTGTGAATGAACTAAAAATCAGCACCTGCTAAAACCCAGCTAAGAATAGACACAATGATGGCTCTCCCTGCTACTCGGAAATTTTAAGCTTCCTTCAAATGCTGGCCAAGAGTGACAGAAGTCACTCAGTTTCTTTGTGTCTGTCCCCACTGTTCATTTTGACTCTGCTGAAACAGAAATCTATATTGTCCCAGTGGCTGGAGACACGAACTGAGTCTGAGCTGACTTCAAACGATCCCAAACAGTTAAGAATTTTGGGATTTTCAAATTAGCAGAATCTGCTTATAGAAGGGGCCAGTGTCATCAGCTTCCAGGTAGACACTGTTTTTATTAAGGAATATGTAGTGAAAATGGGCTGCTTTGAAGCTAGTAAAAGAAAGAAAACTCTTGGCATTTATACAGCCAGGCTTTAGAAATTAAGCAAAATACTTTCTCAGGCTGGATAGACGGTGCGTGGTGACAGTAAAAGGCACACCAACCTCGTCAGCTTCGTATGGTCCTGTAACTGTGTGACATATCTACTGCCTGCCTTCAGTGCCACACCCCTCTGCCCTGCCCTGAGGCTCCGGGGACCAGAGCCACCGCTGAGGGCAAAGGCTCCTTAGCTTCACCTGCAGTGTGCTCCTGTCTTCCCACATGATGGCTCAGAGGATGGGGTCTGAAACCAGACTAACTGGTTTCTCATTCTGGCCCAGATTGTGACTCTGGCCAATTTCTCCAGGTCTCAGTTTCCCGTCTGTAATGTGGAGCTAATAATGTCTGGGTCCTATGGGGCTGGCGGTGAGAATGTCATGAGATCATTTGTATAAAGCACCCCTTCCTCCCTCGCCCCCCCATATAGGAAGCGCTGTGTGGAGGGGGAGGGGACTCTATACTTCCCATTCAGTTTTGCTGTGAATCTAAAACTGCTCTGAAAAACAAAATCTAACTTAAAAAAAAAAAAGCATATACCCAGAGAAACAAGGCCGAAATACCAAATGTTAACCAAAGCTGGGGATATGAGTATTTATTTTTTGTATTTAAAAAACAGTTCTTTCCCCTTCCTTGTTTTGAGGCCGGAAGACAGGGCAGTGGCCTCCCTGGGGCCTGGGGCGCAGGCACAGTTCTCAGTGGACCCTTCAGCTTGGGGTCTGATGCTTTGAGGTCCGTTCAGGTCAGCTTTGTCCTAAACTATGGAACTTTCTGGTGCCTAGGAGGCAGTTGTTTTTCCCCGTCTGAGTAGATTTTCTTTGTCTGAGAGTAGACAAAGGGAGAGGGCAGGGTGCCAGGGAGGTGGAGGCCTCGGGCCAGGTTGGCTGAGGGAGTAGGAGCAGCTTCAAGGTCCACCCAAGTTCATCCATCCACCTCTGCCCGGCTGTCTACCCATCCGCCTGCTGCCTCCCTTTCATGCATTCTTTCCCCCAGTATTTATTGAGCACCTCCTAGGGGCTAGGCCTGGGATATCACTGTGAACGGCGTCCCTGCCCTCCTGACAGTGTAGTAGGGCCTCAGCAGGAACAAATCACCAATATATAATCACACGTTGGGCAAAGGCTCAGGACTGGTCACCTATCTGCTGGTCTTTCTCTCCTGCATTTGTCCTGCTAAGTGCCAGCCTGGCCCCCAAGTCTTGCTCCACTGGGGGGGTGCCTCTAGAACTTCCCTTAAATTGTGCCCCAACTTTCCAATCACGAGAAGTGCTACTTTACCTGTAGAAAGTTCCTATTTCTAGAACCCACCTGGTGATACCCATGCGGGACCTGAAACCTGAGGGTTTAACACCCGCTTCTACGCCAGTGGGAGCTGCAGGGGGCTGAGTGAGCCTCACCTCAGTTCTACCTCCCCCACCTCAACTCTCCCCTGCCCCCTCAGCTGCAGCCCCAAGCCTGGATCATAGGGACTGCTGCACCTGGGTTGCAGGGCCCTGGGCCACACCTGGGCTGATTCCCATGGCCCTCACTGGGGGGAGGGCTGCTGAGGTCAGGGGTTAGCCCTGCTCAGTTTCAGGCTGCCAGAAGTCCAAAGAGGCCAGGCGTCTGGAAGAGTAAGCACTGAGGTGCTCTGGGGATCTACCTGGACCTGGAGAGCAGGAAGAGAACCTGGCAGGTAGGAGGCCTGGACAGGGCGGAGTCCAGCCAGTGCACCTGGTAGGAGGGGCCTTGTGGGCTGCACCCCGTGAGGCACCTGGCCCCACCCAGCCTTCCAGTCCTGGACAGAGCCCGGGTGACACTGAGGAAATGGCCCGTGGTGGGACGGAGGGGTCAGCACCATCCAAATGGCATTCCCCAGGCCGGCAAGCGCAGGGCCAGTCATGGGCTTCGCTTCTAAGAGGTCCACCTGCCCTTACTCCCTGGGGCTCCTGGAAGCCGCTTTTAAAACTCTCTGTACTGGGAGGCTAAGGCTGGCAATGAACTCATGAGCCTGTGTCTCGCACACACCCACATCAGGGCGATCTGAGTATGCGGGTCCCGGGCATCACTGTCAACATGGATCCACAGGCTGCCGGGCGGCGTAGCCTGGGCCTGGGGCAGAAGTGACGTTTTCCATGACTAGCGTCCTTGGTGGTGAGACAAGGGGACCCTTGGTGACTGCCTGAGCCACCCCCTTTGATAGAACAGCTGGTGTGTGGGTTTGAGGCTCAACTCCCTCCAGAGCCAGAGGCCCCAAGGTCTGGGTGTCTTCCTCAGGACCCTCTATGTCGGGTCCTAATGTACCCCCCAGCTCCCCTATTTCCTGCTTCCCCATGCTCATCCAGCAAGGGCAGTCAGAGGGAGGGTCCACGCCGGTTGCCCTCCCTTCCAGTCCCCAACCTACAGCGCTGGCCCGACCGCGGCCAGGCTGGCTGAGTCAGGTTCAAGCAGCTCTACTTGGGGGCACACAGAGAGACGGAGGGAGAATGGGGGGGTAGAAACCCCACACCTCCATTTGCTGCATCCAAGGCGTTTCTCTCTGTGCTACTCATTCATCTGTCTCCTCTCCCCACGGTCAAGTACCGCAGCTCAGAACCTGGTGCCTGGAAGAGCTGAGTTCAAATCCTGTCTGAGCACTGTGGTTCCCCCTCAAGCGGTATTGACAATGACACCCTCCTCATGGGGTTCCTGTGGGGATGTTTTGGGGGCATGTACATTAGTGGCAGACAGTACCTGGTATTGGGTTCCATTAAAGACAGCTACATCTGTGTATTCTTATTTCTTCACTCCAGCTCTTCTTGGGCATCTGTAGCTGAATGCCCAACACCCTCTGCATCTCCACTGAGCTCTCTTCACCTGTTGGTGCACCCAGAACCCCTGTGTGCATTCATTCCCTGAAGCCAGACCCCTCTGTGTGGGGAAGAACCCCAAGTGCCTGGGAACTTACACACTTCTGGGGATGGGGACCTTCCCGTGACAGAAGGATGCCACGCTCTGACCCAGTCGGGACAGCTCTGGAGTAGTGGTCTCCACGGTTGGTCCCACTCCCCTTGGGCACTCAGCCTCTGGGGACCTGACTCCTCCCATTTTTCCTAGAATGTTTCCCAAGAAAACACCAAACACCACCACGCAAATCCTCATCTCAGGG
The DNA here is from genome assembly GCF_000260355.1 of Condylura cristata. Taxonomy (NCBI): domain Eukaryota; kingdom Metazoa; phylum Chordata; class Mammalia; order Eulipotyphla; family Talpidae; genus Condylura; species Condylura cristata. The sequence goes on from NW_004567130.1 coordinate 14,738,383, forward strand.
TCTGCTTCTGGGGAACCCAGTCACAGGCAGTATCTGCTCTTCGCAGCCTTCCAAACCCCACTCCCTCCCAGCCGGGTGCCAGCTCTTCCTCTCCCCGCCTTTCTGCTCTTCCCTCCGGGCCAGCTCCCTCGGGCACCTCCACCACCGCCGTGGAAGCAGATGGCGTCATCTGGGCGAGAGCGCCCTTTGCTGTGATTTATGCTCCTTGATTGGGCAGCTGCTATTTTTAGTCGCCTCACTCCACCTTCTGCTGTCCTCGGAGGGAGGCAGTTCTGTCCCGGGGATCACAGGGTGGCTCTGTCAGTGGTTTTCAGCTGGAGACAACTTTGTGCCCCAGGGGCCTTAGCAATGGCTGGAGACATTTTTGGCTGTCACAGCATGGTGGTGGGCACTACTGGCATCTCGCTGGTAAGGACAAGGGATGCCGCTGAGTGCACTGGGCAGCCGCCTTCACTGAGAACCGTGGTGGCTGATGCCACAGCGCTGGGCCTGGCATCCTGCACTGGCCGCTCTTTGTTATGGTACAAGGCGACTTGAGTTGTGGGATGGTGCGCAACTCAGACACGTACGTAATTCACAGCACCATGTAACTTTACTGCTGCTGTTTCTTTCATTTCTATTTCGTGGTCTCATGAAATTAATTGTACTAAGCTCCTCTTCCCATAAACATAAGAGCAGTCAAATACCAAGGCCATGTGGCCTCCTGCTATATGGAGCCAGATGGCACCCACTCTATGGTCTGCTCCGGGCAGTTGTGTTACTAGGTGATGTCCGCCTCGCAGCAATCGTATGAGGTGGGACTCTTTTTTTTTTAAAGATTTATTTATTCATACAGAACTGGGGTACAAGCCAGAGATGCGGAGGGTGAGAGGATTCACCAGAGACAGAGTGCGGAGCAGAACAGGCAGATCCATGAAGTATGCTGCTGAGGGGAGCAGCAGGCGGGTCAGGAGAGGTCTGCCACGCCATGTGGTCACCTCTGGGGCAGGCAGGAATCGAACTCATGCGGAAGAGGCTTTAGATTCTCAGTGCTGTGCTTTAACCCGCTGCGCCACCAGAGAGGGCCGAGGTGGGACTCTTAATAGCCCCCATTTTGCAGATGCAGAAAATGAGGCATGGAGCGGAGTGACTGCTCAGTGGCACAGTTGAACCTGGATTGTTCCGTCTGCCCAGCCCATGCTCTTAACGCCTCACTCCATTTAGTCAACTAGCTGATGGCTTAAAGAGGGCTACTTCAGACGGGATGGGACTACATCTGTTCACTGTGTTAGTCCCCACCTTGGAAGCAGTCAGGTGACTAGAAGGCAGTAGGATCGAGGCTCCGGCCTCAGGAGGGATAGGCCCTATCTCTACATGTGTTCCAAGCCTGACAGAGGCTGAGGTGATGATGGCCTTTTGAAGCTAACTCTTCTCATGATGTATCAGTCCACTTTGGGTGCATAGCAATCTGCCCCAAAATGTTGGTTCTATTTCAGATCACAGTGGCTGGGCCAAGGAAGTGGCCCTTCTCAGGTGGGCCTGTGCCTCTGTGCACCTGTCGTCACCTAGCCAGATCAGATGGGGGTGGCAGAGCTGGACACCTTTAGCTGGGATGACTGGCCGCTGCTCTGTCTTATCTCATCCCCCATCAGGCGAGTCTGAGCCTGGCAGCAGCAAGATTTTAAGAGCAGGAGAGCCAGGCTTCAACACCTATACACAGAACAGGGAAATGCCACTTCTGTTGCAATTTGTTGTCCACAGCAAGTTACAGTCCAGCTTTTTTTTAAATATTTATTTATTTATGCATTCAGAACTGGGGTATAGATCAGAGGTGTCGGGACGGTGAGAGGATTCACCAGAGACAGTGTGGGGAGCAGAACAGGCAAATTGACTAAGTACACTGCCGAGGGGAGCAGTGGGTGGGGGGGGCAGGAGAGGTCTGCCATGCCATGTGAGTCACCTACGGGCAGGGATCAAACTCTCCTGTGGCCGCTTCTCAGCGCTGCACCTTAACCTGTTGCACCACCAGGGAGGGCCCTACAGTCTAGTTTTAAAGGGTGGAGAATTAACACCTCTTAGCAGGATGAGTCACCAAAAAATGCCACTGTCTTTTCAGTTTACCACAAAGACATTGTTCTGCCAGACTGAAGGCAGCTATTTAGGTATCTTCATGGTCAGGGGCACCCACACTGAATCTGTCTCTATGAAGCTGTCAGTCACTGGGTTATAGGGCCGTGGGCAGGTATCGAACTTCTCTGGGTCTCAGTTTCCTCATTTATGTTACGAGCATAATATACTCATCCTATCATAATATACTCATCCTCACGGGTTGTCATAAAGCTCAAATAAGACAGAGGAGGGAGAAGGGGCTATTATTCCATTATCTGTCCTTGACACAGAAGGAAGCCGTCTGTGCACACTGGATACGCACATCTCCGCCCCGAGCTAACTCCCCTGTAATTCATCAGCAGCCAAAGCCTGACAAGCCCCCAGTGGATTTGCCATCAATCCTCCTGTCTATTATCCCAGGGAAAACCCACAAGGTTTTGTTGGAAACTTTCGGGACCTTGTTCATGCAAGTTGAAATATTAAGCTCTGGCAAAGAACTGTGTTACGCTGAAGTTCCTTGGTCTGCCTGGGTCTCATTTAACCCCTTGTCACTAGCGAAAGCTCACTTGTTCTCGATAAACCAGACTTCATGTTCTGAGGTCTCACTGGCCAACGTCCCTGAGGGAACAGGACAACACTTGTCCTCCCAATGGGGCCAGATCTGTGGAGGTGTATCAGGGCAGCTCACTGCAGAGCGGTCCTCCCACGAGCGACCCCAAACATCCATCAGCAGGCATCCCATACACTTGGGGAACCTGATACCAAAGGGATTAAAGGAAGAGCATGGCTTTTCCAGCCTCTGGGCTATGTGGTTATGTGAAGCAGAGGAGACAGAACAAACTCTGTCATTTCATTCTGATAACGATTGACCCTAGTCACTGAAAGCTGACTTGTGACACTGACCTCACTCAACTCGGGCCCATTCCCATGCATTTGCTGTTTACCCCCACACCTGACTTTGGGCCCAGTCTAGGAGGGTTGGTCTCATTGAGTTCTCCAACAACCACCAAGCAAATACCACTGTTACAACCCCCATTGTGCAGTCAAGGAAACTGGGGGTTGGGTTGGGGGGAAGGGGGAAGGTTTGTCCAAGTAATGCAACTAGGGGTAGCAGAATCAAGAATTGCAGAGAGCTTTGCTGACCACCCCACAGGGTCTGTGCCCCTCATCTCGCTACCTTCCTTGAGTTTTCCCCCATCACCATAACCCCCAACACACTGGGGTGTCTGCTTTATTCATGCAAGGACCTCCTGTGTTTGCTCTGCAGAAACTAGCAAGTGCCTGGCACTTTCAGGTGGTCAGTAAACATTTGTTGACTGAATGAATGACCCTGAGAGTCTGGAATGAATGATCCTGTTCTGTAGATGGAGAGTCCGAGGCACAGAAAGGTAAAGGGACTCTCTTGAGCTTTCCACCATATAGTTATGCAATCAGACGAGAAAGAGGATTTCGTTTTAGAAGTTGCTTCATATTTTACCATCTAGTCCTCCACTGTTAGATCTGTACATTCTTCCTTCTCTCTGGTCAATAACTCAATGCCTCTCCTTTTACATTTGTCTTTTTTTCTTTATCTCTGTTTCTTAGATGTAGCATCCCTTACAACTGAATCAAGAACATGGCTTAAAATCTAACAACATTTTCTCTAGCAGCTTTCAATTCCTCCATCCCATGAGAATGCGCCTCCTATGTTCTTGGATACATCATGTCTTATGTTTATTTTTTTTAAAGATCTACTTATGCATACAAAACTGGGGTACAGACTAGAGATGCAGGGGTGATAAAGGATTCACCAGAGACAGATTAGGGATCAGAACAGGCAGGTAGACTAAGTACACTGGTGAGGGGAGCAGCGGGTGAGACAGGAGAGGTCTGATGCACCATGCGCTCCCTGCCAGGAATTGAACTTGTGCTGAAGAGGCTTGGCTAGCTTCATAGTGCTGTGCTCCAACCCCTTGCATCACCAGGGAGGGCCCCATGTCTTTTAGCTTCCCACTGTTCCTCTTCCTAAGGGAGCTCCCTGCTCGTCCTGTGTGGGACATTGAGTTGGGTTTTTCTAAGATGGTATATTTATTGATCTTTTTTAGCCCAGTGGAAGTGAGAAGAAAATTGAGGCTGTTAACAGTAGACCACTCCTAGTTTGGGATTCCAGTCACCAAGAAGACCGGGGTAGAAACACACCATGGACAACCTCATTAGGTAGCTCCAATTTGGGTCAAATAATGTCTGGCAGTTATGGAATCATGGGAATAGGTTAGGCGATGCCCTTAACTATTTTTCAGCCCCCTCAGTAGCAGCCAAAGTGGCAGCAACCCCAGACAATCAGCTCCCACTGGGGTCCCCCAACATAGCACTCCACACTCCACTGGCTAGAGTTAAATAGACTATGGTTCCCTGTTCTTCACAGTGGTATGTTCTAGAGACGTCTACTGACATGATGGTGACTTATTCCTTCACACCGACCTTCCATGATTTTTTTTTTTTAAGATTTATTTATTTATTCATACAGAAATACAGAACTGGGGTACAGGCCAGAGTTGCAAGGGCAGTGAGAGGATTCACCAGAGACAGAGTGGGGGGGCAGAACAGGCAGATAAACGAAGTACACTGCTGAGGGGAGCAGCGGGCGGGTCAGGAGAGGTCTGCCGTGCCATGTGGTCACCTCCGGGGCAGGCAGGGATCAAACTCATGCGGAAGTGGCTTTTGATTCTTAGTGCTGTGCTTTAACCCGCTTTGCCACAGGGAGGGCCAGACCTTCCATGATTCTTACCAGACCTTCCTCCAGCCTAGTCCCATCCACACATTTTCTGGCATAAACTCTCTAAAGTTTGAGCCATGTGAGTGCCAACCTTCCCTAATTTACAGTGCTTATAAAGGCATTTCCCTGCTGGTTATATCCCACTGGTAATTTCTACAGATGTTGTAAGAGGAACAAAGCTAGGCCTTCCGGTAAAAGTTATCACCAAGCCAGGAAGCCCTTTTCTGGTTCCTTGAAGTCTTAGAAGTCAGCACCTAATTAACTAGAGATCAGACCTCACCTGATAACACACTCCTTGGATTTTGTTATGCAATTCAGGAACCTGCTCATTAAATCTAAACTGCACACATACAGAACTAATGCGCTGGAGATGTCTGGTCCTGGCCCAGGACCTGATTTCTGCTGGAACGGGGACACCTCCATATTTTGAGAAAAGGGAAGAGGAGTTTATAGTCCCTGTGATCTTGGAAGGGCTGTTGTTTGTAAATTAGGGGAGCTGTAAAGCTGGCCTTTACCTAAGAAACAGCTTCCTCCTCCCCAGCCCGGTGAGGCTAAGGCCAAGTCTGCCGTAGCTAAGGTAACGGCCCAGTCTTCAGCACAGCATCAACTAGGAGATCAGCCAACATCTGCTCCCTGCTTAGCTCGCTGAGACTTCCCAACAGTTCCGTCCAGTACATGCATTTAATGTCCTGATCTACAGGCGCAGAAACAGGCTCAGAACAACCCTGTGGGCACTCGTGGCTGGGGGCAGCAAGCAGGGTTAGAATCCATGTTTGATCTCCTTTAATGCTCAGAGAAAAGTAATGAGGCAGTTGTGGCTATTTCCATTGCAAGATGAGACAACTGACACCCAGAGAGTAAGGTTGAACCCCAGGGTCCCTGTGACCCACCCTCAGCCACAAAGGAGCCAAGACTCAGTCCTGTCCAGGCAGGGCTCAGGCCTTCCAGGAGACCAGGACAGAGGTGTGACCTGGTATGAGAGAGTTGGAAGCTGCAGGAGCAGTTAGGAGGTAACCCAGGAGGGAAAAGAGAGGGGTGTTGAGAGGAAATTCTGAGCCAAGAAGCAGGTACTGCAGGACACAGGGGAGGCTTGCACAGAGGGATGAGAAGGGATGGGAACAGAGTGGCCTTCTGAAAATCACCGCTCTTTCCAAGGCCAGGGGAGGGTTCCTCTGAGGACCACGCGTCCCGTGAGAGGGGCAGCAGAGAGTGGGCAGTCTCCCATGGGAGTGGGCATCAGAATCACCTGGGGGCTAGGGGCAGTCTGGTTCCTGGGCTCAGCCCCCAATCTCTGACTCAGAGGACTGAGTACTTGCACTTCTAGCACAATCCCCTGGGCCTCCTGCGACTGGTGCAGGACCATGGACACGCTGTGAGAACCCGCACAGAGGGGCTTTAGAACAGTGGAGCATAGCAGGGCTTTTCTCGCTTCTCTCCTCATTCTGCCTTTTCTGTAGATTCATTTAATTGTTTATTGTTTTTTGTATTTCAATTGCAGTATAATGCACCCCCAGGGGAATGCACTAAAGACACGTGCCTGATGGGGTGCATGTGGACAGATACCTATGGGTCCACCACCCAATGAAGGTGAAGAGCATTTGCATGAGATCTCCCTCGTGTACCCTGAGTCACTCCCCCCACAACAGGTTACCCCTGTTCTGACTTCTGCCACCATTAGTGGGGCCTTTCCTCTTGAACTTCGTAAGATGGAGTCAGTCTGTTCTCTTTGCACTACAGGGCCTCTGGATAGTTGACTGATTTATTACTTCTCACTGTCTTCACAATGTCAGTCCAGAAAGCATAGATTACTAGTTTTTATTTTTGTTGTTTAAGATTTTTTTTTTTTTTTTTTTTTTGCATACAGGAACTGGGCACAGGCTAGAGTTGTGGGTGGGGAGCAGTGAGAGGATTCATCAGAGACAGAGTGGGGAGCAGAACAGACAGATCGACTGAAATATACTGCTGAGGGGGGCATTGGCAGGTCAGGAGAAGTCTGCCACTCCATGTGGGTCACCTCCTTGGCCAGGGATTGAACTTGTGCTGAAGTGGCTGTGGATAGCTTCATAGTGCTGCACTTTAACCCATTGTGCCACTTTAACCCATTGTCTAGTGATGCCACCTGGACCCTCTTCCTTTCGGTAAGGTGCATTTCCCGCAGGACCCTTTTACTTACCTGTTTCAGTTTTCAAAACTACCCTGCAAAGCAGCTGTTCACATCTCCTGAGGCTCAGAGAGGTTAAGACATTTGCCCCAAATTCCTCAATGTGTAAGAAGCAAACTTAGGCAGTTGAGTCTAGGGCCTGTCCTTAACTACTGGGCCATTTTCCTTCCCAAAGGAGCCATGTGACCCTATAGATGTTGGTGTGATGTTTGTCGACTGACTGAATGACGTGAACCCTTGCAGAGCAGCTGTCTTGCTTTTCTTAGCAGTTTCTTTATTCAAGGCACCCAGGTTTACCTCCTATGGGCTTATGGGATGAGCAGTGGATTCATGTCCTCAGCGAGCTAGCTTCAGTTTGACTCACACTGGCTCTGGTCAGCCTGGGAGCCTGCGTGCTGAGGTCTGGAAGTGGCGTGGTGTTAAATGCCCCCAGAGACCATCAACCCCTCTGCCTCTCAGAGGCATCCTGGGGTCTGTCAGGTCCCCATTGTAATCTCTACGTGGTACTTAACCAGCCAAAAGCATTGACTGCTCAGATAGGCCTCAGAAGAGGTCTGGAAGACTGTCAAGCAGCCAACAGCATTGATGCTAACAAGAAAGGTTTTTAAAAAATGGATAATTCGTTTCACCTTTAGTCCTTCAAAATAGAAAGAGAGAAAGGCAAAGCAGGGGAAGTGGGCCTAATTATAAATGAAGAGTGGCGTGAAGTTAATGATGACTCATTTTTTAAATTGGTGTTTGACAAGAACAAGAAAGAACTAAAATCAGGACAATTAGGAAGTAATGAAGAGCTTTAAAAACAGAGAGAAAAGCAGGTAAGAGAATTATTCTGGAAGGCTGTGACTGGAAATGACTGTGTTTGGGGCCAGGCTGAGGTGGGTTCCCAGAACAGATCTATGAGAGCAAGGCTAGAGAGTTGGTAAGAGAAGCCTCAGGAAATTCAACCACAACATGAATCTAAAATCTGCCCACTTCTTGTAATGTCCATCTCCAATGTACTAATCCAAACTGTTACAGGGCAGGGAGAGGGGTACCCCAGGACCCCTAAACATGCCCACTCTAAATAGGTTCTGCCATCTACTGCTTTAAGACAAAACATATAAGAACCTAAATGAAAAGGAACTTTAATACAATGAGTGTGCAATACAGAAAAGACAATGAATATAGTTTCTAAATCAAACACCCAAAGTTACCTGTCCCCTCATGGGTAAAAGTCTACCCAAAAGGCATTGGCCCAAAGCAGGCCTGAAATCCCACCACAAGTCTAAGGCACCTTATGGTGGGACCCATAGAAAATGGTCAGAAATGCCAGACAAGTCTGGGAGGAAAAGAGCAAAATCAAAATCAAGATAAACGCTACCATGGTCAACCTCCCCGCAGGTCTCTCACCCACATGTTTCAGCCAGTCCAGGGCCACAAAACAAGAGCAGCTTCTTCACCTCTCTCTGCTCCATGTGCCTCCCTCAGGTCGTCTCCCAGTTCCATCCTGTTTCCTTCCTCTTCGGTCTCCTCTCCAGATTCTTCTCTCATCTCAGCTCTGCCCTCCATTGGGTGGGGCAGGGAACCGGGAATCTCCCCTTTCCCTGGGGTCCATCCTGTTGCACAAACACTGTCTTCTCTCCCCTGGAGCCCTGAAATGACCACCTGGCTGTTGTCCCTTCCTTTCCCCCAATCCCTTTGTTTCATGAGTCAGAGAAAACTGTCTACAAGCAAGGTGAACTGCCATTCCCGTGTTCTACAGCCTCCTTAGCTTCTTAGTACTTATCAGTTGTCTCCCCTTGATCTCCAAGTTGTAGTTTAAGTGATGAGCTAAAGTCCACCTGTCCAGCCTCATCTCAAGCCCTTAGCCTGTATACATGAGGATTCTGGCATCCTCAGACATATCGTTTGTTCCAAACACAGGTCCTTTGTACATGTTCTTTCCTCTGCCTGGAAAATCCCATCTTCACAGGAGAGGCAGGGGGATTTGTTCTTGATCTTCAAGCTTAAGTTTCAAGTCAGAGTAAATGTTCCAGAATACTTAGTTGAAGTAATTTTCCCAGATCATTGTCGATACACCTGATAGCATTTCTTCACAGCTCTTATCATGACTCATAATTTTGTTTTGGTACATTTGCTTTGTTTTATGCTGACTTTTATGCTGTTTGCTTTTATGCTCCACTGGACTGTGAAGGCAGAAACCATGCAGGTTTTATTTACCAAAGCATTGCCCAGTACCTAACACAATGAATTACACATAATAGAGTAAATGGGGGGGAAGCTATGTAATGTAGTATGTTGGTTTCAAGCTAGCTTCAGGCTCAGATGGACCCAGGTACCTGGATCAGTGTCATCAGGAATCATTCTCTCTTCACTTTTTAGATATGCTTTCCTCTATACTGTCTTTATTCTCAGGCAGACCCTCCTCAGAGAAGCTTTTGTTCCACCAGCTTAGCAACTCCAGTAGAAAGAGAGACCCTCTACTCTAATAACTTCAGCCAGAGTCAAGGCACATTTCACTGGACAAGACTGTACTGAGCATTTTCTATGTTCCAGTCACTGTACTAACAATTGAGAAGTCATCACTAAACCAAAATAACAGCATCCTTGCCCTCTCACAACTTACATTCTAGTGGAGGAGACAGACAATAAACAAGGTTATGAGCCCTCTAAAACAATTAGAGTCGGGAGGGCACAGAGAGTAATAGATTTGGGGTGAAGGAAGTAAGGGGTAGAGGTTGATGTGCCCCTGGTTGCCCTGACTAGAAACATTTGCTCATTAAACAATCTCATGGCAATCAGAGTAAGTGGATACTTGTTTCCCCAAAGGAAAATAGGGTGCAGTTACCAGAAAAGGGGGCAATGGAGAAACTCAGGCCAGTCCAGGAGACATGCTCTGCAGACCGTGGGGAAAATAGGTTCGGGGACCTGGGACTCAGGACTGTATGCCTCCAGCCAGTACCCATTATGTGTGTGTCTCCGTTCAAGCACTGTAAAAGAGATTCTCCTCTGAAAGAAGTGTATGGGAGTGGGGTGGGGGGAGGGGTGTTATGTCTGGCTTCATGGTTTAGGCCAGTAGTTCTCACCCCCAGGATAAGTTTGTCAGGTTCAATCCAGGCACTTGAACAGCTGCACGTGTAAATTACCAGTCAGACAGATTCTAGGACATCCCTATGAAAATCTCATTTTCAGCCTAAGAAACTCTCCAACAGGAAAGAGGGGCCTGGAGTCACACGGGTTCATGAGGGTTGTATCTTTACTGGTCTCTTTCAAACACATGATGCCCAGTGCTGTGAAGCCATGACCAGGGAGAGTTGGCAACCCTAGTGATGACAGGCCTAGTAGAAAAGTGTGCTGTGATCTGCTAGTAATGTCTGCCAGGGACATAGGAAGAGTTACTGGTGCACACATGCCAGATATTTGCTAAACATGATCAATTAGATAACCTTGGGCATCCTAGTGAAACATGCCCAGCTAGACATGGTTGCTGAACAGTAACAGGGATTGAGGTCCTTGTCATACCGAAGAGCAGACTTTGAGGTCAGAACTCATCCAGCTCCACTACTTGGATACTATGACACGGGCAAGTTAACTTCTCTTTCAAAGCTTCCATTTCCTATGAAGTCTATTACAGAGATACCATTACTCCTAAATATATACGATGTTTTAAAGTTAAATAAGCTTAGATGCAGACTTAGTAAGCACTCAGGAGGTCCTACTTCCCGTCTTTCTTCCCTCTCCTGATAGCCATCCATCCTGAGGAAGGGAGAGATCAGAGGGGGCCAGAGAAGACCCTGAAACAACCGGCCAAGGACAGTGGGGGCTAGCTTGGAAATGAACTAAAACAGGTGTAAAAAAATGGGAACCTAAAAAAGGTCCGTCCCCAAACTTCCAGAATTAGAGCTACAAAACTGTCTGGCCAGCACACAACCTCCTGGAAGGGCTGTTGGGAGAGGCGGTGATGAGTGCGCATTATGGAGCCAGGCGACTTGGGTTTAACATTCAGCGGCGCGCTGTAGCGTGCTGCCCCGTGACGTCATCACTCCTGGCCCTGTGACGTCATCTCGCCGCGTCTCCGTTTCCTCATTTATAGAATGGGAGAGGTGAGAGCCAGGTGTTAATTCAGTCACCTCTACACAAGGTACCGACACAGTTTAGCACGTAGTAAGTACTAGTAAAATAGGATTATTACTGTCATGTTACTTCGGTTCTCTGGGCCTGGACGGCCACCATGGGGCCCCTTTCTGTCACGTCCACACCACAGGACGCGGGAGGGTGTTGCTGAAATGGCCCATGCCACAGAGGCCCATGCCTCCTGCCGTGGCCAGGGGTTGTGCCCTTCCTGTGGTCTGAGGGTAGGAGGGCGTCACGCCATGTGAAGGCTTCTGAGTCCCATCCGGCAGATGGCGGTCCCTGAGTCCCTCATTAATTATCGAACAGCAGAACCTTGCTACTTCCCACTGTAATGCCCCATCTTCGGCCAAGAAACCTATCATTTTGCTATTTGGAAACAATTAGCCCGGTTCACGGCCTCTGCAGCATCAGTTAATGTGGACGTGAACATAAATTACAGGGAAGCAGGGATGGACCCTGGGGGATGAGGTCACAGCAGCCATAAACCTCTGGCTCAGATGAGATTCCCCAGAAAGAGGCTGACAGGAGGGGTCTTTACCCTTCAGTCACCCAAGCGGGCATCACTTCCCCAGGGGCCTCCAGGGGAACCCACAACCTGGACCTGAGGCCAGGGCCTCTGAGCTCAGGTCCAAGAAGGTGTAAAAGGACCCTAATTGTCCTGACACAGACCAGTCACCTGGCCATCCCCCTTCCTCCACACAGGCCTGGCCAGCATTCTCCTGCCAAAACCCACTGACTTCTTGTTCTGTTGGATCTGGCTGACCCTTGGGCAACAACACTGACACCCTTTTCCGACTTTGGCATAGGCTGAGGGTGCTAGCTGGAGGGTGCAAAGGGCTGCTCAGGGGCTCATTTCTTAGGCAGCCGTACCTACACCTACAGGGACTCAGATGCTTAGCGGCCAGGTGACCTATGTTTGAGTCCCAGCACGACCACAGCCAAGCTTTGTGAAAATGTACAATTCTTTTAACCTGGCATGCCTGGGTCTTCACATCTGTAAGATGGGGATTTCGGAAAAAAATTAAAATGGGCTGAACACAGTGCCTGGTACACGTCTCTACCCAAGGTAAGTGGGGATGGATGTTGGCAGTGGGTAGAGTCACAGTTAACTCTATCTCAGAAAAATACAGCCAAAACTCTTAGAGGCTTCAGAGCTTATGCTCTAACAACTGTAGCCTCCATCCATCCTTGTAAAGGCCAAGAAATGGAAGCTGACAGTCATCTCAAGGCCCCTCTGGGGGAGGCTCTGCTTCTCAACTCATTCACTGTCTCCTGGCAGGACTTGAGCCTTGCTGTCTAGGGCCTAGAAAGTGAGCTGCCATGTGGGCCTGTCCCTTGGGCAGCTCATAACCTGGTCTCTGGCTTTCCCCAGAGTGAAGGCTCTGAGCAACTGCCAGGCACTGGCTAGACACTTCACAAGCATCTACTGATTCAATCCTCACTAAGCAAGGACAAGAGAAGTCAGAAGCCTCAGTGCTTCTATAACCTAACATCAGAAGTGGCATTCCTCACATTAGCTGTATTCTCTTCTTCTGAAGCACGTCACTGGCTAGGTCCCAACCACACTCAAAGGGGCTGAAGGGCTGGGGTGGGGGTGCTGTTGGGATCCAGGCATGATCACCAGGAGGCAAGGACTGTGGAGGCTGCTGACTCCATAGGGACAGTCAGTGACATTACTGAGTGCCAGGCACTGGGTTGAGTGCTTTGCTGACATCATCTTATTTAATCCCCACTGTGGCCCACTACTTGGCAAGAAATGGGCAGAACAAATGATTATCCAGTAGAAACAAAAGTAAACACCCTTCTTTTAAAGTGGGAGTATGAGGAGAAAAGGAAAAAGGCTAGTGAAAAGCAAAAACACAAATAAAAATGTGCCCCATATTGCTTACAATTCCTGTCTTACAGGTGAGGACTTGAGCTCAGAAGTTAGCTAACTTGCCCCAAATCAGAAGAGCTGCTGGAATCGAAACTGTTTTCATCTTTGGCGTCTCACTCTGCAAAGGTCAGGCCCCTCTCCTTTGGGATCCAGCCACAGACTGTCAAGTTTGGCTGCCCCAAACTTGGGAAGTTGAATATCTGATTAATAGGGTTGGGGAGTCAGCCTCCTGGCCAGTTCAGGGGAGACTTGCATAAGAGCTGGAATTTGGCAATACCATTTCCCTGCCCAGGGAAGACTGGTGTTCCAGACTGGTGAACTCAGCCCATCTGGTTTGGCCCACTGGAGACTTGGAAGCTACTAGAGAATTACTGTCAGCCAACACTGTCTGCTCAGGTTAACATCAAGAGGGTAGAGCTGATCCTTTGGGGAGGAAGCTGCCTTGAACCCTTAAATGTCTAGTAACAACCCAGGAGGCAAAGGGAAAAAGTCTCTCCCCTACCCTCTGCCCCAACAAGCCCAAGCCAGGGGCCCTTCCAGATGTGGAAAGAAAGGAAAGAGACTGACACCCCAGGGAAGCCTGGTTCCCCACCCCACCTCTGCCATGAGCTGGTGGCAAGCGACAAATCCCTTTTCCAGTCTCTAGAGGTGGAAAGTGAAAACCTCTAACTTGGCAGAGCCTCTGTTAGGACAGAAAAAGTAGGGTCTGTGGAGCACGCGCATTGAGTGGAAACCGAGCCGACCATGACTCTTCCCGATCGTGGGCTGTGCCAGCAGAGATGTGGCCACTGCACTTGCCTTCTGGGTGCCTGGCACAGATGGGGCCTGAGCACAATTGGTTAATCAAGTAGAGACCCAGGCAGATGCAGCCTCAAAACAGGGCAAAGGATCAGAAATGCAAGTTCCGAAGTTTGAACCATTGTCCGATGCAGAGTGGTGTGAAGTTGGGTGTGGTCCTGTTGCAAAAAAGCTTTGACCTAATGAGCTACCGTGGTAACTTCTTGTCTGGTGACTGAAGTGTGTCTCAACCACCTCAAAGAGCAGAGTCCCCCCAACACCTGAGCCTGGTTAGGAGGAGTTTTTGTCTCTGAAGAGGGTTCCCTGAGGCCCCTTGAGGACCCTACAGGTTAGTCTGGGCTGCCTGCCATATGCCAGCCCCACCTACAATATGTAGCATCTTGGCTTATTGGAACACCCTGAAGTAATTAACTTGCTCTGTGACCTTAGGAGAAAGACAATGTCTCTGAGCTTCAGACAATGGGGTTAATTTAGGCACCTAAATTAACTACAGAACCACCCTAGGAACTTGCAGGAATTGGTGCCTGATGCCCTTGTAAATCCTCAGTTACTGGTAGCTCCTATTGTATTTAAGAGATATGCTTCTTTAGAATGATTCTGCCCCTCTTAAGGGCCCCCTGGGGTCCCATGGAATGAAACTGGTTGCAGATCAAGGAGGAGCAGAGCATTTTCTGGCAGCTCACATGGGAGAGAGGGGGCCAGGCCTATCTGACAGGTGGGGTGGCCAGCCCAGATGAGGGATACTCTGGCTCTTCCTACCTCTGAGTGTATCCCCCCGGGGATGTATCACGCTGCCACTCACTGAGCAGCTTTGAGATTTTCCTTTGGCTTCCAGAAGGGCCAAAGAGAGCATAGGGTGTACTCAGTATCGCCAGTGTCCTAGGAGAGGAAGCACAGGCAGATGACAAGGAGATGGATGGTTTCAGTGCCCAGAGCTCCTGGCGCTTGGAGGACAGAGTTTGTGTGTGGGGGTGTGTATTTGTATTTGTGCACATTCGCTCACTCATCTGCACATGTGTCTGGTGTGTGAGACTATCTTCAGCAGTCAGATCTCCAGAATGAGCAGTGGTTTGAACCCACAGGGTTATGGAAGAGCCTTCTTGTTTGCTTGGAGGGCTGCCTGCTGACTTTGGGGGCCACTGGCTACAGATGGCCAAATATTAAATTCTACTGGACCTCCCATCTGGTGGCTGCTCTGGCCGGCCAGGAGAATTCCCCATGGGGCAGCTCTGGGCTCTGGACAGACTGCTCTGCCCCAAGCCAACTCTCGGGTGACCCCAAGACAGGATTGTGCCCCACTAAGCAGGAGGGCCCTCTTCTTACATCCAAGTGTAGGGTTCATCCCCTTCCAAGGAAGCTTCCTCCACTCTCCCCTACGAATCTGCTCACCCAGAGCAGGAGCTTACAGCAGCACGGGGTTGGGGGTTTGGCATCAGGTCACTCAGTGGTCATGTCTTAGTTCCACTGAGCATTTGCCTGGACTTCCTGGGTCTCCATTTCCCCCTCCACAATCCCTCCATCATAGGGAGGATGAAGCAGGAGACAACACAGAGTTGGGTCCCTCAGTCTTGGCACGTGGGTCTGGATAATTCTTTGCTGTGAGGGGTAGCTGGGCCCCTTGGGTGTTGAGCACTAACCTTGACCCTCTAGATGCCAGTGGCATCCCTCCTGCAGTGTGACAATCAAAAATGTCTCCAGGTATTGCGGATGCCCCATGCTGTGCTTGGCGTGTGGTGGCCACATGCTCGACAGTGACCAGCCCCAGGGTAGTGCAGCTGCAGGGCGCTAGGAGCATGACCAGCACACAGCAAGTGCGTACGAAATGCTGGTTGTGACTGCCGTCTCGTGAGAAGGCCTTTAACATCTACTGAATGGAGGATTTTAAGACTGTGAACTTCAAACATGTAAGGCAGACTCTAGGCCAGCCTGGGAGGGATATTCATGGAGGCCTGTTTTTTTTTTAAAGATTTATTTATTTCTGCATACAGAACTGGGCTACAGGCCAGAGGAGCAGGGGCAGAGAGAGGATTCACCAGGGACAGTTGCGATCAGAACAGGCAGATCTACTTAAACACACTACTGAGGGGAGCAGCAGGGAGACAGGAGAGTGCTGCAGCCATGTGGGTCAGCTCCGGGCGGAATCGAGCTCACACAGTGGCTGCAGCTCGCTTGCAGTGCTGCATCCTAACCCGTTGCACCACCAGGGAGGGCCAGGCCCTGTCCTTAAAGAGGTAGGGGAAAGGGGTACAGGGAGAAAGGCACAGCAGAAATAGTAGGGGTGTCTGTATCATCGCCATCACTTACTGGTTTCAGATTGCCATTCTCATCTTTATTATGGTCGTTTACATTGACTGACCACTTTGAAATGTTCCACTACATTAGCTCATGTCAACATCCTGGTAGCTCCTGATTAGTTCTGTTTTGTGAACAAGGAGATGGAGGTTTTCAGTCCTAGCCATGGGCACCTGTATCATGACAGAGGCTCTCTGCAGGGCTCCTGAGCTTGTGCAGGGCAGGTGGGTGCAGGGCA
The DNA here is from genome assembly GCF_000260355.1 of Condylura cristata. Lineage (NCBI taxonomy): Eukaryota > Metazoa > Chordata > Mammalia > Eulipotyphla > Talpidae > Condylura > Condylura cristata. The sequence continues at coordinate 14,754,704 of NW_004567130.1, forward strand.
GGAAAGAGGGGCTGACTTTTGAGCTGGAACCATTGGTAGGGTTTCTCCTAAGGAAATGGGCGTGGGAGGGCCAGGTAGTAGCTGCAGCTCGTAGCAAGGCTGAGTTTGGGACCCTTGCAAAGTGCTACAGCATGAACTCACACGCATGCGGGACACTTCCCCAAAGCCAGAGTGCACATACTCTTAGTGGAATCTCTGCTGAGGACCCCCAGAAGCGGGCAGTGCCTACCTTGGGTGATGACTTGCTAATGGTGGTACTTCTAGCACTGTGGTGGGTTAGAACCCAGAGCCCTTCACTCTCTGTGTGTGGACAACTGTTAATTCTGTTATCCACAGGACCCTATGAGTTTGAGGCAGGAGATTACAGGTAGAGGCAGTAAGAGAGATATTTATTCAGCTCTTATTGCCACTCTGGCTTTAGAGAGGCAGCCATCAGCAGCGTGACACAGAGGCAGACAGATAAGCATCCAAGGAGCAGGGCAGCAGCCTCTCTGCCAGGAGACTCACAGGATGTGGGGAAGAGAATGGCACTTGACCCACTCTCAGGAGCTGGGAGAGGCCTCCAAGGGAGGGAGAGTCTTGGCTGAGACCTGAAGGATAAGCAGCCAGGTAAAGGGGGGTGATAAAAGATAGGCCAGACATAAAGAAGAGTGTGCAGAAGCCTAGGGGTGGAAAGCAATGTTCTAAGCTTGCAACTCCAAGTCGCTCTGAAGGAGCCTCTAGCTTTCTGTGGAGGCCATTGATGGGCTTGAAGTTAAGGGGGTGACAGGACAATGTTTGGGTTTCAGAATATGAATCTCACTGCTATGGGAACAATGTTTTGGATGGGACTGTGTCTTTGTGATCCTCTGGTTATCTTCAGTATTTGTTATGCTCATGGTTACTTGGAAGAGACGTGTGTATTAATATGATTCTTAAACCCAGAAACTATAAATTTAAATCTGAATAGTTGTCCATTAGTACTAGTTTTGAGATTTAGAACACACATAGCCCTTTTATACTTCTATGGTATTTTGTATTTCTATTGTATGTTAGAAAATAATGCTACATTCTACTTATAACTTAAGAGTTTCATTTTCCATACAACTTTTTGTAGTGTCCTACTCCTCTGAAATCTTATGAAACACGCTAAATGTCCTAATTATTTCATCAAGTATATCTTTCTGTGGCATCAATTATACAATTGAATGACTGAAAAAACATTTATTACAGTAGATGGAAGGGCTAGGAGAAGAAGGAAGGAAGGAAGAAGAGGAGAGAAGGAGGGAGAAGGGAAGAAATTAGATGGGTGAATAATGGAATCCTTTAGACCAAGGAACACAAGTTCTAGGAAGAAGTCTTTCAACTCAGAATGTGAAAGGGTTTTGTATTCATCAGAATGACTTAAAGATGGGAAGAAGTACTTTGAGAGGCTGTGAATGTTCTATATTAGGGGTATTGAAACACAAACTGAAGTAGGGTAAATATCATGCTTTTCCTTTTATACAGCACTTCACATTTCTAAGACAGTTTCACAGACATTATCCCTTTTGTCATGACAATCCCGTATCTTTAGTATTATCCTGAGTATTATGTCCTTTTCCAAGATAAGAAAATTCAGATTCACAGAGCCTAAGCGACTCTCCCAGCTAGCAAGCAACAGAGCTCACCCTAGAAGTATCTGACTCTAAGACCCCCGCTGACCTCTGAAGTTGTTTCTAATCCTGAAACAATGGATTGCTTACTAGGAGATTTTTCTGCCTTACAGGAGCTTGCTCTAGCAACAAAAAACATGGAAGTTCCAACCCAGAAAGCTGGTTCCTCAGTGCAGGCAGAGCGTCTTCCTCCTACTGGCTGTGTGGCTTGGGCAAATCACTTCACTCCTCTGAGCTTCAATTGCCTCGTCTATAAAATGGGCGCTATTAGGATCAACTTCACAGAGTTGTTGAGTTAGATGAGACCAGTCATGGAAAGACCAATGTGCGTCAGGAGTCTGCCAGCCGTAGGGGACAGGAATCCAGCTCCAGAAAGTCACCCTTGTTCTTTTCTTTTCTCTTGCATTGGTGACTCACGCTCATCCTGCAGATGAACCTTTTCCAGCTGCACAAACACTAAAGCCCACGGCCAAGGCTTAGCCGCCTCAGCAGAGAGAAGCTTCTTTCACCTAGCCATGGTGTATCACTTCCAGGGAAGGGCCTTGATTGCTCACATGCTAACCCTTTACACCAGTGGCTTTGGGAGAGAGTATACTGGGTTGATCAGGCCTTGGCCATATACTCCCCATTGTGCTCAGGGATGCAGGATGTGTTATAAGAAACATGATGAAAAAGTTACTAAAACCTATTGCACAGTGTCAAAGGACAGAGTGTGACTTACAGTAGCCACTCATTCAGTGGACTGCTGTCAGCTATTAGAGGAGAGGAAAGGGGGTCAGCGATAGCTTTGTAGGGAAGTTGGGAACTATAGCTTCACTGCTCTAGAGAATTCTAGGAGAGGAAAACAAGGACCAGGTCAGCCACACAGGCCCCACCTCTGCTGAGCTCCAGGTCCACAGTGGGACCAGCGTCCTCAGTGTCCTCTCAAGAATAATGAAAGTAGCAGGAGTCAGAGAGGCTGAGGGAAAGCTGTGCCATGCGGAGCTCGTGCATCCTGAAACATGCAGACCTGGTTCTGTGCTGTTTCTCCCATTTCTCCTGTTCTTCCATTCATTCATTACTTTATGCAACAGTATTTGTGGTGCAACAGTATTTGTGGTACACCAGCTTGGCTCTGAGGATTTACACAGGAAGGCCTCATGCTCCTCAGTCACAATTTAGCTTTGCATTTTCCCTCTCTTGTTGAAAACCTTCCAGTGTTTACCTCACCAAAGCGGGGATGAACAGAACCACAAATCATGCCTTACGTGTTTGTGTAGCCCGGTCAGGGGACTTGTGTGGGTTTGGTAACAGTTGCACAAGGACTGCATGTTCTCCCTCTGGCAGTTGCATCGAAGGAGATACGAGTTCATTTTGTAACTCCCAAAAGTATCAAGCCTCTTTGAAGCCCATGATCATATGCACCATGTGCATGTTCTTTGTTTGGCCCAAGAGCATTGTTTAAATCAGTTGCCAGCACTCAGATTTCATATAAAATCTGAATTTGAGGCTTCTCTTGAGTCAAAAGACCTCGTGATATTGGACTGGCAGATTCCAGCAGAATTGCTGGCGCCGCATCGTATTCCCACTCCTCTGCACAGGAACTCTGCCTCCAGTTCTCCAAGGTCCCGTGTGACCCTTTCTCTGCGTCATTCACCCACTGGCTTCTGCAGCCACTTACATTTGCCACCCGTGTGAGACACCATTGGGTGACAGTGGTCGTCTTTGCTCAGGGTTTCTTCCTACCTGAGTGGCCTCCCCAGCCTGCTTTAAAGCTCTTCCTTCTGCCATAGCTCCTTCAGACCTCCTGGAACATGAATCCTCTAGCCCAGGGACAGTGCCTCATCCAGAGACAGGTGAGGCCCAGTCTGCCTTGTCCACACTGTTTCCAAAGCCCATTAGGTGAAGTTTCTTGAGGGAATAAAAAGCAGAAATTCAAGTAGTTTTCATTGCTGTGGTTTTCAAAGACGAGTGAGTGTTTTCCTCAATGCAGTAGGAAGGCGGTTTTAAGCATCCTCAGAATTACCTTCATTCAACCTTTGAATAGCTTGATTCTCAGGCTTCTGTGAGCTCAGAGAGCCTCTTCAATGGGTAGAAGAGAGCAAAAGCAAGGAATAGATGGTTCTTCAACTTTCTGTCGGGCTTGGGGGGCACCTTAATCACTTTTGGGTGATTTGTGCCCACCAATTTCCCAATGCTGTGTAGATGTGAGGAAGAGATGAGTCATCTTCTGATTCAGAGAACATTTATTGAGTACCTACTACACACTTTAAATACCATCTATAAGACAACAAATCCCCAAACTACATCACAAGCTCAGACCTCTTTTCAATCCTTATATCTAACTCTCTACTTGAGATCCCTATTCAGATTTCTTACAGACATTGCAAACATCTGTGCTAAATTCAACTCTTTACTCTCACAAGAAAAGGAAAAATATCACCTTAATTACCATTTGGAGTTTTGCTCAAGCTAATAGCTTAGAAGTTATTCTCTACCTCCTCACTCATCCACAACAGTCAATAAATCCTCCACAACTGCTGGTTCTTTCCCCTAACTGATCTGCACACAGGTTAGTTAAGATAGTGCTTGCTGCTATAACAGGTAGACCCAACAATCTTAATAGAATAGAATAGTGGCTGAATAGCATAGAAATGTATTGAAAGGTCAAATAGAGTCTAGCAAAGGATCCAGGTGGTGACTCATTAAATGCAGTGAACTCACAACCTAAGACTCCACCTTCCCCTTCCAACCAGTGCACAGGAAAAGAAAAGCCAGGAGGACACAGCTGCACTAAGCCACTTCAAACCCAGAAGTGGCACCATACTGCTCCCATTTCATTGGTGAGACCCAGTGCACATGACCTCACCAGTTGCAAAGGACACGGGAAATGTAGTTTTGGCTGAGCATCTATTTCCAAGCCATAGTGTTACACTATAGAGGTGGACCTTTGGTGGACAACCAGCCATTTCTGCTTCAGTGGCAGCTTCACTGCCATTTTCCTAATCAAAGCCACCTTTACATCTCACGTGAGTGACTTAGCAGTCTGTACTCTTCTGGTCTCCCTGACTCCATCTCTATCCCTTCACGCCACAGCTCAGACCACCCTTGTTACTCGCCTGTATCACATATGAGTCCCTCACTGTGGCATAAAGTCCTGATTAGCCAGGTCGCTGCCTCCTCTCCCATTTCATCTGCTTCTTTTTGCGTAATTCACAGCTCCCCTGACAACCGCCTCCATACTGGACAGCCTCTGTTACCTACCCTGGGTCACATTTCTTACCTGATCAACCTTCTTCAGCCTCCAAGACTCACTTCAGATACTAGTTATCTCCTCAAAGAGGACATTCCATTACAAACAGGATCCCTCATAGGAGAGCTTTTCACAGTGAATACACAGAAATTTATTTGTATGGTTTTGTTTATGTCCCTTTGCCTACATAGGCTGTAAATTCTTAGAGCATAAAAGCAATTTCTGCTCTCTTTACTGTTGTAACACCTAGCCCATAATAGGGGCTCAATACACTTTTGTTGAGTGAATGAATGAATGAACGAATGCCCGTAATAGGGGCTCAATACACGTAGCCCGTAATAGGGGCTCTCTAACACCTAGCCTGTAATAGGGGCTCAATACACTTTTGTTGAGTGAATGAATGAGTGAATGAATGAATGAATGAATGCCACAGTGCCATTGACTCCCTGCACAACACAAAGCAGTAGCTGGGAAGATGAGTCTCAGAGACAAGAGGTGGTTTTTCCCAAAGTGACCCAGCAAATTGCAGATGTAGCCACAACACATTCTTACTGGCTGGGTCTCTTCTTAGCCCTCCAATTTCGTGGGTATATTGGATTTTCTTTTTGCCTTCCCCAAAACTTTTAACACCCCTCCCACCCTACCAGAAACACAGAAGACACCTTTGTTTCCCACATCTGGATCCTAAGCAGACACCGCCCCTACATTACTCAGGGATGGACACTCAAAATGCAATTGAGGAGAGATGAATGGTCTGCTTACAAAGACAGGACAGGGTCAAGGGAAACCAACAGGAGTCACACAGGACCCTGGGCCAGGAGGAGCCTCAAAGAGCAAGAGAAGGGAACAGCCCTCAAAACCCAGAGAGTGAGCTATGTGGAAAGGACCACTTTTAACAAAGGGGCTAAAGCCACAGCTCCTCCAGGGAATGGGA
>NW_004567130.1:14760619-14887904 GCF_000260355.1 Condylura cristata
TCTAGGGAAGCTAGAGTCAAGGGATTCTGTGGATTGGGTCAAGCTCCAAGGGCACCCAGCTGAGCCCAGAAAGGGTGCTGAGCCTGGAGGCACCTACTGACAGTAACCAGTCCTAGCCCCTTGCAGACTAAAACAGGAAAAGCGACCCAGCCCATTAGGGTTTCTTTGGCTTCAAGCACCATAAATGACAGTAGGACTCCAGCAAAGTGAGGACTGTATTAGAGAGACCAAGGATAGTTCTAAGAGTTCAAGGAAAAGCTGAATAACTGAGCCTCCGGAGCAGGATCTTGAGCCACAGGCCTGCCTTTGAGGGAAGGGGAGTGCCCTAAAGAAATCTGGAGAGCAGTTGCCAGAAGAAGAGATCTAGGTCCATAAAACAAGAGGTGTCCTGAAAGCTACACTCCAGCCAAAAGGAACACCAGAGCCATTCAGTTGAGAAACTAATGTCTCATCAAACCGGGAGAGACCCAACACTGGTGCCCTATCAACCGTGTAGGCTGGAGGAATAAAGCAAACATGGACTGCTGGAGAGTGGCGCCGGCTTCACCCAGAGTCCACTGGAGACTGAAGTCACTCAGTCCTGGGACATGATACGGTCAGACTGGGATCAGAGACTGGGTTGCCGGGGCGGGGGATCCTGCGGGCACTGGTGGAGGAAGGCGGGGAGATGATGGCTCCGATGCTGAGTACTCACAGAGCTGCTCGGGAGGGGTGGATTCCACCTTCCAGCCAAATATAAACGCGCAGGGATTCCTGACAGTGCATCTCCTCCGTGTCCTAGCTTGCAGGCACAGCTCAGAGAAGCTGTGGGCTCCGTTCCAGGCCTCACAAAGCAAGTTGCACAAATTTTCTGGTTTCACTGAGTGTATGAAAGTTATGTTTACGCTACCCTGTGTCCATCATTTACAGTTGCATTATGTCTAAATAATGTACATAACTTACTGAATGTGACACAGAAACATGACGTGAGCATGTGCTCTTGGAAAATGGTGCAGTGGACTTGCTGAGTGCAGCGTTGCCACAGGCCTTCAATTTATAAAAAAAGATACAAATTTTATCTGTGAAGCAGAACAAAGCAAAGGACTACAAACAATGTACACCTGCATTTCAGGACGCAGGTCCACCCACTCCGTGCCCACCCTCTCTGCACCAACTCCAGTCTTCTCCAGACCTGGCCAGGAGGTTCCACCCATAGGACAGGACTTCCTTGGCCCCAGGCTAGGTAAGGGGCCACCTCTGCACCCCCACCCCACCTCCTCACCCTGAGCAAGTTGCATTGTCGTTGCACGACCCTGAGCAAGTTAGTTAACCTGGTCTGAGCCTCCATTTCCTCCTCATGGAAAATGGGGTTATAACGATCTGCACCCAATAGGGTGCTGGTGAGCATAAAGCTAAAACAGTGCAGCCCAGGCTTAGTGAGCCAGCAGGGCCAGCTGCTTCTACCCTTAGCCACTTCTGGGCCATGAGACCTAGACCTGCAAAATCTGCTGCGGACCTTGTTTTCTCAGCACCATGCAGTTTCCCGAAACCTCCGCTGGCCTCCATGGATTCTGGCTGCTGCTCTCCTACTACTATTGTCAAACCTGAGGTGGCCTTCCTCTCGGGGATACTAATTGGCCCAAGAACTGTGTACACTAGGCACCTAGCAGATTTCTGAATGAAGTCATTGATACCTTTCCCATGGCATCCACTCAGGGGTCAACGACGGTCCTTGAAGTGCTTAGAAAAGTCTCTTTTTTCCTGAAGGTGCTGTCCTCATCTGTGGCATCATTCATTAGCTGGGTAGCTAAAGCTGTGCTTCCTTTTTACATTCAGTGGGTCTTCACTTGTTCTATGGTCAACCTCCCTGACCAGAATGTCAGCTCCATGAGGGTCAGGACTAGGACCTGGTTTTGCTCACTGCTGTGTCCTCACAGCCGGAACATACCATGGGTTACTCATTGGACATTTATGAATGAATACAAAGCACTGGGCCACGAGAACAATATGAATAATAAGACCCCGAAGTGTCTTTATTGGGTGGGTAAGGGGAAATAACGACAATTCTGGGAAGAATTAGCATCCTTCTCAGAGAGGGGCCTTCACATTTTCTGAGAAGGCAAGAAGAGCTGAGGGAAATGGGCTCTGATACTGAGGGCAGCTGGTTCTGTGCCTACTGTTTTCCCTGATGGCCTGACCATAGAGAGCTGACCCAGGGCTTTGTCTGTCCAGTTCATCATCCCCTAGCATAGCATAGAGTCCAGCGTGTGGCACATAGTAGTTTAGTCAATGTCTTAGTTTATTTGAGTTTGGCAACCCCAAAGTAGACACTGAGATGAGGGTTGGAGTAGAAGGAATTCTGGGGGGAGATCTCAGGAAACACCAGGAGCAAAGTGGAGAGATGAGACAGAAGAGAAGAAGTCAATCGCAAAACCAAAGCTAACAACACCCAGTCAGGTGGTGGCTGTGAATTTTGGGGGAGATCAGCGAGGGCGAGTCAGACCTCAGAAATGGTAATCTTGCCGGGAAAGGGCAACATTGAAGAAATGAGACAGGCCGGGGAGCCAGTGAGGACACACATCTCAGTTAGCCCACAGGAGTACTTGTACCCCAGCTCCTGTCAGACCCTGGCTGAGGGTGCTCAAGGTGGGGGATATTGATCCCCCCACAGTTCTTTTGCAAAAGTATTGTCAGTGGAATTTAGATCAGCGCCCATGGGAGTGGGTGCTAGCAAGCTGTTGGTGCAGCCTTGCCAGAGGGTGCCGAAGTAAATATTTATTAAATGAATGAGAATGGACATTGGTTGAGAGACAGTTATATACCAGGTGTCTTGTTGATGTGATTTTCAAACCCATTGAAAGGCAGGTGGTTACTGGGGCTCAGAGAAGTTGAGTGACTTGTCTGAAGTCACACAGCCAGAAAAAGACAGTACCTGGATTTGGTATGGCCTTGTCTGGCTTCAGTGCCCACTCTTTTTATATTGTTAGCTGGTAGGATATTACAGTGATATCAGTACTTCAAGCTGGAAAATGTAGGAAGGGCCCTGGATAGGCCCTCTTTTATCTCTTTATTTCTTTGTCTCTTTTGGCTCCAGAACTAGGTCAGCCCAATCTTGTTCCAAAGTCTAGTCAATGAACCTTCTTGCCCCAATCCTCCAGGACTTCACCAAGCCAGAAGTCCCCCCCTTAAAATGGGTGAATTTTAGAGTCCTGTGGACCTGGGTGAAATTCTGGAGTGGCTCTGCACAGCTGTGTGTCCTCGAGCAAGTAATTCTGCCTCTCTGGGCCTCAGTTTCCTTTAAAAAAAGGTAAGCCAATAACACCCACTCACATGAGGCTGTGAATTTTGAGGAAGATTAATTACTGTGGCCCAGAGTCAGACCTCATAAATGGTAATCTTGAAGGAGAAAGGGCGATACTGTAGGATTAAAAATCTTTAAGGAATAGTAATCTTGAAGAAATGATGCTTAGCTTATTTGTCAGTTGCTACTGCATCTTTCTGTACCCCAAACTGCTCCTTCTATCTACTTTCTCTTCAGCAACAGTGACCATCATGTATAGAACCTGAAGCCAGTCTTCTGCGCTCAGGTCCTGGCTCTACCTCTTCCCAGGCAGATGGGCACTAATACATGTCAAGTGCACTCATCATAGGTCATCAATAGTAACTTCTTGTTCTGTCATGTGTGGTGTCACCTAGACGTCCTCCTGTGAGTCAGTAAACCTTTATTTAATACCTGCTATGTGCCAAACATGAGGTAGCGTGATGGGGCCCGAAAGAAGAGGAAAACGGCACCTGGCAGGGTGGGGTGGAGTAGCAGAGCCAGAGGAGAACACAGCCATGACCAGCACTGGAGCGGGAGCAAGGAGGGAGTATGCTACTGCACCCATGAGGAGGCCAGAGGGTCCGTCCTCTTCCTCTACCCTGCTGTCGCCTCTTTCCACACTTCCTCATTCAGTCCAAAAATTCCCACCTCCTGCCTTGCAGCGAGAGTAGTCATGGGAACCTTGCCCTTCACCTTGATAACCAGTGGGAAGTTCCTTGAGGTTGGGGCAGAGTCTTAAGTTCTTTTACCTGCCAGGAAGTAACTGAACAATGATGCTGGCAGAAGACAAGAGATTCCTGGGCTAGAGACACGGGATTTCATGACTCTCAGCAATGGCAGTAACCAAAGTCCTAATTCCCACGGGGCACACAAAGAGGGCAGGGTGACATGAGTTGGATGACAGGAGAGGAATCTCAAATGTAGGGAGCTCAAATCTTTTATAATGATAATCAGCAAGCCTCCCCTTGATCTGGAGATAGTGTCTTTATTATGCTAGACAGTAAGCATGACTGCCCTTTTTTCGAAGGGCAATACTGGTTCTGTCTTTCAGACTATTTTACTAACATCCTGAAAAGATAGTCTGGGAGAAAAGGCAATTAGTGCCTCTGCTGGTACAACGTGCAGAAACACAGCCGCTCGTGTTCTCCGACAGCTTGCGATGGTCGGGTTGGTGGATGGATAGGCGCGTGGGTGAATAGGTGAGTGGGTGGGTGGGAGGATAGATGGATGGATGGGTTAGTAATTAGATGGATAGCTGGGTGGATGGATGGATAAATGGATGGGTATATGGTGGAAGCATGAAATTTGCAAAGAAGTGCCTTTTAATATATTCCTGGAGGTGCTAAGCATAGTCCCAAATCTAAGTCCTGAGTCCTAAGACAGTACAGAGGTCTTGCCTCCTCCCTCAGGATTCCTTAGTAGCTTCTCTTTCACCTGCTTGAAATACTGATCTCTACAGACAATTACACTTGGGGAAAAATTTTTAAATATTGCCCCAGCTAAAACAAGTTTGAAAATCATGATGTGGAGAAGTGATTCTCAAACCTGAAAATACAGCAGACTCACTGGGGGCTCGTTGAAACTGATTGCCAGGCCCCAGTCCCAGAGCTGTTGATTCAGGAGGCGTGGGGTGGATTTGAAAAACGTGCACGTCTAAACAGTGCCCAGGTAGCCGCTAGTGCTGATGCTGCTAGTGCAGGGGGCTCACCTGCCCTCCGTGCAGGGGGCTCACCTGCCCTCCGTGCAGGGGGCTGTGGTGAGCGCCCGGGGCCTGCTGCACATGCGGGGATGTTGAAGAACACCAAGAGTGGGCTCATCCTCCAGAAGCCACTATTCTTGAAACAAAAATAGAAATTCCAATGCAGATCAACAGTAATAATAATAATAAGAGGAAGTGGAGTCACCATTGATGAAGCATGTGTAAGAGTTTCCTGTGCATCATCTCATTTAATCAGCACAATGCAATGAGGTAGGGACTATTATCATCCTCAATTTTGGCAGGCGAGAAAGCAGAGGTTCAGAAAGGGTAATTAATTTGCCTGAGGTCACACAGCTAGGAAATGACAAAACCCAGGGCCGATTCCAAAGCCTTTCAATTATGCCGTATTCTTGCATACTCCCTCTTCCACACAGTTAGAAGAGTATGACCGTTTGCTCAAGTGTCAGTTTGAATAAATCAAATGCCAAAACATATGAAGCTAATGGAGCTCTGGGCTGTCAGGCTAGGGGGAAGAAAGTGAGTTCTCTCATTAGGCTTTGAAAGTCAGGGTGAGGCCAGCAGGGTCTCTTTTTGGGGTCCTGGGCTACACACTGTCAAATGTCAGCCCCCTGGCAGGGTGGGTTGTCACTGCTATGCACTGTGAGCTTGTCTAACCCCTCCACTGGAGCCAGAGTCCTGCCTGGGGGTCTTGAATGCCCCTTCCTATCACAGTGCTGGAGCCCACAAAAACAGGAGGGGCAGAGAATGATTAAGTGAACAATAGATGCGCCACAGGGAAGCTCCCAGACCATTTGCTCCCAGGTTGACTTTTCAAACAAAAGCTAAATGATGGAGCCAGATACCTGAACTGATGAAAAACAGGTCAACTCTGAATGGAGGGGTGATCTAAGGGGCCCACCACATCCTCCCCAGTCTTCCCCTCCACGTGCATAACCGGCAGCCCCTACGGCACTGTTGCAGAGCCCCAAAAGATTCTGTAACAGGAGGAAGCCATGCTCCTGTCCATTCTTTTAATTCTATAGATGGGAACTATCCAGAAAGGTCACACAGTGCATGAAGGGCAGAATCAGATGAGAAGTCAAATACCCTGACCTGGTTTGGGTGGCTTGCTAGAATATTAGGTTGGTCTGTTACCTGTTTCTCTCTCTACCCCCTCCCCGTTCTCCTCTCCCAAGAACTGATCTCAGAACTTCCTTAATTCTTAGAAATAAGCCCAGGGGTGTTGTCTTTGCCATGCATGTCTGTGGTAAGGGGGGGAGGGGCTGAGCTGTCAGGTGGGGGCTTGGGGTGTCAGTGCTGCTGAGGCTCAGTCACCTGACACAGGGAGTCTGCAGGCCGGGGCTGAGGACCAGCCAGCTCACTAGAGTGGCCTTAGTGGCAGAGCAGCCAGCTAAGAACTTGCCTGTTTCCCCCAGAAGAGCTCGCTTAAAAAAAATACAGTTCCCTGGATTTCACCTGAGACCTACAGTCTCCAGATCTTCCGAAGGCGTTCAGGAACTGCTGTTCCCTGTCTCTGGCAACATTATGTACCTGGTAGTTTAAGGAGCACCGCTGTGTGTTCAGTTGTGACCTTCCTGCACGCATCTACCTCCACTCACAGGTGGTGAAATTCATGCCCTTGGTCAGAGTTCTCACACTGCTTGCCAGTGGTTTCGTTTGAAGGAACACTGCTTTGACAACATTGGAATGCAGTGTCTTTAGGTGGATCGCACGTTCCAACTAACCACGGATGTTACTATTTCCTGACGTCTCAGATCCAGCCCACTTCACTTCCCTGGAAACATTGCTTTGTCTCCGCCATTGCCTTCAACATGCAAGTGCTTTGGCTTTTCACACTCTGGCATGACAGGCCACCAAATACTAGAGAATTCTGAGATATGGTCCCTTAATATGAGATGGGGAAACACAGAAGATCCATTAACTGGAGAAGGGTGGTCCATGAAAGGACTAAATTGAAAGAATGAACAGTCACTCCAGATTCCTTCCTATTTTCCTGTTGGTCCCCATGGATGCTGGAGACCCCCATCCCTTTCCTACCCCTCACTGCAATGCCCCTTTCTCCTCATCTTTTTGTTTGTTTGTTTTTTATGACTCCTCTGTAGAGAGTCGCTGCAAGACCAGGTCGAAAGCAGAAGCTACAGACAGTCCCCAGGGTGTCCCAGCACTATCATCTCATCCAGGTCACCTCAGCATAGCTGGGACCCAGGCCCAGACGTCTGCGAAGCTGGTTAAACAGAAACAAGGACCTACCTGGCAGGCTCAGGAAAATGACTATAGTGAAGGTTTAGCGCCATCTGTGGGTTGTCTGGGATACTGCAGCTCTATTTACCGTAGATGCCAGGGCACCTGCAAACTTGTCAGCAAGGATTTCTCAGGCAAGACGTTGCCTCTTTTTTACACATTAAAGCACCCTGAGAAATGATCTGGTGCAATTTCTCTTAATAACTAAGACTCCTTTATAAAGCCAGTAAATACACTGAGCTCTCTGCCCCAGAAAAACAAACTTGCACTTGTTTTGACATATAAGTCCAAGCAGTTGATCATCCTCCGGTTAAGCTCACCTTCTGAGACCCAGAGAATCCAAGGGGTTTGGCTAACCTCACACAGCCCACTAAGTGGCAGAGCCATGTCTGGAAGTCAGATGTTCCAGCTTCAAATCTGGTGTTCACATAGGGCGCCTTCCTATTTCTCCCCTGTGCGAGGCCTGTAAATATCTACATGATATTTGGCCAGCCACTAGACTGTGCAGGGATTGTGTCACCCCACCCTCCTGGGAGGTCACACACACCCTCACCCCTACTTTGATTCCCAGAAAGTCCAGAGGCAGCATTCTGAGCTTGCCGTCAGGACAGGGAACAGACTGACCCCTGAAATTGTCACCGCTGGATGAACTGCTGAACCTCCTGGGCCAGGGCCTCCCTTGTCTCCCTTGTGTGAAAAGCCAGAGCTGGAGACAGCTGTTTCTCGTTCTCTGCCTCTCTGACTGCGAGACTGGCTGATGAGCACGGTCTTTCCCAAGCACCTCTGAGTGACTTCCTCAGCCAAGCAGCCAGGCGCAGGGTTGAAAACAGTTCTTTTCCAGACCCAGAGGCTCTCTCTGGAGGGAGAAGGGCAAGCGGTTGTAGGGAGACACCCTTTGGGTCTTTCAACACCCCCTATGAGCTTCAACTCAGGACAGACCAGCAGTCCAAGGGATATTGCTTGGGGATAGAGGTGTGGGGGGAGGGGTGGAAGGTGGCGCATAAGGGCATGGCTTGGAGTGGCTGAGTGTCATCCTGCAGGTTCCGAGACAGTTGTTGGTTAATAAAGGTAGTTATTGCTACATAGGTTCACCCCAGCAAGCTCTATGTTCTTTTGTTTTCAGCAAACATTGACTTAGTGTTGGATTGGAGCAAAGATTCTTGAACTTGGTGTGCTTTGGGACATCCTGGCAAGTTTGGTAAAAGGCAGACTGCAGGCCTGGGGGGGGGCGGTACCCAACAACTGGTGTCGCTGATAAGTTCCCAGGTGTTGCTGAGGCAAGTGAGGGGAACCGGCTTTGAGAAGCACTGGTTTCGAGGCAGATGAGACAGACCTGTCCTGCCCTGTGGGGCCTGATGTCAGGTTAGACAAGTGTATGGTCTGAAGTGCATTGTACATTATAAAAAGGGCGCCCAGGCGGGGGAGCTCAACGGGGGGCTGTTCACGCTCAGACCTCAAGGCTGAGTTCAGCTGGCCCAGCAGAGCCGCCACGGAAGCATTGCCAAGACCCATTCTGAGGTCTCAGCCTTCCCTTCCAGTCAGTGCAAGGGAGGCAAGATGCATGTCTCACACACGAGGTAGCTGAGCCCGGAGAGGAAAAGGACTGACCCAGGATCTCTCAGAGAGGAGCAACCTTGTATGTCTGTGCCAGCATGCCTGTCAGCTGCCAAAGCCCTTCAGCTGCTTCTCCCCTGCACCCTTTGCCCCCTCCTGAGGGGAGCTGCCGCTGTGAGGAGGCTGCAGGGCCTACTGGCCGCACTCTGCCTGCAGCCTCCCCAAGCCCTTCAAGTGTTTTCACTGCTGGGTGAATTAAGCAGATGCCTTTCGATCGCAGCCTATTAAATTAGCCCCTCTCTGCAGCCCAAAGAAGATAATTATGTTTTCATTAGCCCTGGATAATATATTACCCCCTCAGTGGCAGCCTCATCAGCAAACCTCCTCCCTCTCCCCTCCTTCCCTGGGCCCTGCCTGGGCCCTACCAGAACGTTCCACTCTGGGACCCACCTCCAAGCTGTGGGGTGGGGACTATTAGGGTCCAGGGAGGCAGAGAGGGAGAAAGGAGACAAGTTCTGTTCAGCTAGGGAAGGTCCCTCACGCCCATCCCAGTGCGCACACAGGGGCGGAGGGTGGGGCCTGAGAGAAGGCCCAAGAACAGTGATCATGGTGGCCATGTACGGAGGGCTGGTTCATGCTGACCCGCTGCCTCGAGGTGGCCTGAGTTCTACAGCAGGTTAGCAGAAGGGTGGCTTTGTGAACAGCTCCTGCCACAACCCAGCACTAAGGTTGCCCAGGCAACCTCAAAGGAGGAAAGACTTCAAGAGCGGGCCATGCCCCAGGAGCTGTGGTGGGACCGTCATTCTGCCTGGTCTCAGGGTCACCGTGTGACTCTCTGTTCTTTTTATGGCAGCTCTAGAAGCCTTCTTGGGGCCTGCCCCACCCAAGTGAGGGCGTTCCCCAAATGCCAGATATCACTAGACCCAAGAAAGATGGCTCTGGTGACCAACATCACTCTTCCTTTCTCCACAAGGCGGTGGTGGGGAGGCAGGAAGAGACCCGAGTTCTAGTAGCTGCCTTACTACTTGAGGGACCTGGAGAAGGTCCCCGTACCTTGAGCCTCCTTTGTCCACTTGGTGAATGGAGATGAGCAAGAGAAATCTTCTCTCACAATTTTTATAATGATTCAATGAGACATACCCAGACAGTGCTTGACTCAAAGTGGACAAAATGATATGTACTCCATACAAGATAACAAGAAACCCTGAATTCTTTCTATACCCACAACTAGTATGTTGCTAGCTTTTCTACAGAAAAAAACAGGTAAAGGAAAGGGAAGGAGAGTCACGTCTCTCACTCTCTCCCTTTCCCCCCTTCCTCACGCCTCCCTTTCCTCTCCACTTCCCTTTCTCTCTTGCCCTCTTTTACGCTTCCCCCTGCCCATCCCTCCCTGTCTCTGTCTCCCTCTACTTTTCTCTTTATACACACACACATAACCTCTGTGGTCCCTTGCCTCTACCCGGGACCCCAGTCTCTCTCAAGAGCCACATTACAGGGCTTTGCACTCAGCTGCACCAGGACACCTTGTGGTGAGGACAGAATTGGGGGAGCGGGTTTCTGTCCCCTTCTCCTTGAACTCAGTTCTCTCTCTTCTGCAAGCACCTTCTCGTGGCTATCCATACCCCCACCTGCCACCCTTCTCCCCAATTTCAGCAGCTGGTGCTGCAGGAGGGGAGGAACCCCCTCCCCGGGTCGGGCCTCTCCTGACCTCTGATGGACGCGGGCAGGCCAGGAGTCTGTTTGCAGCAGGTGAACTGCCAGCCCAGTGTAAGGCAGCTTCCCTTCCCCTGGCTTCCTGATTTTCTCCAGTTGCCATGGTAATTGAGGGGAGCAGTGTTCTGATACCACTGAAACCCAGTGTTCAACTTTGAAGTGGCTCAGGCAGGGAAAGTGGGACTCAGGACTGAGGGACCCAGCGGCAGCGTGGCCCCCTGGGCCCGCCCCGCCTTTGTGGCACTGCTCTTCGGCTCCATCCTCACAGTTATTTTTGGCTACTGTTTACTGAGCACTTACTACGAGCCAGGCACTACGCCAAGAAATTCACCAGCATCATCTCACTGTTGCATCCTCACTGTGACCGATGACCCTAAGCCCAGCTCACCACAGATTCTTGAAATTGCCCTTCCAGCAGTCAGGTTGCCCAGGGCCCTGGGCCAGAGTGAATTTCCCCTGCGTTCCTTCCACGGTGTGGAAGACAGCACCGACCTCCACGCCCCACCCCACCGCCAGTTTATTCTCTACTTCCATCCCTGCCTCATCCGACACCCCTATTCCTGCCCCTAAAGTCACACCCCTCCTCCAGTGCTTGATGTGCAAGACGATCCGAAAGCATTTATTAGTGACAATGAGGGTGGCAGTTTCCTCTCTGCCACTTCTCTGCACAACTCGGCTGAGCCTGAGTGGGCTTCCTCCCCGCAGCAAGGCAGGATGGGGGAAGCTCAAGCTGTCCAGGGCCAGGTGCTTGAGTCTGTGCACACGTGTCCAAATTCTCCCTTTCCTTGATTTTCCCTGTTTCCCCAAGAGTGTGAGCAGCAACAACAGTGAAATACAAAATCCTTTGCAATCTGCCCAGGAAAAGACAGCTTTTGCGACGGGTTTATATGGTTACCCATATGTTAGGGTCCCTAAGAAAGGAAGGAAGCTCGGTTCTCTGTCTCTCTCCTCCCCCAGCACAGCCCTGGCTGGTCCCAACCTGCCTGAGGTCTCCCAGGCCACAGGTGCGCCTGTGCCCGGTAGCCTTTCTCCACCCTTGCTGCCAGGCCTCGTGCTGCTCCAGGGAAGGCCAGAACAGGCAATATTTCCAGACCAGGCTACCTCTGCCCGTCTGCCTCTCGCCCCCCCCCCCCAAGAACCAGGGCCAGAACTAAGGCGGCCATCTCCTGGGTTCCTGCCCAGCACGGGAGGCCCAGGCTCCACTGTCCCGCTCAGGAGAGAGCTCCCAACACCGTGGAGAAACACAAACAACCGCCAAGCCTCCCGCGGAGCCCGCGCTGCCAAAGAGCTGCCTGGTGGCCACTACATTCAGCCCCCTCCAGACTCCCAGAAATTGTCATGGTGTGTGTGTGTTTCCTGATAGAAAAAAAATGGAAATTAGGTTATATAAAAGATGTATGCTTTGGAGCCCAGAGCAGCTCTTTTAATGAGGGTTGCGACGTCTCCCTCCCCACACCCATAAACCAGCCGGGTTGGACGTCACCGCTAATTCGTTTCAGCGATGATAGGATAAAGGAGGGACATTAAGAAATAAATTCCCCCTCACGACCCTCGCTGAGCTCACGGCTCAGTCTCTACATATTTATGCCGCGTTTCCAGCCGCTGGGCGAGGAGCTACTTAGCGCTGCGGCTCCTCCGAGGGGCGGCCAGGCGCCCGGGCCGACAGGGTGAGCCAGGGGCGCGCGCGGGGCACCGGGCTCTGCGCGGGGGAAGCCCGCAGCCTCCGTCCCGAACTTGGGTCCGCCAAGGCGGAGGGAGGGGAGGAGAGGGAAGAGGGGAGGGGATAGGGGCTAGGCGGGAGGGGGTGGGGAGAGATCCCGGAGGCACAAAGCGGAGGGGAAGGGGGAGGGACGCGCGTGGCTCCTACCCGGCGGTGAGTGGGTGCGTCTGGCGCCCTCCAGCAGCGCGGGGCAGCGGACCCTGAGGATTCGGAACCTGGAGCGCGGCGTTTGCGGGCGTCCGGGAGCTGGAGAAGGAGGAGTAGGAGGCGGGTAGGCGAGCGGACCGGAGGGCGGGCGGGTGCGTAGCGCGAAAAGGCAGCCTCGGCGCCGCCCCGCTCGGAGGCAGGTGAGTTCTGGCCCAGGCAGCCCGCGTCCCTTCCCTGTACCCCAGGGCTCCCGGCTCCCGAGCTAGACCCCCGAGCGCGCGGGAGACGCGGGCTTTGCTGCGCGTGCTAACTTGGTTCGGGTGGCCTGCCCTCCTCCCAGCTGGCGGCCCCGGGCCGGGGGCTCAGGTCTCAGAAGGGTCGACACGCCCGCCCCGTTCCAACTTTGCAGGGACCCCGGTCCCTCTTCAGCGGCGCGCTCGACTCGGAGCTGCGCGCCGGCGGTAATGGCGGACCCTTTGGCACCGCTTACTACCCCTAGCAGGAGCGTGAGGCTGGGGGGACGCCAGTCCCCGGGGATCGTTGCACCTGCGGGATCTTAACTTCAAGCTTTACCCCGGTGCCCGGTTCGCGGAGGTATCGCCACTGCCAGCCCGCGGTAATGGCGGACTCTGGCATCTCAAGCCACCCTCCGCGGGGGGCCCGAGGCTGTGAGGGCTCTGCTCCGGGGGAACGTTGCTTCTGCCTGGCTGCCAACTTTTCGGGTATCGTCACTGCGCTCCAGCGGTAATGGCGGGTCGCCTGCACCCCTCACTTCTCAGCACTGGAGAGATTAGGGTGTGAGAGTACTGGTTCCTAGAACCTAGGAAAGTTGCGCCTCTCCCTGGAAAAAGGCTCCAGTGCTCGGGCCGCGTCCCCCGACCGCAGAAGCGCGCTCTGTGGCGATTCCGGACCCGGCAACACGCCGCACGCTATGGCTTTGCTTCCAGGTGGCCACGGGTCAGAGCAAGGTTTCTGAGGGATCCAACTTTCATGCTCTCTCGGGGGGCCCGTGGGCTCTCGGGTCGTGATGGGCTCTGGAGACGCCGCAGGGACCGGAGACCCTCGCCCCCTCCCCAGTTGTGTAGCCCGGAGTGTCACTGGCGCCCAATGCGTTCGGGACCGCGCGGTCTGGGACCGGTACTTATAGAGGAGAGGCGCGCCGAGAAGGCTGTAGAGCGAGGGCAGGAAGCTTTGGGATGACAGCCCTGGGTTCCAATCCCAAATTTACCCTTGACTTGCTGCGTAGCCCTAAGTATGCCCCGTTACTTCGTTAAGCCTCAGTTCTCTTGTCTATAAACTGAGAAAAACAACACCTTTCTCGGAGCTGTCGTGATGTCTTTAAAAATCATCAATGTGAACATGAAGCTCAGCTGAGCGCGCAATGCTCTAGAAGTCGCTGGTATTTTATTATATTGAAGGCAACTGGTTCAAGGAAAAGACTGGATTCAGGGGTCCTGCCAGGAGGAACTGGGAGTTGGCAGCTCAGGGTCCCCAGCTTAGGGTAGGTTAGTACTCACCTCAAGAGGGACCCAAGTAGCTCCAGGGGGAAATGCATAGGGCTTTTGCCCACAAGGAAACCCCTGGACTCCTGCATCACAGTTGCAATCCTGTGCTCAGACGCCACACAAGCAGCTATGGCTGAGCACCCAAAGGTGCTGCCTGGGCAGAGGTAAGGTCTTGGCCCAGGGTGCATTGTCTGGCATTCCTAGGATGTTGGAAGAGGAGAGAGAGGACCTGACTCAGACTGTTGCCCCAGAGGAATGATGGAAAAAACTTCCCCTTCCGTGTTTCCCGAATTGGGGCTGGGACAAACAAGGTTCACTAAGACACAAAGGAGTATTAATTTTTCCAGTTACTATTCCAAACTTAGGATCAAACAGGGGTGATACGCATTCCCCTTCCATACATTCTCCTCTACCCTCGTTGTCTTTGCAAACAGACTTGAGAAGCCTTAATAGGTCTCCTGTGGGAGACCACCACTACCCCCTGGTCCTTTCCACTAGCCTGATCCAGAAACCCATGAAGAGCACACAGCTTTGTGCCCTCTCCAAGAGGCCAGCATACACCAGGTCTCCTTGGAATGCTTCCAGGAATACCAGGAATACTCACCACACCTGGTCACCAGTATAGCCATCTGAATCCCATTTTGCACATATGGAAACTGAGTCAGGGCAAACCAAGTGACCCTCCTATAGTCACCTAGCTGGTGAGTGGTACAACAGGAGACCTGAGTCTAGATTTTGGCTTCTTAATACGGGGGATTTAGCACAGCTCTAGGCACATGAGCCATCTGACACATGACACATGCTCCTTCCTGCCTTAGTGCCCACAGCCTCATTTTCTGATGCATCTGTTCAGAGACTACCCCAGTGGGCAAGGACACAGCTGTGTCTTCAGAACTTGTGATTTCCCCAAAGTCCCAGACCATGTACGGAAAGAGAAAGCGACACAGAAGAGCAATCTGGTGGGGCTTCTGCCTCAGACCCAGCTTCAGATCCATGCCACGTGATCTCGGTCACTTCACCTCTCTGAGCCTTAGTTCTGCAGAATGAGAACAATCACCCTCACAGGGGCATTTGTGAAGTGTTCTGAAAACAGTAGCTTTATGCCAAGATTGGTAATTGTAGGAGGAGAACCCCAGGGGAGGTCTTTTGGACTGTCTTTTAGGACATGGTTTCCACACCAGCCTGCCTTTTGCTTTTCTGTGCCTTCATTTCCCCAAATGTCCGAAGTGAACCTCCACCCCAAAATGCTCTGTCTTCCAGGGGGACGGGAAGAAATCAAAAGTAGCTTACTTGGTAAGTTGCTCCAGAGGGTCTCCAAGGCAAAGCCACAGGGAGCTGTCCAAGGTACCACCCCAACAGTGGTCCCAAACCGTCCCGGTGGGTGGGGGTGCTGATTTCCCAGGACACAGGAAGACATGGGATGTCATTGCACCTATGTACTGTGAGCACACTGATTTGCCTGTGCCCATTTTCTTGGGCACATATTTTGCGGTCTCTTGTGACGAGACTCGGTATGCTGCAGGGCTTGGGGAACCCTGGGCAGTGGTTGAGAGCCACAAGCAACAATCTATTTCCATTAGAATGGAGGTTTTTTTCCATTAGAAATCAGAATGTGCAGAAGTTGAGTATGGCATTCTAGGACCAACAAAAGGGTGTGCTTTCCACCACGGGGCAGTGTGGGCTTGTGAGTCTAACAACGCAAAGGCTGCGGCGACTTCAGCCTTTTCTGACTTCTCTTATTCTAACATGTGAGAGCAGTAGACAGCCTCCAATCTAGCAAATGCCAAACAGCAGCCCAGTGGATCCTCAGAACCCTCCAGGGTAGTGATTACAGCAGAGATGTCATATCCCACCCCATATCTAAGGAATCAGTGCCCCAAGGGAGACTGGATGTTTCTGTACTTTTAATAGGATTTCTCTAGGAGATTCAGATACTGTCAGCTTTTGTCCATTGTCCTCATTTTACAGATAGAAAAACCAGATTCCAGAAAAGGAATGTGGCTTGTGGAAAGTCACACAGCTTATTATGGGCAAAGCCAGGATAGAACTTCAGTGTCTTGATTCTTTGCCCGGTGCTTATTTATGATAAGTTCATATTTACTTCAGTATAGAGAAGTACATGGATTCTGAACTTTTAGGAAATTTAATTCCGTCTCTGCCCTGGTTGTTGTTATAGGTCAGACAAACTGTGCAGGAAAGACTGAGTATAATTCTTCTCACTTTGACTTTGCTGTCCATCAGTCCAGAGTCCCCAGCCAATGAACCTGGTTTGCCTGTCTGTCCTTTCAGAGAGGAAACCTGCTTTCAAGTTGCTATCACAGATACTTTAGAAATAAGTTATACAGGAGGTAATAAGCCCAACATAACTACCTTAATTTCACCAAAGCCATTGGTTTAGATCCTCTTGACAGCCGAGTTGGTCCCCACCCAACCTTGGCAAGTCCTACAGATGTTTATGTCATTCACATACCCGATCCTAGAGGAGAGTTATGAGCAGCACACTGCAAGGCTGGAATATCGAGCCTACTTAAATCTATTACATTAAAATGATCTATCCACAGAAAATGCCCATATCTCCCCAATAAAAGTGTAGCTAACAGGGTGCAGCGGGCATGGATCCTGGCACAGTCGTACTGAGTGATGATGAGCTGAAGAAGAGCAGCAGTTATGTGTGGGTCTGCAGCAGATGTCAGCACATTTGTCAACTGTGTAATGATCAGTGTCATATAGCAGGCCGAGAGCAGGGCCCCAAGGGCAGATGCCCAGATTAAGGTGGTGTGAGCCCCGCTCCAACGAAGCCTGAAGTCTGCTCGGGCAGTGAGCACCAAACAAGCCTGATTCCAAGCATGAAACTTCTCCAAGAGAAGTGGAGGTGAAGTACTGCTTCAGCACCCAGGATGTGTAACTGAGGGGTCAGGGAAGACTTCTTAGAGAAGGAGGCATCGAAAGCAGTAGCCGTTTGCTTTGCATCATCCACTGAGAGACGGGGTCTCCGGTGCCATGTGGGGCCATGTGCAACCAGGTTGAAGGGCAGAGAGCTGCCCGAGGAAGCAAAAGAAGACTTAGCTATTTGTGGATGCTGTGACTTGGGGTGAGTGAGTTAACCTCTCTGAACCTCAGGCATGACGTCCATAGAATAGAAGCATGGGACTGCATGGGGTTGTTGTGCAGACCAGTGAAATGGGATGTGTGTAACTGCAGAGGGGACAGCATCAGCCCATCTCAGTGACTAGAACAAAGCAAAGAAACTGTTTAGCAAGCCAGTTGATATGGGCCAGACACTTCCCCTCACTCAGCCTCATTTTCTCATCTGTGAAATGAAGGCATTGGAATTCAAGGGCAATGCCATTCAGAAGCCTACAGATATGTTCTGTTCAGCTAGTGCAGGGCTCACGTTTTGGTTTGAGTTGCTTTGGTCAGGTATCTACTCACCTTTAGGTCACAGACCCACCACTAAATACTGTTTTTGTCCCTGGTCTGGCCCTGCAAGACATTTCAGTTTACAACCCCTGGACTAACAAAGACTTCCATTTTAACATTCCATGTCTCCATGCCTGAAACAAACATTTGCCTGGTTCTTGTCCATCAACAGCATTCTTTATTTCTGCTGACAGTTCCTAAAAGAAAGGGCTGCACTGTTCAGATGGAAAACACAGCCCTTCGCAGAGGCAAATTTCCGGTTTCTGGCCTGGGCTCCATTTTGTTTTTCCTCCCCTCTGATTTGCATCTTCTGGCACCTCTGACTTGAGATTCCCCAGAAAACATGAGGCTTCTTTGTGGCCATCCATGATGCTTCATCAGTCTCATATTGAAAGTACTGGAAAGAACTTTCGCATGTCTTCAGAGTTGTTCTGAAAAAGTGTCTTAGCTTCCATCAGGATCTTTTGCCCACCATACTTAAATAATAATGAGAAATACTTTCTTTATTCAAAACTAGCCAGCTAACTTAATACTATGGGAGATTAAAAGTGGGGAAGAGGGGGCTTTCTGGACCCTGCTTTGAGTTAGAAACAAAGAGAGGATCTGGTGAACTCAAAAGCTCGCCGATTTTCATATCATACAGATGAGCAGCTCGGGGTCCCTCAGCTCTGGGATTCCTTGTCATGAACCAGAGTCAAAGCAGCCACTTCTTTATTAAACAATTAAGCCATGCGCTCCAAGTTCTGGACCAGAACCCAAAAGAGGCTGGGCATAAAGACGTGAAAGTCACTGTTCCTACCTTTTGTCCAAGAAAGGGATCCGCCTGCCAATAACTAGAATGCACTGGGGCAGATGATGTGGGCAGTTCATCCTATTTGGTCATGAAAATGCTTTACAGATCACATTATGCTGCATTTCATTCCAGGAGTTTTAAGCATAAAAATGTAACTGATGGGGATCAATCAGTACATATAACACCTGACATATTTTGCCCGTGTTTTTCTCTTTGATTTTTGAAGCAGTCTCCTAAGGCTGAAATATTCAATAAAGAAAATGAAAACTGATTATCTTCATGTAGCAGAATTCAGGTAATGAAAAGACAATGACATCTGTGGGTTAGTTTATTAAGATAAGTCTCAGCTGCGAAGACCTCCGTTTGTCATTTCTCCCTTAATATCAGGGTAGTCACTGAAATGAACTTCCTTTATTTCACACCAAGTGTGATATACAGCAGTGACCCCCAATGGATTTTTTGGCTTGGTATATTTCTTGTTTTTATTATTTTTTAACAAATATTTTAACATTTTAAACAAATATTTTATACTTCTCTGTGTAGATTACTGCCTTCAATGGCCAGACTATCAAGGGGGTCCTTTTTAAGACTGCCTTCAGAAACTATATTTCTTTCTGAATCTCCCTACTGGTGAGATATTATTGTGCTATTAAGGGTGCATTTGCATTTCAGAAACAGCAAGAAGTCATTGGGAACCACATTTTGTGGTTAAAATGGGTAATTACATTGGATGAAATCATGTGAAGATTTAGTTTTGAGAAGGGCTCTTTTTAAAAACAATATGGTGTAATCAGACTGGATTTCCTGTCTGGTTCTGAACTGGTGTCTAAGCCAAGCTTTGTGCCTGCCCTGTGCACTTCATCTTGAGACTCTGATGACAGGAACCAGCCTCCATGAAGCCAAAAATCTTCCCGTTCAAGAAGACCTTGACAGCCTATTTCTGCGCGCAGATTGACTTCTCCCTCCTGAACAGCAGGGATTAGATTTACTAGTTCAGTTGTTGTTGTTTAAAAAAAAACAGCCTCAACGGAATATGTGGTAGGGTTTTGCACATATAGTTAATTTTCTTGGGTGGAGTAATTATACTGTAATTTTTGTGGGAGGCTGTTTTTATTCTTAGGCTGTGTGTGCTGAAGAATTTAGGGTTGAAGCATCGTGATGTCTGCCACATATTTTCAAACAATTTGGTGTAAAGATGGATGGATGGACAGATGGACTCATGCATGGATAGACAGTAGATAGGTAGGTGAGTGGATAGATGGATGAATAGATATATAGGTATGGACAGAATCAGATATGTAGATGATCTATTGTTCACTTGATAAAGATAGGTTCAGATACGTGTTTAGATATACTAGACAAGACAAATCTAATAGCTGAATCTAGTTGGAAGTTTATAGGTGCCATACT
Source organism: Condylura cristata (assembly GCF_000260355.1). NCBI lineage: Eukaryota > Metazoa > Chordata > Mammalia > Eulipotyphla > Talpidae > Condylura > Condylura cristata. The sequence continues at coordinate 14,780,144 of NW_004567130.1, forward strand.
ATTCTATTAGATTTTCTGTACTTAAATATTTCGTGATAAGGTGAGCAGCATGAATAGATTTAGCTAGACTTTCCTCTGTGTTAAAATTTCCCACATTTCTTAGGAGAATAACACAGCCTCCCTCTCTCTGTCTCTTCTTTCCTACACACATGCACTCCCATATACATGCACTCGTGAGCACCCCTTTTCCTGGAAGAAATAATCCCGCAGTTTAGCAGAATGTCACTGTTTTCTATGGCAGCCTTTCTTTACATTTTTCTCTCAGCATTTTAATTAGGGCCGTGAGTCACTGTGCTTTATGAAGGCTGGTGACAATGTCATTTACGGCTGTTTAGCATCCCGATCGAGCCCTCTTCCATGGTGCTCATTACATCAGGGACATTGAGCAGTGAGCGGGCGACAGTTCCCTCTGTCATCAGCAGGAAAGCCTCTGGGCCCCTTGAGGAATCAAGAAATGAACTTGAGATTCATCCCGGGATATCTTCCCCAGTTGCTTTCTCACCTAGGCTGTATACCCGGGCATAGCTGAACACATTTGAGCTCCAAAAGGTGGTTTGAACTGCAGCTGCAACATCTTTCCACTGCCCGTCTAGGCACAGGCTCTGACTGCCCGTAACACTGACTTTTGAGTGCAGGAACCACTCGATGTGGAGGCCCCGGGGGGAGGCAGGATTCTAGAGCCCATCCAAGCTGGATTGGATTTGCATCCAGCTACTGCCCCTTCGTCCATGCTATTTTATTCTCCCTTAAGCAAGTTATATAATCTCTCTTTAAATCCCCTTTCCTCTTATGTAAACATGGTGATAAGGCCACTTCCCTGGGTTCTTTGGGCATTCAGTGTTTGCCCTGTATTGGACGCTTCATCAGTAAGGACGAGGCAGGCCACTAGATAATTCAACTTAGACATGCTGTGCCTTTGACTATTGGAATTGCCTCTCAAGCATTCCTCACCCCCAGGCCCTAGGTCCATGGGAATGGAGGTCTATCAAGTCAGGATCCAAGAGGAAACAGAAATACCTGGAACTGGGGACTCCGAGGTAATTGGATAAAAGAATTAAAGAGGAAGCTTGACCAAAGGGGTTTGAAATGTGCAGGTCCACTTACATGTGGATGTTTGCTATCCCAGGGTTCCACATTCGTGGATTCAAATGACATTGTGGAACCCACAACGATGGAAGGCTGAATATAAATTATACATGGATTTTCAACTGTGAGAGGCAGCGGGGGAACACCCAACTCCTTTGTTGTTCAAGGGTCAGTAGTATTTAAGACCCCGGTTTAAAGAACTAACAAGAGGAGTGAAGTATCCAGGCACTAACAGAGTGAGCAAAGCTTGATGAAGCGAGGGGTGGGGGAGTCAGAGTTACTGAAGTCCTTTGGGGGCACCAAAAGGGATGGGAGGGGGTTACAGCAGAAATTCTGCTCAGAGAAAGCAGCCCCCCTCTTCTCCCTTGTGTCTCTCATTTATACTTCTCATTGCCCAAATTCAATCATAGGGACCCATTGCTAGCCACAGAGGTCAGCTTCCTCCTAGGGCCTAGATGAGTTTGAAGAAGGGTGGAGAATGAACCAGAAGGCAGTGGGTAGAGAACATGCAACACAGGCTTGGTAGTAGGAAGAGCTCCCTGATAATCATCAACAAATCCAGCCCTAGTTCTCAACTCTGAGGGTAAAATACCTCCTTGATTTGGGACATGCTGGGGCATCTCCAGTTTTCTAGAAACCCTGAGTCATGCATTTCATTTAAACAACAAAATACACCCCAAATCTGAGGAGATGGGGATGGACATTTTACAAGCCAATAAACAGTATCAGAGCATTGTGATGCAACCTGTGAATTGTAGGGCTGGGTCCCGTAGTTACATTCCTAAATAGTACTGAGAAGTGAAGGCTTGTGAATAAGCTGCTGAGACAGGGTTGATGTTCAGCCAACAAGTAACCAGTTTAGTGTCTATTGAATGCTACCTGTAGGTTGTTTGGAGCCCATCTAGGCATGACGGCTGGTGGTTATGCCAGCTCGGTGCAGGCCTTGTGAAAGTGTGAGAAGTTCTTGGACACCAAAGCAAAGCATTCTAGTGGTAGCGCTCTAGGGAGCCTGGGTATTACCATTGATCTCCAAGGAGAGAAGTAGATTGCACATGGAGGAACTTTCTTTGTGAACGCAGTATGATGTGGCTTGTAGAAATAACCCTAGAATGGGAGCTGGGGTCTTGTGTGGATCCAGCAATGAAAATAGCACCAGCCAACACACGTGCTCTGGTCAGGGACTCTGCTCAGTGCTGGGCCTCCATCAAGAGGCTTTGCAAAATGCAGTGCCTCCTCCGTGGTGCTACCCATTTTATTTTTATTAAAGTAAAATTCATATAACAAAACTTAAAACTTGAAAGTGTACAATTTAGTGATCTTTAGTACAGTCACAATGTTTTACAACTCTTCACTTCTACTTAGTTCTAAAACATTTTCCTCACCTCACTTGAAAACCTCATACCCACTAAGAACAGAAAATGAACATTCAACCTAAAATTTGCATGTGAACATTCATAGAACTTTTGCCAGTCATCAGTCAAAAGGTGGAAACAACTCAACTGTCCATTCACAGATTACCAAGTATAGTCTAAACACATGGTGGAATATTACGCAGTCTTAAAAAGGAATGAGTTCTGACACCCACTGTTACCTGGATGAACCTTGAAAGCATTGTGTTCAGTTAAAGAATCCAGATGAAAGACTCCATAGTGTAGTACAACATGTGCATGAAATGTCCGGAACAGCCAACACCTGGGAAGTAAAAAGCAGGCTAGTAGTCCAGGTGTTTAAAGAAGGGTAGAGGAAAAAGAGACTGCTTATGGGGTACTCAGTTTTGAAAACTGACATTTTTCAGTAATTGTAGATTTTCAGAAAAGATGGTGCAATGAATTTCTTTACACCCCCTACCCACAACCCCCTAATGTTAACATCATATGTAGCTACTGCTCAGTTTCTAAGAGCAGGAAATTGATAGCAATATAATATTATTAACTAAACTACATGCCTCATTTGAATTTCACCACTTAGCCCACTAATGGGTCTTTTCTGTTCCAGGATCTTCTCCAAGACCCCACCCTGCTTTTAGTGCTTGTTTCTCCTGAATTTCCTATCATCTGTCACAATTTGTCAGGTTTTCTTTGCCTCTTACGGACTTGACACTTTGGAAGATTACTGCTCGGATATTTTGTAGAAAGCGTCTCAAATTGAGTTTGTACAATGTTTTATTATAATTGAAACAAGGTGGTATTTTTACAAAATCTGCTCATTAAAGATTTGATTTGATAAGTAATAGAAAAAAATATAGCTTACACCTTCAAACCATGATTTCATAGATATTCTTCTTTAGGCTGAGTCTAGAGTAAGTATTTAAGGTTAAAAGCAAATTGTTAAGGAATAATAGTAAATCATTGCAAAGGTGAGACCCACACATGTTTCACAGAAAGGAAAAAGCACAAACATAAGGTAGTAAGACCAGTTGGAGAAATGCTGCTTCATGAATTCCCCACAACAGCCTGTCACTTTACAGCAGACAAAACAGGCACAGAGATGCTCACTGTCCTGCCTGAGGCCATACAGCCAATAAAAGGCATTGTCAGGATTTGAACCAGGACCTGCAATGTTAACCATGACATCTCCCCACAAGCCTGCCTTCCCACTGCAGGGATGTCAGTGTAGATATTGTTCAAGGTCATGCTGCTCTCTTACTTCTGTGACTATTTCAGAGCTTTAGTTCTGTAGTCTGAACCAGGGAGGATGTGTCACTCGCGTTCCAAGGGAGAGGTGTCTTTTCAGGTACACTGGTGCAAAAAGAGATAAAGACCAGCCGCTCAGGTAGCCCCAAGGTGAGGTCCCTAAAGAAATCATGTGAGAACTGGACTGTGCTCCCTCCTGATGGGGGAAGGAGGTGGCTTCCGTTCAGCTTTTGTTAGAATGAGTAGGCACGGCCTGTTTGACATTGAAAGAAAAAGCTCCTTTTAGCAAGCGAGAGCGAAAGGTGTCACTCCAGAGTTTCTGTGAACACTCAGGTTGAGAAGCAGAGGTGGAGTTAAGGATGACTACCATGTGAAATGCTGCACCCTCCTCGGAGCTCGGGCTCCTGGAAAATGAGGGCATCTGCCACCCAGCCCAGCAAGGGCATCCCAGGTGGCACCTGGGTCACAAGCAGCACTGAGGAGTAGACCCAGGTCAAGGCACACGTCTCCCTTTCCTTGAGCAGCTTCTAAATGTGACCATCTCATTTTCTTTTAAAATTCTGTCTACCGGGCCCTCCCTGGTGGCGCAGCAGGTTAAAGCGCAGCACTAAGAAGCTAAAGCCACAACACAAGTTCGATACCTGCCCCGGAGGTGACCCACATGGCGCGGCAGACCTCTCCTGACCTGCCCGCTGCTCCCCTCAGCAGGGTACCTGCCAGTCAGCCTGTTCTGCTCCCTGCTCTGTCTCATCGCCCTGTGCCTCTGGCCTGTACCCCAGCTCTGTATGCATAAATAAATAAATCTTTAAAAAGAAAATTCTACCAGGGATCCTACAGTCAAACCCCTGGGGGTCCTGGCAAGAAACAAGCATGGTGGCTGCCTGGGAACTGGGGAGCTCGCGTGCTACCTACTGGCAAGCACCACCACGCTCTCCAGCTCTTGGCTGACATTCAGCAGCCCAGACCCAGGATGAATTCCCCTTCCTCTGTTCCAGAAAAACCAGACATTTGTATCTTATGTGAAACCTTCAGTGTGTAAGGTGGCAACCAATTAAAATAATTTTTTTAAACAAAACTGCCCGGTATGCTTATAGGTGGTTTGCAGAATCTCACCAGCAACCTTTGCAATCATCGCCTGGTTCTGAAGTGCTTTTGTCAAAGCAAAGCAAGTTATAGTTTGGGTTGAAATTGAAATTTCATTTGAAATTGCCATTTTTGTAGGTCACCAAATAGTTGATTATCTGACGTTTTATATGGTTCGATCTAATATGACACTCCCCAGATTGAAAAGCGTTCTTCTGGGAGCTTCATGGGCCGCAAAAAAAGTTACAGGGTTTGGAGGCAAACTGGACCAACATTTCTCAAACAAAAATGTGTACACCCTCCACCTGGGGGTCATGTTAAAATGCAGAGTCCGACCCATCAGTTCAGAGAGGGGACATGAGTTGCTGAGACGCTGCATTTCAAGCCAACTCTCAGGTGGCGCGTGGCTGTTCGTGGACCACACTTTGTGTAGCAGGGCGCTAGGCCTTGTCCATCAGTGGTGATTTTACAACTCTGCGAGACCAGCTTTGGCTCTCTCCTTTTTCTGAATCCAAGTGTTATCACCCAGGTATGTGAAGTCTAATCCATGTCCTCATTTGTAACGGGATGTGTTATTGCGCAGGAATAAGTGGCCTGATACCAACCCGCCTTCTATGCAGCAGTCACCTGCTGGAATAGCCCTCCAGTGGTGTGGGCCCTCCACGGCCCTCAGCCTCCCTAGAGCCTCCCACCTGGGCCCTTCACTCAGTCACTATTGGCTTGGAGGTTGTGTACCTGCTGTTGTGCCAAGCACATTGCTGAGCCTGGAGGTATAACAGAAAACCAGAGAATCATGACCTCTGTCTCTAAAGAATATAATATATAATTGTATATTGTTCAATACAATGCTACATTTTTGGAATAAAGTAGCTACTCAATGATACCGAGTAAAATGAAGGCGTCTCTGATACTATGATCCTTATTTTTTTTTTAAATTGAGGTTTACAATGTTGTTTGTTTTAGAAGTATAGAATCTCCCCCTTTGGGTGCTGTAACCACACCGCACCCACCATCAGATCCCCTGTTGTCCTCCATGATAGGCCATTGTGTTTCTTCCAGGTTTCATTCTTGTTCCTTCCTCTCCTGTTCCTTCCTCTCCCCCTCTGGTAGCCTCAGTTCTACTGTAAGATTTCTAGGGTTTGTAATTAATTCGGTTTTGTCCGGCCCTTTGTTTTGTTTCTCTATATTCCACCTATAAGTAACACCATCCAGTATTTGTCTTTTGCCTTGTGACTTATTTTGCTTAGTGTAATTCCCCCAACTCCGTCCATATTGTTGCAAATGCCAGGAGTTTGTCTTTTTTGATAAGTGAGTAGTATTCCTTTGTGTATATAGACCACATCTTCCTAAGCCACTCATCTCTTTGGGAACACCTATGAAGTTTCCATAGCTTGGCTAATGTAAATAGTGCTGCAGTTAACACTGGAGTGCATGTTTCCTTTTGGGTGGTGTTTTTGTATTCTGTGGATAGATAACTTGGTCACATGGAAGGTCCATTTTTTTTGGTATGATCCTTCTTTTCACTTAATTTTTATCTTAAAAACCTATATTATCATTTATGGCTCCCTTAATCAATACTCAGTAATTATAATCATATACTTAATTTATTATAAATTTTATCTTAATTATGAAGTTGATCTTCTAGACATTTACTATAGCAAGCAGTTGATATGGGGTCTGTGAAAAGCCTGGAATTGTGCACAACTTTTATGAAAATTTTTCTCTGTCACCCTAGCTGTGGTAACCTCAGACCCTCTGTTATTAATCCTAGAGAGGCAGATAATAATTGGAGATGATTCACTAGGGAGGGGTGAGGAGATATTTGATTCCTTGTACTTTGAATAATCAAGAAATTATATAACTAGATAGGAATGGCATCCTGATTTTAACATACTGTCAAATATAGGACACTGATTATGTCAAATTATAGAACCCCATTCTAATTTCAGGGTGGGGGGAGGAAATGAGTATGTAGTCTGAGTTTGAGTAGAAATTGTGTGAGAAAACCTAGACCCTAGATCTGATTGTTTCTAAGAACCTTCACTTATGAGCCTCTAACCCCTCCTATAAAAAGTGGAGTCACTCCAGTGATTTTCATTCTGATGGCTATTGAGTCATGGGGTGCTTGGAAAATCTTTTTTTTTTTTTTAAGATTTATTTATTTATTTATGCATACAGAGCTGGAGTACAAGCCAGAGGTGCAGGAAGGTGAGATTCACCAGAAACAGCAGGGAGCAGAACAGGCAGACTGATGAAGTACACTGCTGAGCGGAGCAGTGGGTGGGTCAGAGAGGTCTGCCGTGCCATGTGGGTCAGCTCTGGGGTGGGGATTGAACTCATGCTGAAGTGGCTTTAGGCTCTTAGTGCTGTGCTTTAACCTGCTGCGCCACCAGGGAGGGCTGGAAAACCTTAATATAATCAAGTCATAGGGACTCTTTCTCCATAAATGTGCACATGCAGAGTCACAAAAGTGACTCTGGGTTTTAAAAGCTCCCTGGGAGATTCCATGTTATCAGAATAGAAAATATACTGAAGTCCATTTCAACTTTCATTACTAAAATTATAGGTGGTAGTCAGGCCAACTGAAATAATAACAGGTGTGATAAAAGCAAAGACATTAAACTATCATTTTCTGTAAGTGATATGATTGCTTAGAAGTTCTGAGACTGAGGATTATTGGAGCTAATAAATGTTGTTTACAAAGAAAGAAAGAGAAAGAAGGAAGGGATGGATGGATGGAGGGATGAAGGCAGGCAGAAAGGCAGACATTGAGGTCAGACAAACTTGTTTTGAATCCCAGCCACTGATAATTAGAGAAACTCCAGTGAGTTAATCTTTTTGAGCCTCAGTTTCAGCATCATTAAAATGGGAATAGTACTATCAAGTTCTTCATATGGTTTTGCAACAATGAAATGAAATAATTCAATAAAATGTTTACATGTAAAAATGTTCAAAATATTAGTTTGAACTATATGATGTTGGTGAATATGAACATTTTCTAGACTGCTAATTTCATTCAGTTCAATCTAATTAATTAAAATTCACTAAAAGATATTGTCTACAGCTGATCATTTATTCAGTAAATATTTACTTTTGTGCTCACTTCCTGGTTACATATCTTAAGGAGAATCAATTATATCTTTCAAATCAAAGCAAAACTATACTGCCTTGGACTTAAGTGACCAGCAGATGGACTCCAAGCTAGATATGCCTTGGTGAGCCCCCTTGTCCGTGGTCCTTGTCCCCACACCCATGCTAGTATAGGGCACCCGCAAATGCACTTAGCTAGTCTAAGAGCCTTGGCATTTCACTCAAGTTTAGCCCATTTACATTTATTGTTAGCACTAATATATCCAACGTGTCTAAAGTTATTCCTGCCATTGTAATGGGAGTGTTTGCTGAAATTTATATGCAACTGGTTGAGGCTTATGTGAATGTGGTGATCTATTATGGGAAACTTCCAAGTCAAGAGAGCAAATATTACCCCTGCTCCTTACTTCTTTTACCTCTCATGAGCACCTATGCCATCCCCTTGACCTAGCTTCCCTGAACCAGGGTCTCCAAGGGTGCTGGGCATGAGAAGAGAAACCTGATAGCTTCAAGTTAACACTGAGCTGCAATTTGGAGGATGTTGTTCTCAATATCCTCCTAAAAATAAAGACTCAACATTGCCATTACAGTTGACATTTACAGTTTACAAAGTGCTCTTTACAGCATCCATCTTATTAATCTTCACAAAACCTTGGAAAGTAGCTGTTATTACCTTTTCAGTTTCACAAAAGGAAATTGAGATTCAAAATGTTAAATGACTTGTCCGAGATCAAATGGCCAGTAAATGGCACAGCTGGGGAGTGATCCAAATCAAGTCTTTCTTCTATAATCCTCCTGAATTCTCAGCATTGTAGAAGTAATGATCTCAGGGAATGTTGATCCTTGTCATATACTAGACAGATTATTTCTTCCTCAGGAAGGACATATCTACCACATGGGTGTCATTCACTCTTTTCCTTTTGTTCACCTCATTTTTACCCCACTCCTAATGTTGTCATGCTCTTCGAGGAAACAGCATCATGTTCCATCTGTTCATGAGAGTCAGAGCCGGGAAATCACGGTGGACACTGCCTTCTCCCTCACTCCCTCCATTTGGTCTCACCCGCCCATCAACTCTTGTTGGCTCAACCTCCTGATTATCTCTGAGATCCACCCCCTTTCCTGCTTCCTCCCTTCCGCTCCTCTAACCCTAACCACCCTCATCTCTCATCTTCTGGCAGCAGCAGGCGCCTCCTGGGCTCCCTGTAGCCAGCCTGCCCTTCCCACCCATTTTCCATCAGCGGCCAGAGTGATCTTTATGAAATTGGAATCTGACCATAGAACTTAGCTTCTGAAACCCTCCCAGTCTTGCCATTGCTGTTAGAATAGAATTCAAACTGGGGTGGGAAGAGTGCACTGGACTGTGGTGATGGCACACCGGTGAACTGGTGATGGGAGGCCCTTGGGGATTACAACTGAGCTGGGAAAATGAACAAAAGGCAGAATGATTTTTTTAAAAAATTATGTTTATGGTGTAAAAATATAAAATAAATAATAAATTGATGCTAAAATAGAAAAAAGAAAGAACAGAGTTCAAAATCTTTACCTTTGCTCTTAAGAAACCTGTGTGAGCTTTCCGACTTTCTTCAGCTGATTTGGACTTTATCCAGTGCCTCAGCTGCTTTCACTCCTTCACCCTTACTCCCACCTCCCACCTGTCATCTAGCTAGCCTTCCCCCAGGGGAAGTCTTCCATGATGACCACCCAAGTTACATAAGGTGTCCTGTTTGTGCTAGTGGGAGTATATGCTTGCCTGTGTATTTTCCACCACGTTCTATTCACTATATTTGTAATCTTTTGGGCTCCAACACCCATGACTTTGACCTTCCAGTGATGAGGCATGTCTGGTCAGGGTGGGAGGTCCATCAGTGAGGCTGTTTGTGCCCCTGAACAGTCTGTGCTTGGAAAGAATTTAAGAACCTTAGAACCTGGAAAATACTGTCTGCATGATAGATATAGTGCTCTACAGTTGGCTGAGCTAGCTCATAAAACTGAATTTTGCAAAATGAAGATGAATTGATGGCTCCATAATCCCTAGGTTTGTTCCTACACAGGGACAGCAGCCCTGTCACTCTCTCATGCTGATGGACTGGGCCACTCACACCCCACCCACCCCCGGAGTGCTGACTCCCAAGTCTAGAACTTGACTTTCTGGAAGTCTCTCGAGTTTCATGTGCCGACTCACTGAATCTTGCTTTTTGGTGTTTCAAGGAAGAGCCGGTGACGGGCACCCTGCGATGGGAAGCAGGACCAACCTGAATGTCTAAGTTGTCACCTAGCACTGTTACAGGGCAGCCCAGAGTGAACTGGGCCACCTGTCGGTGGGGCCTCACCCACATGCTTAAAATTCAGTTATACTGCAGGCACACACAAAAGGGTCAAAATGGGTTTATTACAAAAAGGGGAAAGGAACAGGAAACAACCCAGGGAAAGAGAGAGGGATACAAATTAACTGGAGTACCTTACCAGCTCGGCTGACTGAAAACGCCGAGTCATGCAGTCCAGAGAGCCTTTTCCAGAGCAAGAGAGCGAGAGATACAATGCGCCCTATTTATCCCCCAATGTCCCAGAATTCCTGCTTAGCTCCGCCCTTGGGTCTTCGCAGTTCTCTCCCTGCTGGGAATTGTAGTTTACAATCACTGGAGTAGGGGGTAGAGTCTAGAAAGTAGGGGGTAGAGTCCACAAGACTGCAGAGTTCCTTTAGGACATCCTTCCCCTTAACAGCACGTCAGCACGGAGTACGTTAAAGAGTGTGTGTCCTTTGACACCACCGACAGCCAATAGATGCACAGCTGCCAGCAGGATAATCATTAACAGATGCAAACATTGGGCACCTCCTGGGGCCGATGTCATGTTGTAAAAATTCAGAAAATAGTAAATTTTATCTCTTCCCATGCTTGCAGAAAAGATGATACTCTCTCCCCTTTATTTACAGAGATACAGAAACTGTGAGTCAGAGGGGTAAAGTGACTTGCCCACCACCACAAAGCCAACTAGAGATACTACTGTTCAGATCCAAAAGTCTGCTTCAAAGATCATGCCCCGTTTTTGAAGCTGATGCAAAAACATAGTCAGATACATAAACAAGCCAGAATGAAGGCTGTACAATAAAAGCTAAGCTTTCCTTCCACCCACCCCACAGATCCCAACTGCTGCTACCAATATCCTGGTTTTCCAGGGACGCTCAGTACGGCTGCATGCTCGCATGGATGCCTACCCAGAACGGACATGTCCATATCCTCGGCAGATCGCCGCCTTCTTAATCTTAATCTTAATCTTGCCAAGGCAGTGCCTGCACAGTGCTCCATCACTCAAGGAGCCCCCTTGATGCCATGGTCCCCTCTAATGGAGACTCAGGTTCCCCCGCTCTCTTGACATTCCAAACAGTCCTCAGGGAAAGTCAAGTCTGTGTGTGTTAAGGGTGTTCCTCGAATGTGGAAGCTTGAACTGCCAGCCCAGAGAGGTGTATATTTTAAGGTCGGGCATAGAGATCATCAATCTGCCATGAAAAGAGGAAGAAGCCGTGGGCGAGAGGGTGGGTGCCCCACGCCAGGCGAACTTGCAGACCTGAACTCAGCAGTCCTCACTCCAAAGGATGCTCAGCCCTGTTCCTCCAGGCTGGGCCTTTGACCTGGGAAAATCAAAGTCATCACAGACACCCTGAGGACATGAGGCTGCGGAATTACGTGGCTGGGGAGACCCCTGGGACCAGGGCGCCCCTATCTCTGGGATCCCTGAGACACAGAACGCCAACGTCCTCTCCTGATATGCAGGGGTTGGCGGGTTGTAACTGTGATTGCCGGTGGCGTGGGAGAAGGCACGTCAGTTTGATTCCTGGGTGGTGTTCTCTCCAGGGAGAGACTACAAATAAGCAGTTGGGTTGATGTAAGGAAGTCGGTTATTGTGTTTTGTTGTGGTTTTTGAGAGCGCAGTTGTGTTACAGTTTCGGTCTTTGTGTTGGGGGTGGCAGCATTTTGTTTTTCAGACATGGAGGATTTGGAGTTTGTTTTTAAATGAGTTGGGAGGAAGATGGGAAACAGGACTGTAAGATTTGTGGGCGCGCAAGCTGAAAACATCCAGGAATTCACAGGCTGTGTAGTGTTTTCTTTACCGTTGCTCACTGCACGTGAGTCAAAAAAATTGTTTTTCAGACGGGGGTGGGGAGGGGGGGATAGCATTCAGTGTCTCGCTCCTACCTTCCAACCTCTGATACCAGCTCCTTCCAGAATAATGTTTGCATTGACACACGCAGCATTTACACATTAGCACCTTTCTCTTTCCACCTAGTGGCAGTGATGGAGCTCAGGTTCCGCTGTGGCTAGCCAGCTGCCTCAGTCTTTTTAATGGCACGTCCTCATACAGGGGTTTGCTGTCTCATGGCAGGAGGCTGGATGCTGGGCTGTTTGCTTAGGTGGCAGGTAGTTCTAGGTGGGTTTTCTCTCTCACCCCATCATGCCTGCTTCCAGCAGTGAGCCGCAGATGGTAGCAGCATTGTCAGCTAACTCTCTGTGGCCTTTTCCTAGTTTCTTTAGAAAGAAACCCAACTGATCTGCTGCCTGGCTAAGTCTTCATAGATTCCTAAGGGGACCTCAGGCACAGCGCGATAAAGGGGAACTCCGACCCAGTATCTAGAGTCAGACGCGAGCCCTGCCTGCCTGGTGGCAGCACATCCACCATTGTGATTGTTAGTTGTGTGGGAGTCACAGTAAAAAGCAGCAAATAAAATTAATTTTCACAGTTAGTTGGCTTAACCCAGTATATCCAAAATATCATCACTCCCATGTGAAATCAGTATCAGAAAATTATTGAAACAGTTTGTTTCTTCCTTCCAGCCTTTGAGCCCCAACTGTAATTTGCTCTTCTAGCACACCTCAGTGGAGCCATCCTCGGCTGAGGAGCTCACTGGCCCCGGTGGCTGGTGGACATCCCGCTAGGCCATTCCAGCAGTCTGATCCATGCAGAATCCTTGTGGCATGAACTCTTGGCCTCTCCTGGCCTGTTTGCTCACCTGTGCAGAGGGGAGCTGGGCTGGGTGATGGCAAAGGGCATCCTAACGTTGCTGGCTTCCAGTGCTGGATGTGGGAAGCCTTGAGCAAGATACAACGAGCAGGTCTTCCCAAGGCAGCTGAATTCTCCACCTGTACAATGGGAACAACTGGATGTGGCCTGGTTCAGGGTGAGATTGGGAACTGTATGGCAGCTGACGCCATTGCTTGGGGAGGAAAGAGGAAGCATAGCATGTGAGGCTGTTCTTTTTTTTTTTTAAAGATTTATTTATTCATACAGAACTGGGGTACAGGCCAGAGATGCGGAGGGAGAGAGAATTCACCAGGGACAGAGTGGGGAGCAGAACAGGCAGATAAACGAAGTACACTGCTGAGGGGAGCAGCGGGCGGGTCAGGAGAGGTCTGCCACGCCATGTGGTCACCTCCGGGGCAGGCGGGGATCGAACTCATGCGGAAGTGGCTTTAGCTTCTTAGTGCTGTGCTTTAACCCACTGCGCCACCAGGGAGGGCCTTTTTTTTTTTTTTTAAGATTATTTATGCACACAAAAGCTGGGGAATAGGCCAGAGGTGTGGGGGGTGAGGGGGAGGGTGAGAGGATTCGCCAGAGACAGAGTGGGGTTCCACTGAAATCCACTGCTGAGGGAGCAGAGGGTGAAGTCTGCTCTACCATGTGGGTCGGCTCCCCTGTGGGGGATGGAGCACAGACCACAGTGGCTGGAGATAGCTTGATAGTGCTAAGACTTTAACCCCTGCACCATCAGGAAAGCACAGTGGGGCTGTTTATAAGATTGCCATGGTCCCTGGTGAGTGCTCAGAATCACCTAGATTCAGGGCTGCCTCCTCTGCCCCTCAGTCCACCTGTCGTTGTAAATCAGTGGTCAAAGGGCCCTTCCTTCATACTGTTACTGTGGGGATTAAATAAGGCCCTGTGCACAGGGCGTAGGGACATGCTTGCTGCACAGCGAATCTTGGTCTCCAAACTGCTACTATTCCAAGTCCTTGGGTTGCCCACAAGCCGCCCAGGATGGGAGTGGCTTGCCCAAGGTCACAAGGCACGATGGCAGTGGCAGACGCTGGCCTATTTTGGCTCCCTCCGTCTCACTGGCACTCGGCCCCGAAAGTGAGCAGCTAATTTCCTCGCAGCAAGGTAAATGAAATAAATACACCCATAAGCCCTGCGCTACTCGAATGAGGCCCGGGTCCAAGTATTGTTTCCATGGAGTGTGTTCTGGCGTGCACACGCATGCGATCTGTTTAAAATCGCAGCTCCGATGGGTGGAGGCTGGGTGGGCAGGATATGCTACCCAGCCCCCGACTGCCCAAGGACAATGTCCCGTGCCATGACTGGCTCGAGATTCTTCTGTGTGATTTCCAGCAAAGGGCCCGTCTAGACGCATGCAAGTACCTTTGGTGCGACGGTGTGATGGCGTAGAAAGTGCACAGAATTAAAAGCCAGGAAGCCTGATTCATTAGATATTATGTAACAATAGCAGAAATCCGCTTCTGAGCTTTCCCTCGGACCTTGCCAAGTACCCTGCCTGCGCTGTTTTTATTTGATCCTCCCAGTTATCCAGGGAGGTAGTAATTACTTAATGCTCCCATTTTTCAGATAAAGGTACTGAGGTTTAGAAAATGAAGATCTCCCCAAAACACACAGAACCAGAAAGGGCCTAAAAATTTTCTCTGTGGCAATAAGTTGGCTCAGGACTGGAGAGACGCCTGAAGACTGGGCATTTACAGACTGGGAAAAGAGGGTCTCCAAGCAGCAGCTTAATGTATTCACCTGGCAGAGGGTCATTACCCCTGCCACCAGGGTGAGGATGAAAAGATGACCGCAGATGAGGGGTTGGGTCAGCGAGAAGGGAGTGCCCTGGAGTTGGTACTAGACTCATGACTGACAAAGGAAAATACTCAGAGCTAGCTCTCCCTTACACAGAGCCCAGGCTTTCTCCCGCTCTCCCTCCCTCCCCCTTGTTCAGCATATTCTAAATAGCCCTGCCTCTCCCAAGCTCAGCCTCCTTCCAATCCCTTCCAAATAATCAGTTCCCTTCTGAAGGCCAAAGACAGAGAAACAACCCCACCCCACCCCCAATTTCCCAAGCAACAGCCAGAGCCCTGTGTGACTTAGGGAAGCAGCTGAGGGAGATGAAAAGTCGAGAGTTACTAGGGAGGCTCAGTGATGGCTTCATTTTTCTTGTTTAACATAAGCCAAGTCCAGGCTCTGTCCCTCAGTGAGGTGTGACCCCAGCCAGCCTATGGAAGAAGAGAGCTTGGGGCCTACCTCCCCCAAGAGCTCACCTTCAAGTCTCTCCTGTAATTACACAATGGAGCTTGATGCCAATCTTGGACACTTGTGATGCTGGAAAGTTCCAGCTGTCTCTGTCTCCATCAAAAAGAAACATCCTGTGTTTGGTACCCAGAAGAAATAGGGCTAAGGGTGAGTTAAGGAAGCAAGCAGATGGGTGGGCCTGAGCCCCCCCTCCCTAGTGAGGAAGGAGCAGTGCGTTCGTTCAGAAGGCTTTTTCTGCAAACCAGACCCTAGCAGCAAGATGCAGAAAGACACTCAGCCACGGACACCCAGGTTGCACAAACTCACACACACAGCAGAGAAGTGACACAGCATGAGGGCGGTGCATGAATACACAGAGAGAAACACACACACACACACACACACAGCAACGCCAGATGGAGAAGGCAGCCCGGGCTGGGCCCGGGTATTCATTATTCCTCACCCACACAGAGGGGCTGGCGGAGTTACGTAATGCAAAGCTGCAGAAGGGGGAGGCTGAACTTGCTAACCACCCCAGGAGGGGACCCAGGAGGTGGCTTCTCCTCCCCAGGGGGTGTCTGCACCCACTGCCTGTTTTCAGAGGCAGCAAGAGCTTGGCAGCTGCCTTCACCTGGGGGTGACCCCAAGAAGTGGAATAAGGGAAACAAGGGAGTAAGTGTCACTTTGTTAGTAGTGGCAGCTGAGGAGCCCTCCTTGTGCTAAGGACGCTGGCAGGCAGGGGTGTCAGGACAGAGAGAGAACTGGGGCTTGAGCTAAGGGACAGGAAAGTACACAGAGGACTTCCCTGCTACCCCCCACGCACCCCCACTCCACCCACACCCACAGATCACCTGCCCCGCCCCAGGCACATGGGACTCATTGACAGCACGGCCAGCTGTATACCTGCTGCAGGTGCACTGGGGCTCTCTGAGGGCCTCTCTGCCCCTGCCAACCTCATTTCTCTGAATCTGGAGGAGTTGGTGAAATAACTAGAAGATACATTTTTTAAAACGAAAGTTTGAG
This sequence comes from Condylura cristata, assembly GCF_000260355.1. NCBI lineage: Eukaryota > Metazoa > Chordata > Mammalia > Eulipotyphla > Talpidae > Condylura > Condylura cristata. Next base: position 14,796,334 of record NW_004567130.1, read on the forward strand.
TTTGAGACCTTAGAACAAGAATGGATCCAAACTGAGTGCAAATTCTCTACTACCATTCCCTGTGTGACAGTGGGCAGCTGACTGTGGCTGCCCGAGCTCCACTCTGCTCTGCTGACAGGCTACTGTGCGATTCAAAATAGGGAAATACGTGTCCAGAGCCTCAGTGCTCCCTAGGTGTGGGCTCTGTTCGGTCTCAGGGTCTTTTCCCTTGTCCTTCATCAGTATTCACTGGACCCTTCTCCGTGTTCATCAACCCAGCCATCAACAAAGCCGCCTCTTGCTAATTTGGGTCTCAGACCATTGCTGGGCCACAAATGTCCTTCAGAATTTGGTCCATGGATGATACCAGCCCCCTTCCAGTGGATTTTGTTTAGGGAACTTTTGGGGTGGCCCCAGGTGGAGAGGCCAAAGACCTAACCTAGGCTGGCTGAGCTCCTGAGCTGTAAGTGCAAAATGTTGGAGAAACTGAGCACCCAACGCGGCGTGATAAGTTGGTGTGGTGACAAGGAGGTGAGAGGTCTGATTCTTGGCGTCTGAGTTCTGGGGCTCACCATCAGTGCTCTCTCTAGGGGCGCCCTTTGGCCCTGGATGGCTCTGTGCATGGAGATGAAACTAGGCAGTTTGCAGCTAACTGGGGAGCAGCCCCCCTGAGGAAGGATTTCGTTCTGGGTTAATTTCAAAACTCCACCAACTTGACTCAGCTGTCTTCTGTCCTGGTCCTGAACTTGGTGTTAGGTGCACAGCATCAGTCTCTCCTTTTTAATTCTCTCCATTCCCTCCCTGTTCCTTGTCTTCAGCTCAGGAAGCCCCAGATCCAAGGTGCCTCTAACAGGCTGGCAATTGGCATCTAGCATGCGTCACCTCTAGACAGCTGCACACGGCCCCGACACGTCTCTCCAGTACGCCTGGCCTGCGGCTTGGGGACACGGCCCACCTCTTCTCCTGACGTCTGCCTGATCATCCGTCACTTCCTTGGAGAACAAGGAGGGAGCAGACGCATGAAATCATGCCACCAATGTCCCGACAGCAATGAAGGAGTGACGCCAGTTGACGTCACAGGCAAAGAAGACCCGGACCCCAGGGCCGCTGGCTCTCGAGACTCTCGCGGCCCCTGCAGCACCTTCTCTCGGAACAGCCTGAAGCCTGGCATCTCCTGGGGACGTTGCTGGCTTGACACATTCTGAGGTCTCCAGGCCCTTGGATACAGGACGCCATGGAGAATCACATGTTCACTGTACAGCAGATCCAACCCAATGTCATTTCTGTCCGCCTCTTCAAACGCAAAGTGGGGGGCCTGGGCTTCCTGGTAAAGGAGCGGGTGAGCAAGCCCCCTGTGATCATCTCTGACCTGATTCGAGGGGGTGCCGCGGAGCAGAGTGGCCTCATCCAGGCTGGAGACATCATTCTCGCCGTCAACGGCCAGCCCTTGGTGGATCTGAGCTATGACAGTGCCCTGGAGGTACTCAGGGGCATTGCCTCCGAGACCCATGTGGTCCTCATTCTGAGGGGGCCTGAGGGCTTCACCACGCACCTAGAGACTACCTTTACAGGGGACGGTACCCCTAAGACCATTCGGGTGACACGGCCCCTGGGGCCACCTGCCACCGCCGTCGACCTGACCCACCAGCCATCAGCCAGCAAAGAGCAGCCACCGGCCGTGGACAGGGCTATGGGTCCCAGAGACGGGCCCCCGCCTGCCTCAGACAACGGGCAGGAAGCAGGCCTGCTCTCCCACACCAACGGCCTGGCTCCCAGGCCCCCAAGCCAGAATCCTGCCCAGAAAAGTGCTGGGGTTGGCCCCCAGGCCAGCGGGGAGAACAACGAACTGCTCAGAGAGATAGAGCCAGTGCTGAACCTGCTCACCAGTGGGGGCAAAGGGCGCAATGGCGGGGCAGCTTCCAAGGCACAGACAAAAGACGCGGAAGTCCAGGTGGACAGGTAAGCTGCACCTGCATGGAGCGCGTGCGTGCATGTGTGCGTGTGCAGTGGACTCAGACACCTGCCCGGGAGCATCCACTCAACCGCCCTTGCCTCTTGCCCTTAAAGCTGCAACTGAAAGAGCAAAGTAGGTGGAACTCGTAGCCTGAACCTCTTGTCTTGGAACCCAGAGCTAGTAATCACGGTCACTGCAGTCATGTCTTCCAGTCTCCCCTGTGTCCTCCAGCCACCACTGTGCAGCCGCAGCAGAGAGCAAGGAAGGTCCTGAGGAGGGGGGTGGAGTCAAAGCAGAGAACTGGCCCGACTCCCCACACTGTGGTCTTGTTCAGATTATGTGGGCGCTGAGGCTCTGACTTGAGAACCACCTGGTACCAGCCCTCTGTTTGCCAGCTTGGCACTTTCTGAGTCTCTGGAGGTGGAGAGCTGGCAACACAGTGGGCGATTCTAGTGCCTTCTCTAGGGAGGAGTCAGCAGCTGGGCCAGGTGGTCATAGAACCATGGAGACAGGAGAAAGAATTTTCCCTCCACCCTTCCCACTCTTATCTTGTCTAGCACTGACGCTCCATCCCCCAGTGCTATGGTAGGCAGGGGGGAGGGTTTAGGCACGTCCCACTTATGCACTCCCCATTAGAAGAAGGTTCAGGTCTGGGCTCCCCCCTCGAAATCCAGAGTCTGGGCTTCCTCCCGCCCCTAAAATCCATAGTCTGATCTCCTCCCCCGCACCCCCAGAAATCCAGAATCAGATTTCCCCACTCTACCTCAAGCACCACTGAGTGTCCCAAGCGCATTTCAAGGTTACCAGGGAGTCCCTCCGAGGCCTGGATTAAGGTGGCTCTCAAGGTAGCTTGCATTCACTCATTTAGCAAACACTCATTGAGGACCTACTATGTGCCACTCCTGGGCATCCAGAGTAAAGCAGTGAAGGGACTGACAAATCATTTGACCTTGTGCATGAGAGAGCTAGACAGACTCCCTGACCGTGTCATAGGGAGGATGAAGAATAATTAGCATAAAGATGGAAAACATGTAGTCCAGTGGATGTGCTAAGATAGGTAGAGCAGGAAAGGGTGAAGTGTTGAAGAGGATGAAATTTATCGGGAGGCTATGTGGCTCTGCCTACCTGAGAAGGCCATGTTGGAGGACCCAAAAGAAGGGGAGAGGGCAGTTTGCAGCTTCATGGAGAAAGCGCGCTCTAGGCAGAGGGAAAGGCGGATACCGAGGTACTGGGGTGCTTGATGAACTGCATGGGATCCAGAATTCCTTCCTGATGGGAAACCCAAAAACCACAGGACCCTCCACCTGGGGCACCCCCCCGCCACTCTCCCCCCCCACCACCACCACACACACAGAGTCTGCTGTTGATTCCTGTAGCTTTTCTTCACGTCTCACAACTGGGCAAAAACTGAGCCAATTCCTCCAACACTCCACCTAGGAAGGTGAGGCTTCATCAGAAATCCCTGGGCTGAGGGAAAGCAGGCCCACTTGCTCCCTTTAAGGCCCTGCTTGGTGGCCATCTGCTCTTGTGCAAGTTCCCTGGAGACACCCTGGACGCCCCCACCGCGCACACACCCCTTTGGTCCTGTCTCCATGGGAGACAGTGTGTTGGCCAAGTGGTAGCCATCTTGGTGAGGCAGTCAGGGCTCTCTGGTGCCCTAGTGCCCATTTCTATAAGCTGGGGGCCAGCATGTTTTCAGAGACCAGGCCTAACTCACCTGCAACTAGAAGGGGAGGCCCCCAAGCTAGAACCCTGCCCCGGAGGGGCGCCCCACACCGGCATGCCAGTGGCCATGGCCTGTTCAGTCTGGCTGTGTCTTCTGGGCCACCAGCAGGCCCCAAGACGCATCCAGAGGGCTGAAATTCTAAAGATCTGCAGATCCGGAGCAATCGCTGCTTATGTTTTCAGGAGGCAACTCGAAAGTGCCCACCCCAAGGCATGGAAGTGCCCACGCAAAGCACCACCTCTCCCAACCCTGTGGGCACGTCCCTAGCCTTCGGCACTGAATTCTCCAAGAAGAGCAGCAGACACTGAGTGGGACAGCTGCACCAACCCCATAAAGTTCTGTGTGCTCACTCCCAGCTGGCCTGGGGGTGAGCATCAGCATTCCATGGGGTTCGCCGCAGCCCCTGTGTATGTGATAGGGAGAAGTCCCCAGAGGCTGGGCTTCTAGACTTGGGTGGGGCTGTCGTGTGAAGGGCTTTCTCGCGCCCTCCTGGCAGTTAGGCCCCCACGGACCTGTGCACCCACCGTCTGGGAAAACAACGGTTTCCCTGTGCATTGGTGGGGGGAGCTGCCGGTGTGACTGAGGTCGGCTTTGGGAGACCTGCTTTCCAGCGGGAAAGATTGCATCTGACGCCCAGCCTGCCCTCCTCCACCACGCCTCCCTCGGTGACCCTGTCACGACCTCGCATAGAGCAGGAAGGACTGCTCCAGAAGAAGTAAGGCTGGGGAGGAAGTGATCGAGGGCATGTCCAGTGAGCAGTTCTCAGGACGGACAGTAATAGGAGCAGGATCCCCAAACTCAGTGGCTCGCACTCTGCGGAGTCAGGCCACCGTCTTTAAACAAATATTTTTATTTGCCCTCTTACTCACCAGACGCTCTTTCAGGGATCATTTAGCCTACCCACACTTTTCCTTTTTGGACCAACATAATGCCCTAATTATAAAATGAAGGTGACAGAGCATCAGAGTAACACGGCACAGGAGAACCTGTCATTTAACTATCAGGGCCCAGGCATGACTCCCTGGATGGGTCAGATGTTTGTGCCTAAACATAGAATTGCTGCAAACACTACAGTGTCAAACGCAGATTGACTCAGGTGTGTTGTTTTGGCAACCCAAATGCCACCAGCAGCGTCGCCTTGGTGACGTGATTTTCCAAAATGGTGAGCGGCTCCCGATAAAGCCACGTCCTGTCTCTTTGATGTACCAAGTAGTTGCACACATGGACAATTCAATCTATTTTAGAGCCATATTGTTAAGGACACGTTTATAGACCGCGACTGAATGGGGTTTCTCAGTTCGGGGAGATCTGCCTGGGTGTCCAGAGTTTGCATATGGTCAGAACACTTCTCCCCATGGTGGGTTTGTCCCAGCCTTGCAGGCTGTCCGTCACTCACTGTCACCTCCCTCGCTCTGAGATGCCCGGAACTGTCACCATCGCCAACAACCAAAAGTGCCCGCACATGCTGCCGAACTGCCTGTGAGGGGCCAGAATAGGAGCTTGTTAAGAATTAGTGTCCCTAGTCAGGAAATAGAAGCCCAGAGAGAGGTGGAATGTCCTTTGGGATCACCCTGGGGGCTGGCTCAGGCCTCTTGGCGTACACGCTTTCCTCCCACTGGCCTCTGTCCTGACTGCAAGCTGCTACAGGGTGGGGGTGGAAACTGGCATCCCTGATGCAGGATGAGGGTGATGGCAAGGCCGGCTACCCGCCAGCCTCAAGCCCCACTGCCAGGTCACACTCAGCATTCCGTGGCTTCTGGGGACCAAGCAGAAGCCGGGACACCCCTGGTTTCGGCAGCGCCCTTGGAGCCTGTTCCCGGGCCCAGTTTTTCTTCCTCTCCTTACTTCTTGGACACACTTATTCTCCTGCCCCTTCTAATGTCTTTCCCCGTGAGGGCGCTGGCCCCTACTTGTAGGGAGAAGCCACGTTTACACGCAGTGTCATTCCTTCATCCCAGGAGGAGATGGCCTGGACAGGTGGTGGCAGCATGTGAGGGGGTGTAAGGAGGGGAATTTGGGGGCTTCTGAGACCTTCTGTGCTTGGGAGCGGTCACTTTAAAATGCTGCATATCAGAGGAAATCCAGGTTGCTCAGCTTGCTGCCTGAAGGAAGGTTCTAAAGAGGCCAAGGTCCCTGGCCCAGCATCCATCTGGACCCGCTGGTCTGCCTCACCCTGCGCTCTGATCACTAACTTCTCGGCTTGCAAGGCCCAGATTACCTGGCGCATGAATTCAGCTCCCTAAGTAGGGCTGTGGTTTTAGGGAATCTTTAGATAAAGAACTGAAGCTCAGAGAGGCAAAGCAGCTTGCCCGAGGGCACAGTCCTTAGTGTACCTAGAAAGCGCACAGGAGTGCCTAGAGTTAAAAAGAAGCCAGGCAAGAGAGTCTGGAGGAACAGAAGTCAGTTTCTACCCTGAAGAATCAGCTAAATCCTGGACTAACTTCTGCAACAAGTTTCTAATTCTGCCTTCCCGCTAGCCAACCACTGACCATTCCAGGGGGGCTGGTTCCATGCTAGGTCTTTACATAATCAATTCACTTACCTTCATTTTCCTGATAAAGAAGCCAAGGTTCAGAGAGGTTCAGTCACTTGTCCCAAGTCACACAGCACATGACGAAGCCAGGACTTGTCCTCTAGCCAAGCTCTTGACCACAGTGCCCTTGACCACTAACCACTGAAACCTCAGAATTTTCTCTAAAGACATCAGAATATTGTCTCATTCTACAAGGGAATCTGAGGCCCTGAGGTAGCTCTACATAGCACCCCTGAAAATGGCCCTCAGAGGGTCCCTGCCACACTGCCCCTGATATGCCTCAGCACTTTACAGCACTCTGGTTGTGTTTGCCAGCTGAGGAGTCGAATGCAACGTCGCCTTCGCACTGATTCCCTGCACCTTTTCTTGCACACTTTGACCATCAGAACAACAGTGACTTTCCCGGTCCATCCTTTCCTGGGAGGTGGGGAGAGGACCTCCTTAAGGCAGTATTGCTGCCAGCCATGACCTGTTGGATAGACAAGCAGCCCCTCATTCTGGGGAAGAGCTCGGAACCAGCCCATCTGCTTACCCCAAATTGTACACAGCCAGGGGACTCCTTGCCATCTTTTATTTAATGAGCATTTATGAAGCATCTGTTCTGCTTCAGATACTGGTTTCAGAACTTGGATCCATTAGTAAAGCTCTTCTATTAGGGAGTCATAGAGACAAGAAATTAATAATAAACACACAGCACGTGCAGTCATAGACAGACACACTCTATGAAGGACATAAAACTGATTCAAAAAAATGGGGCTTGGAGTTGGGGAGGATCTCGGAAGGGAAGGTCAGGGGCAGCCTCTCTGAGAGGCCATGTGATAAGCTAGGTGAAACCTAGGGAAGGGCATTCCTGCAGAGGTAGAGGAGGAGCAGAGGCCCTGAGGCAGAAACGAGGCTGGGACATTCTAGGAACTGAAAGACCTGAGGCTCTTAAGCATGGTATGTCAGGGAAGGGGTGGGCAGTGAGGTGTCATCTCTGTCCCTGTGATCCTCCACCCACCATTGCACCAGCCTCCTGGGGCTACTGTAAAAAAAATGACTCCAAACTTGGTGACTTAAAGCATCACACACTGTTCCCTTGCAGTTCTACAGGTCTTCTGTCAGGGTTGGCCTTGTTGAACTAAAATTGAAGTGTGGGCAGGGGCTGTGTTTCTTCTGGAGGCTCTGAGGAGAGGCTGGTTCCTTCCCGACCTGGGGCTCCTGCCTCCAACTTCAAAGCCAGCAGTGTATGTGGCATCTTCCCTCAGCACAGGCCATCCTCTTCTGCATCCTTCTTATAAAGACACTTGAGATGGCCTCTTAGGCCCATCCTGAGAGAATAATCTAGAATCATCTCCCCATGTCAAGATTCTTGACATAATCACTTGTAAAGTCCCCTTTTCACGGGATTGGGATCTGGCATCGCTGGAGGCGTTATCAGCCTACCTAACTCACCCAGTGTGTGCTTGACAGCACTGCAGCTGGGCCCTGGACTGACCAGTAGCTGACCCATAGCCATGGGTCATGTAGGCTTAAGTTTTCCCACCTCTAGAAAGGGTACAGGAACGAGAGGAGCCCTAAAACTCCTTCCAAAACAACCCCTCATGTTCCTTTTGAAGGCCAGCGACGGGCTCCTCACTGCCGCCAGGCCACTGACCAGGTCCCTCTCCCGTCAAGCCACATCTGCAAGGTTTACTGCTTCGTTCAACCCTCCAGGAAACTGCTTTGGCAGGAGGTCACAAGTTGGGAGCTGAGGGTCCTGACTAGTTCTCCCTTGAGTTTTATTCCACCTGCAGTTCACAGAAAGAGTGAATTTGTGGCAAAATAGAGAAGTCATGAGATTTTATTGTAAAATTGCTCCCCAGATTCTCTCTCTGTTATCTATCTATCGGAAGAACTGTTAGCATTAGTCCAAATCCTGGTGAGGCAGCCAGCTGTGGGGAAGGGGGTTCATGCCCCTTCCAGTTCCCCAACACCCAGACTCAGCCCAGCGTGCCCCACCTCCCCCCAGTGGACCTGGAAGTAGGGGATCCTGCCCAGCTCTCGCCCAGTTATTGTGCCTAGACTGGAGGCGCCATCTCACTGCTCCATGCCGGCATTCACCCCAGAGCAGGCTCTCAGTAGCAGAAAGCCGTAGAGACCTGAGACCTGGCTTCCACAGCTCCCAGCATTCATGACCAGGTGGAGGCAGAAACCAAGGGCTGTTGAGTGTGGAGAGGGAGAAGGGGAGCCAGAGAGAGTGAGGCGTCTGCTGAGAGACGTGGGCAGGACTTCCTGCCAGGACCAGCTGCTCCTCAGCAGCCTCCTTGCCTGGCTGGGCCGGCGGCTCCACCTCCAGGCTGTGTCCTGCACATAGGCCTGGCCTGCCTGCTGCCCCTCCCGGGTCCTCAGGATTGGTTAGTGGTCGGCTCTGGGGGACACACGTGCCAACTTCCTAAGAGTCAGGCCCAGGGTACCACACCCCCTGCATGAGGGACCAGGGACCCTGGCTCCTGGGATGCCTCATTGAAAAGGACCTGGCAAAGGTGCTCAGAAGGTTTAGAGATGCTAGACCGACTCTTGGCTTGCCCAGGTAGCAACATGACAGAAAAAGGGCTTAGTTTGGTCCTTGCCAGAAAGCATAGGAAATGCTCGCCAGGTGGGAGGCAGAGCACTACACCTGCTCTCACAGGGACAGAGATGCCTGCAGAAGAGCTGAGGTAGGAGTCGGGAGGCAGAGGGCTGCCGTTTTTAACCAGGAGGACAGCTTCTGTTCACAGGTAGAGTTGGACTCAGGGCACTCCCAAGAAAACGGGTGTTCAAGGGTGTCCATAGACCATGTGGGAAGCTTTTGACAATGCATATTCCAGGTTCCTGCCTAGACCAGCCTTCACACTCTCCAGGAATGGGCTCAGATGAATTTTAGCAAGCCCTTGGGTTCATTCTGATGTATCCTGAACTTGAGAGACACCAGACATGGTCATGTACTAGCTCTAGTATATGAGTGCACTCAGACTGCCACACCCTGTGGGGGTGGCCTTTCCGGATGATGTGGACATCAGAGGTGGGAGCCACTTAACAAAGCCCTGTCCCCATCTGGAAACCCAATACTAGATCACTAACCTCAGGTGGCTGTTTAAATTTAATGAGAGTTAAATAAAATCAAACATTCCATTCTTTAGTGACAATAGTCATCAGTTGCCACCTGTGGCTAGTGGCATTACCACCAGCCAGCACAGATGTTAAATGTTTCCCTCATCTCTGAAAGTTTATGTCAGCTTAGGGGATTCTTGACTGTCTCATACAAGGAAAACTAGCGTTTTCCTTTCCTAGTTTGTCTGTTCAGCCTATAAACTAGCGGCTGTACCAGAATAGACTTGGTCCTGGGTACTGCCTGTCACTACAGAAAGCCAGTAAGCAGCAACAGAAATGGAATCTATAAGAAGCACTTTATTCGCAATGCTGGCCGGCAATCGGAGAGAACAGCAGGCACAACAGAATGAAGAAATTCTGCCGTCTCGTCTCACGCTGGCCTTTTCACATTGATTTAAACAAAAACAGGTAGTCACAAGCTAACGGCCCATCAGAATGGCCCGTCACTGCTAACGTTCCTGGAGTTTGTCATGCTTAGCCTCCTGGTTATCTTGACCCTGGTACATCCTGCCCTGCTGATCCTGATTCATTTCTGGTCGGTGTCAATGCCCAGCGCTCCTTTGTGCATCCTCAGGGCAGGAATTTCAGTTCAATATTACAAATTTTAGTTTAAAGAAACAGGCCAACCCAAGAGGAGAAAACACACATTGTACAAAAGTGAAGAATGATGTAAAATATATATAAAAAGAAGACAGATCACTGGTCATGTAGCGTGTCGGTGAGCCTGGCCCTGTCCGCCAGCCCCATCATTGGTAAAGTGATAACAGATCCGCATGCTAAATGCTGTAAGCTTAGCCATTGCAGCAATCCCATGAAAAGGTGTGATTATTAACCCTATTTTGGCGGCGCAAAAATGAAGAATTAGAAAGTCTATGTATCCAAAATATCTGAAATTGCACAGCCAGTAAAGCTGAGAACTGACCCCAGGTTCACCCGACCCACAGCCCATGCTCTTAGCCAATGCACTGCTCATACAGCCCCACCACACAGTGAGACCCCAGCTAGCACATTCAGTGATAAACCAGCTCTCAGACCTGGGGATGGCAAATCTACTTCTTTTGTTCCTGGTGAAGGCAAGCAAAATAGCTCAACCCATATGTTCCCATAGTCCCATGTTAAAAATCACCTTCACATAGGACTTGTAAATAAGTTTGTGTCTGCAAAGCCCTCCAGACACTACTTAAACAAACATGTTAAATGCTTAAAAAAAAAAAAAAGAAAAGACAAAAGCTACTCTCTCTGCAGGAGACAAGCCCTGGGAGCCATTTTGAAGCTGCCTGGGAAATTGAACTCGTTACTTTTGAAAACTAGCCCCATTCAGTGAGACATGCTGCAATGCTTGCTCTTTAGCCTCTGGCCTAGCGTGCGAGTCCTGACTAGTTTTTCCTGTCTCTATTTTAAAGAAAAGAAATCTCTGGGCCAAGAGCCCTCGTTTTGGATCCCAACTCTGCTGTGTGCTCCCTGCAGAAACTTGGGAAACTTCTACAAACAGTTTGGGCTCAGTTTTTGCATCTGTAAATTTGGGCTTTTAATATCTGTTGAGATGAAATGAAGCGACTTCTGTGCAAGCACCTGGAATGTTACAGACGCTCAAACAATATTGAGCTTCTCTTTGAATCCCCACTATGGTCTTGTGATATAACAGGATCAGGAGATTGGGAGCTGAGAGGGAGTGACATTTATAGCAACCCTCTCAACAGACAATTCCTCTGTTTATCACCATGTAGGTAAACCATTGACTTGGGAAATGTCTGTAATCAAGAACAACTTTGTGTGTGTTTTGGTGACATTTTAAAGAGAGTGAAACAGAATGTTCCCTCTAGCAATTGCAAGCCTCTCCAAGCAGGAGAACGTAAGTGGCTTTGACATAGGCCATCAGGACTTTGTGAAACACAGTAAGGAGGGAGCAGTCAGAGGGGGCGCTCAGGGCTGTGCACTCAGAACTTGCTCTCTGGCTTCTGATTCATCCCAAATGACTGTCAGCATCAGGTTGAGGGTCAGGGGGCATTATGGATCCAGAAAGCTTCCTGGTGATGCAGTTGTGGTCTCGAGAATCAGGAACCAGACTGACTCTATTCTCAACTATTCTATTCTCAACTCCATCATCACTAGATGTGGTTTAACCTTTCTGAACCTCAGTTTCCTCATCTGATGCTAACTATGAGGCTGATGATGGTGGTATTGCCAATGCTGATGACAGTGTGATGGAGGGGAATCATGATGCTAGAAATTGTGATAATGAAGAATATTATGAGGTGACTAAAGTGCTAATGATAATGATGTAATTATGGCAGGTGATGATGATAGTGAAGATGATAGCACTGGCAGTGATGGTGATAGTGACTACAATAATAGTGTTACTTATGCTAATGAGGAAGGAGTTGGATAGTGGTGACCATAATACTGATGGTAATAAGGGTGTTAATGATGTTAATGGTGTTAATGATGATGGTGGGCTGGTGGCAGTGGTGGTGATGTTGGCAGTGATGGTGATAATGGTATTGGTGCTGGTGTGATGTTGATGCCTTGCTAGTGATTATTGTGGTGATGGTGGTGGGAGTGGTGTGATGGTGGTGGGGGTAGTGGTGATGGTGGTGGGGGTGATGATGGTGTTGAGTGATGACAATGATGATTATAATAGTGAGACCCTGAATTTCACAATGCATGGGAAAAGTAGGTTGGAGTACTGTGACTTTGAGCAACTTAGTTCTGTCTAAACATCTGTAAAATAGTAATTAATATTCATACCTATTGTAAGGTTGTCACAAGAATTATACTAAAGCATATAAAATACTTGCACACATAATAAGTGCTTAATAAATACTAGCATCATCGTTAATTACATTATCATCATTGCTCTGTCTCCCTTGTTTTAGGCATCTTTCCTGTTTATCCTGGGCTGGTATCATTAGTCTTATTATCAAAGCCTTAGTCAGCATTGGATGATTTCCAGCCAGACCCACAGAGCTTGGTTCCTTCACTGTCCCATCTGTCTCCTATATCGTCTATGATTAAGTCTTGTGGACTTTAAGTTGTCCAGGGGTTCTGCTGAAAGATGGACCTCCTATATTCCTAGATCCACAAAATGGGGAGTGGGAGGAGGAGCGGAATCCATGCTGTAGCCATCCTGAGGTGATATCTGCAAAGATGGGTATGTGCCAGCCATCTGTGCCAATTTGGATGCACTCACCTTTGTGCCTGACAACGGGGCTGCCTTCCACCTGTCGCTGGTGATCCTACGCAGTGGCTGGGTGCCTCAAGCTGGCTGGCTTTATGTGGGTGTGGGAGAGCTGCAGGGTCTGTACTGACTTAAACAGGACTTGCAGATCAGAGCAGCCATCAGGCTCTTTGATACCTCATTTTCCTCACCTGCCCCCTTACCTTTCAGAGATCTGATGGACGGCAAGTCACACAAGCCACTGCCTCTTGGTGTGGAGAATGACCGAGTCTTCAATGACCTGTGGGGGAAGGGCAACGTGCCTGTTGTCCTCAACAACCCATATTCAGAGAAGGAGCAGGTAAGATTGGTACCAACCTGGCTCCCACACCCCCATGGGGGTGAAAGCCAAAGAAAGCCAAACTCTAAAACAATGGGGTGGAAACCAGCTGCCCTAGTTGAAAGGTTGCTGAGGTGAGGTCAGAGCATGTGTCTTGGGATATGGATTCTGGCTTGGTTTGTTTTATTTTGTTTGTGACTTTGCCATTTTCTTCCAAAAAATTCTAATTCTCTTCCTACCAGGAAAGTCAATCGCTTGGTTACAAGTTTAAAAGATAAAAAGTACTGAAGGTGAAAAGTTCTTCTCTATCCCCTAATCCCAGTCACAGTTTCTTCCCTGCCCTAGAAGCAAGTAATATTCTTATTTTTGTGATCCTTTTAATTATATTTTATGCAAAAATAAATAAGCACACACTTTTTTTACACATTTTTACACAAACAGGAGTATATTATACACATTCACCTTGTTTTTTCACTTAGCAACCTATGTAGGTCTAATTCATAGATAAGGGGAGTCCTGATTCTTTTTCACAGCTACATAATATTCCATTGTGTGGCAATAACATAATGTATTCGACCAGTACTTCATAGTGGACACCTGAGTCATTGTTGACATTTTACTGACAATGCTGTAATGAAAGACTTCGTATAAACATCTCATTTGGCATATGGACAGGCCTACTCATAGAATAAATTCCTGAAAGTGGAATTGTTAAGTCAAAGGTCATGTACGTTTATGATGTGGACAGAAATTGCCCAATTTTTCATCATAGGGGACATACCAATCCCATCAAGTAGAAAGTAACTATTTTCTCATGACCTCAGCAACTCAGTGTATCAAACATTTTAGTCTTTACCAGTTTGTTGAGATTGTTTTGCAGGTGAGTCAATTTGCTTTTCCAAGAATGACTGGGAAACTGATAGATTAACAATGCCTCTTTCTCACCTACCCACCCCCTAAGGGACCAAACATAAGTATCTGTAGTGAAGTATGTGAATTTCCCATCCATCCTCTGCATTGCAGAGAGTACAGATGGACTGACCAGCAGGAGGTCAGAATGGGAAATGAACCAGTTCACTCAAATCATCTTCTTCCTTCCTTTCATTATCCCAGTACACCCCAAATTCTGGATATCACAGACTAGACCACCAAGTTCTGACTTCTGATGTTTAGTGTTTGGAAAGCACTTTTCATCACCAGCCATCTAAGCAATGGCTCAAAGGCTTAGAGCTTCACAGGGGAGGTGGGACATTCCAGAGCTTCAGTGGGAGTTGCTTGCCTTAACCGGTGATGGCTGCTCGGTGATATAAGGATATCAGGGATTTCATAGTATGTGAGACACATGATCCTATTGGCCTCTCTTCTGTTTCAGTGATATCGGGAATTCTTAGAGGATAAGCACAATTATAGGCTTCTTTTATGCCATTGAAAAAATCAAGGCCGCACTGTGAACATGAGGAAACTATTTCCATTAGTGTTTAAATGAACAAAGTTAAAATTTTCTTTCTCAATTGAAAATTAAGGGTGTCGCCATAATGCAAACACTCCCAAGACAAAGAAGGACAAAAAGAGTCAGTCTCAAGCCAGATCCAAATTGATAGGATTTGTTAGGTCAGCAGTGTGTAGCTAGAGAGAAAATTTATAGGTGTACTTTGAATTTATTACCAGTGTTTCAAAATTATCCTATATACAACTTCTCTTAGAAGTGTAGACAATCTGACCACACTGGGAATATACTTTTATGAGATTATAACCTGCCAGGACTGATTAGCAGCTCCCCCCACCCCCACTCCTCAAAGACACTGTTTCTCTGATTTACCACAATCCTTACTACTGCTTATTTTTCTCTCTCATTAATTAAGGTCAAGTGTTCATTGTAATTTTTATTTATTTTTTAAAGATTTATTTATTTAGGCATACAAGGGCTGGGGTGTAGGCCAGAGGTATTGGGGGTGAGATTCACCAGCGATAGAGTGGAGAGCAGAACAGGCAGATTTATTGACATACACTGCTAAGAGGAGCAGTGGGTAAGACAGAAGACGTCTTTTGTACTCTGCCCAGGTATCGAACTTGTGCTGCGGTGGCTTGCAGATTGCTTCATAGTGCTGTGACTGAAACCCTTGTGTGACCAAGGAGGCCCCATTGTCATTTTTATATTAGTGCTATTGAATTTAAATAGATCAAGAGATACATGTATTTCAGGAAAGATGAGAGAGAGTTTACATTTTATGAAAATGAAGCATATTCTTATGTGTTAATAGGCAACCAAAGTTCTGTCTTGAAATTACCCAGTCTGCCTTTTTGATCTACCTTAACTATCTGTCCCCTGTAAGTACGAGAGTTTAATTGCTGGTCTGCAGTAACCTCCAAGGTCTGAATTATAGGGAGAAATAGAAGTGACCTTGACCCCACAGAAAAGACCTTCAAAGTCACAGCTGAACTCTGAGCAATGACAGGACTCTGACTTTTTCTTTTCATGTATCATCTCAGTTACACAGTGATGGCCTAAAAAGCATAACCTTGAACTTCAAACCTGAGAAATGGGGCTCCATATTTAGGATAAAGCGGGGGTGATTAACAGGCACACTGGCCCTCTTTACAGGCCATCATGATGATGTGATCAGTGTCTTAGAGGATGAAGGCTGCTGTAACAGAATGCTGTTGACTGGGTACCTCATTAAAAAAATAATTTATCACAATTCAGGAGGCAGCAAAGTCCAGGACCCAGGCCCTAGCAGATTCACTGGTGCAGTCCTGCTTCATAGATAGCAGCTCCTTGCTGTCTTCTCACATCAAAACCAGCTGTCTGGGTTTCTTTTATAAGGACACTAATCCTTCTCTGGAGGGTTCCACCCTCATGACCTAATCACCTCCCACGGTCCCCCCCTCCTAACACCATCACTCTGAGTCTTAGTCTTCAAGTTGGGAGTTGGGAGGAACCTGGGAGACCAAATATTTGGGCCACAGAAGAGAGAGGTGTTGAGAATTTACCCTAAGTTTTTCTCTGAAGTGGAAATTCTATTTCATTAGAGGAAGGATGCTGACAAAAGGGATAGGACTGGATCTTCTTGAGCTGAACTGCCAAGCAGCTTTAGGCTTGAAAATTTCCAGAAGCAAGACAGCTAGCTAAGCAGTGTTTGGGTTCCCATTGACTCCTTTATCATCACATCCTCAGTGTCGTCCATGACCCAGAAAAGATTCAAAGCCTCTGGCCTGCATTATCATCCTTGCTCAGTTGTCTGAGACTCAATTTTCCAAATGCCTCTCAGAAATAGAGTGAAAGGCAGCGGAGACCCGAGCACTCAGTCACAGAAGTCCCAGCTCCACGCCTAGTACCTCCTGCTAGGCATCACCGCAGCAGCAGCTCCGAAATGTTTCCCAGGCTGCTCAAGTTAATAGAAAACACAACACTCTTCTTCCTGAGATGACAGGCCAGCTCCCGTGCTTATCCTCTGCTCTACCTGCTCAAAGCCACTGAAATTACTGGAATCAGCTTCCTTCCTCCTAGTAGTAACCCACATTTGCTGCTTTTTTAAGCATCCGTGGCATGATGGGGTTAGCCCTGTTAACAGCACAAAGAGAGACCCAGCCGCCACCTGCTTCCCTGAGTCAGGAAGAGACAGACAGGAGTGGAGGAGCAGCTGATCCGCATTGGCCCCACGCACATAGACGGAGACCACAGAGCCTAGTTGAAGCAGGGCGGAGGCAGGCTAGACGCAAGAAAGAACTTCCAGACTCAGAAGCCCACAAGCTCCCTGAATAATAGATAGGTGTGTCTCTTCCTCCTTGATGCTTTGTGGTCTAAATTCAAGGAAAATCACAAGCACGCCATCTCTTAAGTAAGTCCCCAAAGGTTGAGACATTCATATTTATCTAGTTGTCACTTGTCTTGCTAATAGTCAGGGCTGGCAGGGGGGCAAGACCTGTGAGACTTAACTCCCTAAGCAGGTGTGGTCACTAGAGCTCAGTGTGTGAATGACTGTGACATTCATTTTTCAATTCTCTTGCAAATTACATGTGTTCTGGGCTGGTAGAGAGAATGAATCAGCTCACCCATCACCAAACATTCACCAATGTCTATCATGTGCATAGCTCTATGGAGAAAGCAAAGATGAGCAAACATTATCCTCCCTGCCCTTGAGGCCCCAGTGGAGAGGGTCTCCTTGAGGAGACAGGCATGTATGTGGTGCGACTAATCCAAAAATGGGGACATAATCGTAAGTATCTCAGCAAGTGCCAGGAAAGTTTATGGGAAGAGATGGCATCTGACCTGGGTTTTGAAGGTCACATAGGAGTTTGCCTAGAAGAAAGTGGGGAAAGTTATGAAAGGCTGTGGCTGTACATTTTTTTCCTTGCTGCGGATCATTATTGGATCTCTGAGATTATCTTTAGTAATACTACCTGAGATGTATTGAGTCTTGACACCGTTCTCAAGATCCTTGACATAATAATTTTCTTAAGTGAAATGCTACCCTAGATAAGTGATGTGAGAAACTGCTTGTCCTTCCTGCCAATCCTTAGGATCTGAATCACATTCACAGCCTCCCTCCTCTCTAACCATCCATTCCCCTTGCCTGCCCGATACCCTTTCCTAAGGTAGGTGGTGGGACCGTGACCTGCGTAGGGGCAGAACATCTATTTTCAGAGACTAGATAAGGATCAGGCCAATCCTTAGGGAGGGTCTTGGCCTGGGGGAGGTAGGACCGCTGCTGGGATTCTCCCCTTTGCAGCCTGTGCCCGTCTCCCTGGCCTTTGCTGACAGACTGTCAGGCATCAGATAGATGACTCTGTATTGAGATCCCCCTCCCTGCCCCACCCTCATCAAGAGCCTGGCATTTCCACACCTCTGGGGACTTAGGGCTTCCTGGCTGCTTTCAAAATGTCAAAATCTGTTGAGAAGCTTTTCTCTACTTCCAGGTAAGTGTCAGCCTCCCCCCAGCCTCTCTGGAGAACTCCAATTAGGAGGAGGCGGGCTTGCTGATGGACCATTTTCCCCAATTGTCAGAAGAGCAAAGGTGGCCAGAGCCCCTCCCTCTCCATGGGCACACACCCCAACTGGCCCGCTGGCAATGGCTTCAGAAAACTGAAGGGCACGGCTCTCCCCAGCCAGGCTGCATGTGCATGAAGGCAGGCCAGCAAAACCTGCCTCTCAGCACAGCCCGGTTCCCCGGGAAACCTTGTGAGTCAACCCTGGCTCTGTGAATGATGTTAAATCACAGCGCTCAGAGGAACATCTGGGGTTGGGGAGGGAAGGACACTGCCCCTTGGGCTCACTCACCCACAGCACTGCCATTGGTCAGCTTTGGGGTCAGCCCAGGCTCGGCTACCTCCTACGGGGCCACCTCGGTCAGACAGCCAATTAGCCCACATGCTGAGCCTCCATTTCCTAATAGGTGCTGATAGGTTCAGAGAGTTGTGGACAGAGGGAAATGAGAAAATGTAAGAAATGAGGACATCGACTCTGCAGTAATGGATAATATTTGTTGAGCAGTGTCAGGCAGTGAGTTAACAGGCACTTAAGGCCTGGCCCATCCCTAACAAAGCACTATTCTTTTCCCTTTTTACAGATGAGCAGACTGAGGCCCAGGAATTTTAGTAGACCAGTGACGGTCCCATGACTGTTAACTGGTGGCGATGGTACATGAGCCCAGTCTGTGGATTCTCAGATACCCTCCTAACTGTACAGAGCCTGCACAGAATAAGTGCTCTACAACGAGTGTCGTCATTTTGGTTATTGTTATTTGACTCATTATTGCCCTGCTAGTTCAGGTTGTATGTTATTCATTTAGCTATAGGTAGCTGGCTAGTTATCCTATTGCTAATATGAGGTAAATAGGGCAAGAAGCTATCCCCATTTTACAGATGACATGCTTGCAGCTCAGAAGGGGAAAGTGAGTGGCCACAGAGTTTTGGTGATGGAGCTGTGCCTCTCTCCCTTCTTGACTACATGGGAACCTCGTTGATCTTTCAAATTGAGTAATATATCACTTATGCCCCTGGGGGGGCTGAGCTACAGGAACACAGAGCAGAGAACCTTTAAGGTCTGAAGTGAAAAGATAGGGTTCTCGAGGCTCTGAACTCCTCGCCGCCTGGCTCTGTTGCCCACTAGTCATTAGTTTGGGGATAATCACCTCACCCTTCAGAGCCTCCATTTCCCCTTCTGAAAAGTGGGATACGAGGAGGATTCACTGAACCCTTGGGCATGCAATGCCCAACCCAGGTGTAGCCCCAGTAGGCATTCAGTAAATGTGACTCAAAGGACATTAAATGGAACATGATCACTTCCCTTGAGGGAGTTCACAGCCTATACATCATCTTCTCATCAGGTATTTGTCTCATGTTCCAGAAACTTCTATTCCCAGGACAAGCTACAGACACAGACGTCGTAGTGTCACACCCTGGTATTTGGGGTTTGCAGACTCAGCAGTCCCCATGCAGTCCACCTGGCTGGCTTTGGCGGATTCCCTTGGTTCCATTCAGGTTGACAACTCAGACTGCCTGTTGCTCATCCCCTCCTGTAACTTTCTGTCCAGGCATTTGAAAAACTGCCTATGTTTTAAGATTAATTTATCTCTGTGGAAGGGTGCCCCAAGTCCCTAGCTATAAGCTGCTATTCAACTCATTTTTGACCCAACTCAACAGAACAGTTCTGTTTTACCTTGATCCAGCTCACAACCAGCATTAGACACCCAGACTGGGTAACTCTCAGAAGTATCTTCAGCCTCGCCGCTAGCATTTCTCATTTGCACAGTGTCCCTGGAGCGCTCCCAACCCCAAGTAGGGGACAAAGGACCCTCAACAAAGGTGCTTTCTAGGCATGTACATGAGACTCCCTCAGACCCCAGTAACAGCAGGTCCAAATCTTGCAGACATTTCACTTCCCTCCACCCAAACTGTTACCTGCTCACAACCATCAGGGTCTGTATAGGTCACTTAGCCAAGAGATCAGCTTCCCAAGTCCTGTTGATCTAGGTGGTCAGAGCCAGGAAGGATGGAGCCAGGAAGTGGGGCCTGAATTGATGGGTGTTTGGGTTTAGCCCTGCTGGAGTTTCCACATCTGTTGCCAACTGTTTGTTTGACTAGTGAGTACATTCAATGCAAACTGTCTGACTGTTGTCCAGTAGGACAATTATGTTCTGGGTTGGGAAATCATGGCACTGTGCTGTATGCTCATTCATTGCATCAGACCATTCAAATGCTCTTCCCAGACAGGCCAAGTTGGGTCAGAGTCATTTTTATCTCCTCTCTTTCCCCTTTGATATCAGTTACCAACACCTCCTCCAAACAGATTCTTAGAGGTGAATAAAGGACCCCCTTCCACTTTCTGAGGGTTCCAGGATGTCTGAAAAGGTAAAAAATGGTCAAAAAATAATTGTAAACATGTTTAAAAATAAATATATTTGGCAAGGTAGTGCTTCAAATAAACACACACACACACACTACTATACAAGATAAGGATGAGAGTAGACCATAAGATAATTACAGGTTTATTTTCAAATTATTCTGAAATTCATAGCATATATAGATCTGGTCTGGTGATGAGACCGAGTTTAAAGTTGTCTAATAATGCCTGGTTATATCATGAGAGCATTGGGATGACAAGCATTAACTCATTTGCAGAAAGTATCAACAATCCAGCCACAAGACCCCCAACTGTGGACCCAAACCATGATGCCACCAAGCACTCCCTTCTTTAATCATCTTCCACATACAATAGAACACGACTATTAAATCGGGGAAGGAGAGTGATTTCAAGCTTCTGTGGAGTTATTACAAAGAATGAATCACATTAAAGTAATGCTTTGAATACACTATGAAGAAATTATACTCTGAGGTACTAAGCACAGTTGGTTAAGTGTTGTAAGTGGCAATTTTTTAATGGCCTGAATGGGTGTTTACCTGCTGCTTCGCCGATCTGTGGTCTTGGACCCTGAGCAGCCACAGCTAGTAACTGCCCTAAGGAGGTGTCACCCACAGGCCAGAGCAGCTCTGCCTGGGGCTGCAGAGTGGGGAACAGTGTGTGGCATCTGGGCCCTGTGTGGACGGCCTGCTGCCTGTCTCAGCTTCAGCTTGTGGCCCTATTTCACAACCAGCCAAACAGTGCAGGTTGCTCCCGGCCTATAAAGGAGAAGCCGGTACCAGCAGAGAGAGAATAAAAGGCTACTTGCAAAAAAAAAAAAAAAAAAAAGCTACTTGCTTTGCAAAGGCTTGGGCTTATCTCTTGGATCAGTTTCCATGGGGGAGACCATTTGGGAGGGGAGCTTAAAAAGCGAATTTATTGTTTCACAGCTCTGGACTCTGGAGGCTAGAAGCCTGAAACTCAGGCGTTGGCAGGGCTGACAGCCACTTCATGATCATTGGCTCACCCAGTCTACATGCCTGTCTGCCAGTTTAGCCCATATTTATAAAGTACACCAGCCATATTGAACTAGGGCCACCTTCATGACCTCTTAATGTAACTGTCTCGTTAAGGCTCCAAATAAGGTCCTATCCTGAGGTACTCGGGGTTAGGACATTGAGACATAAATTTGTAGTTGTGTCCCACCCCATAACACTTCTCAGATGCTCTGTGAACCCCAGGTGCCTCCCTGCCACTGCCACACTCTTGTCCTGGACTCATGGTGAGGCTCCTGATTGTGACAGTCACATGGGGAATGGGGGGAGGGAGGAGGTTACCTGGCTTCTCTTTCTAGATCTTCTGGATGCTGATCTCTAGTGTCTAATTTCTGTCTCCTCCTTCCCATCACTTCTACTAAGATGCTCTCATCTTCCCCCTTACCAGCCCCAACCTCCGTGCCGCCCTTCCTGTGCTCTGCCCCTGCAGCCATAGTTTCTGCTCTCACCCTTCTTACCTGAGTGGCAGCAACAGCCCCTCCAGTCTCTGCCTCCACCCTCTCCCTCCTGCAGTCCTTGCCGTCACCTGTGTCCTCAAACTCGGCTCTGAGGAGGTCACCCTGTCAGTCAGGCGGCTTCAGGGGTTCTCCATTCCCTGCCAAATCAAGAGCAAAGCCTTTGGCTTAGCACTTAAGGGACTCTACACAGTTAAAATGCATTTAGACCTTTTACTACTCAGACTGGGCTGCTGTAACAAGATGGCATCCACTCACTGGCTTAAACAACTTGGAGGAATTTTTCAGTTCTGCAGACCTGACATCTCAGATCAGGGTGCCCGTGGGGCCAACTCCTAGTGAGGGTTCTCTTTCTGGCTCGCGTGCAGCTGCATTCTCACTGTCTTCACATGTCCCTGCACGCATGCAGACAGACTCTCCCTCTTCTGATGAGGCTGCTAAATCTGTCAGACAAGGGTTCCACCTTGACGGACTCACTTAACCTTGATGACTTCCTGAAGCCCATCTCCAAGAAAGTCACGTTAGGCGTTAGAGTGTCTACGTACAAATTTGGGAGAGACATGATTCAGTGTGTAACAGATGTCAAATATAGGTTGAACATGTACCATGTGCTGAACATTGGTCTAGGGACTGGAGATAGAGCAAAGTCAACTGTGAGTATTCAGAGAACTATGTGACTGGCTTCCTAGAGAGAAATATAAATCTCTCTATCTGTAAGACTGTGGAGCTGTGGGTGTGTACAGTCACGTGCAAATCCACATCCATCCTCACAGTGATTGCAGACAGCAATAAGTGCTGTGAGGAAAAACAAAGCATGATAAAGATGGAAGGGACAGCAGAGAATAACGGGAGTGAGTAGCTACTCAAGAATGATCTGGGAAGATCACTAATGCAGTGGTGTTTAAGCAGATGAAAACATAAGTAAAATGATACAGTTTAACCACTGGAGTTTACCCCTTGACATCAGCAGTTTGCAAACTTCTTCTACGGAAGGAACTGTTTTTGACTTCATAGCGATATGATCTTGCTCTCCACCACAGTACTCTGCCGCTGCAGTACAAAGCAACCAGAGCCTATGCCGACACAGATGAGCACGGCTGTGTTCCAATAAAACTTAATTTGCGGACACTGACATTTGAACTTCGCATAACTTTGCCTGTGTCACGAAACATTATTCTTCTTGGGACATTTTTTTTATTCCACAAACTAAAAATGGAAAAGCCATTCTTAGCTCACGGGCTGTACGAAAACAGGTGGCAGACCGGATCTGGCCCATGGGCCACACTTGCAGACTCTTGCTTCAGAGCACACAGCTGTAAGATGCTTCTCCCATTGTGGGAGGAGAATGGGGACCACTGTAGACATGCAGGTCCCTGGCACCCAGTAGGGGCTCGGTTTATATTTCCTGAAGGAGATCAAGACAGGAGGGGAGGAGAGACAGAAGGAATTGATGTTCAGGTGTGTACAAAGCTGAATGTCCTGGCTGGGGGAACCCCAGGATGACAAGACCTCGCCTGGCTGTGTCCTCTTGTTCTGCAGGGTCATTTCCTTCCACTTTCTCAGGCTCTCTGCGGGCTCCAGAAGCAAAGAGGTGTTGACATGGCCTTTGAACTTTAGAGCTACCTTTGCAAATTTAGGAGCATGCGTCCCAGACAGCCCTCCCACAGAACCCACGGAGAGCTTGTCAGTACCTGAAAAGCTCCCAGTGCCCCCTCTGCCCCCTGAGACAAATCCAGGAAAAGACACTTGTGGCCTCAGCCTGAAGCCCACTTGTGCCCTGTTCCCACGTGATCTCTCACAAGTGCCCTGATCTGCATTTTTAGCAAGAGCCCATCGGGCCCCACTTAGAAAAGTCATTTGCATCTCCCATACAGCGCCCCTGACTGCTATATTAATCTCCCCATTTGTCCCCCCCTGAGTCATCTAATATTACTGCTAGCTAATTAAAACATCAAAAACCAAGTACAGCAGCCCTGCCAGAGGCCTCCTAATGCCTGGTTTCAAGTGCGCAGCCCCACGCAGTCGGGGTGGAGGGGGTACGGTGCACTCACTCCCTGGTTCCTGACGCATCATGACCAGCCCTCACACATCTGGAACCTCAACAGATGCCTCTTTCACTAGGCCTCTTCTCTTGCTCCCTCCACTCCCTGCCAGTCAAGGCCAACGGCTGCCCTCCCACTGACCACACCTCACACATCTCCCAGCTGCTGCTCCATACACCCACCTTTCTATCCCCCATGCGTCTCCCCCCCCCCCCCCCCCCATACCAGCATCCCTCTAGGATGCCAGAGGCTCTTCAGCCTCCAGAGTGTTACATGGCTAGTCAGGGGCAGGGGGGCGGGGAGGGTTCTAAACTGGCTGAGTGACCTGCTCATATTTAGGGAGGTGGAGGTGTGCTCTCCACCTAGACAAGGTGAGATTTTATTTTCCTTATTGGCATGATCCCAGGAATTTGTCACAGCACAGCCTGCCCGGATGTCCCTTCCATTATCTGCAGGTGTGGTGGAAGAGGCAGGCATGGAGACGGGTCCCTCAAGAAGTGTTTGGGATGTCGGAGCAGGCCTCCAGGGTAGTGGGCTGTTTGAGGTGGCTTCCCAGAGCTGTAAATGGCTTAGTGTCTAGCAGGATAGAAAGTGCACATAGGGAATGAAGGGAAGACCTCATCCTGTTCTCCTGGTGTCCAGAATGGTCTCTGTAGCGAAATAATGCTGGGAGAAGCGCTAGCATTAGACGTTATCCTCAGAGTAGCAGGATAATAACACTGATAGCATGAAGCACTGGCTGACACTCAGGAGGTGATTGCAGTCATCCAAGGAGAGAAGATGGCGCGGGCAGGGTGCTGGCCAGCAGGCAGGGAGAAAGAGCAGATGAGTTCTAGAGCTACTTAGTAGGCTAAAATGAATGGGAGCAGGGTGTGAAGGGATGTGATGGATAGAGAGGGTGCCCAGGACAGTGTACACCTGCAGCTGGCTAAGGGGCATGGCGGTGGCACCAGTACAGCGGTGAGTGCCTGTGACCAGTATGGGAGGTGTGGGACGTCACAAGTCTAGTGCCTTCCATTTCTTCGCTGCTGTTGCTTCCTGGTCTGGAGCCACCTTTAATAGCGGGGTGTCTTGGTCTGCTCCTGGTCCCCATGCTCTACTGTGGTGGCCAGGTACTTTAGCACAAAGCTTCTATTACCCTGACAAGAAAAGTGACTGTGATGTGTCTCTTGCCACAGAACTTTTGCACAAGTTGTCCTCTTTGCCGACACACCCTGCTCTGCTGCCCTGCCTGGCTAACATCAGCTTATCCTCCAGATCTTAACCTAGAAGTCAAGTGCTTTGCATTAAATGCCTCTTGTGTGCTGATCCCACGTATGCTGCCAACATCCCACATTACAGCACCCGCTGCTCTCAGTGATGGTTCATTCAATCGTCAGCATCCCCACTGGACTGTGAACTCCAGGAGGGCAGAGATTACATCTGTCTCATTTGTCACGGTACCCCCTTGCCTGGCACATAGGAGATACTCAGTAAACACGTGTGGTTTTCAGTACTAGTCTTCAGAGTTCTCTATGATTGGTGTTCTGGACTTAGCCCATTTAATCAGGATTCACAGCTCCCTCCCCTGAAATCTCCAAGCTGATGCGATATGGACCCTGACTTCATCTCCTGGCACTCAGCCCACTCACACACCCCAGCCACATTGTCTTCCTTACTGGTCCTGCCTCGGGGCCTTTGCACAGCCTTTCACCCTCCATTTAGTCACCATCACCTCCTCTGTTTTAAAGTCTAATATCCCCTGAAATTATATCATTGTGTATTCATTTACTTAGTATTTATCTCTACTTCTCCCACAACAATGATGCAGAGGGCAAGGCTCATGTCTGTCTTGTTCACTGTGGTGTCTCCAGTGCCTGCTACATAGTAGATGCTCAGTAAATATTACCGGCTCACTGCCTATTACTCTACTCTTTGGCATGAGCATGACTCAACACTGGCTTTTCTCCCTCCTTGCTGAGCTTTCATGTCAGCGTGTGCCCACTGTATCTCCCTTCCAGCTGCTGAATGATTGATGTTTTTCTGATGCATGAGCACCCCTCTACCCAGCCAAGTAGACAGTTGCTCAGAAACACCCAAGACAGTGTGATCTTGAACTCTCAAATGGATGGGCTGAAATTGGTCAAGCCAGGACGTATTTTCCCCCACTCATCTACTGGACAATTTGTTTACAGATAAATAGAGAACTCAAGGTATTTAAACTAGAAGGAATGGTGAGTGCAAAGGCAGGAACAAGCTTGGTATTTTTGAGGTAGAAGTTTGGGGAGACCATTCTATGCTTCAAACTTTTCTAATGTAAACCTTACTGTTTCACCAGTTCTTGCCAGAAGCAGAAAGTTTGGGCTCACAGGAAGGCCTAGAAGTCCAAGAAACTTGACCCAGACTGATGGTGTCCTTTCTGTCATTTATTTATTCAATCAACATTCATTAAGTCCCTAGTATGTGCCAGACCCTGTGCTAGAGATTGGAAAGATGTTTGAGTTCCTGGTCCCTTACTGCAGAGAACAGATCCCAAAGGGTTCTTCCATGGCACCTCTCTCTGTACAGTGGTGAGACTAAGCTCCCCACCACTTCACACATATCCATGTCAGATACTCTCTGTGCAGCCAGATGGTGACTCAGTGCGGATTCCAGGGGGAACAGCACCTTTTCCCATGCCAGTGGAGACCGTTTTCCACACCCTCAAGAGTCTGCCTAATATACCATTTTCATTCTCTTCTCCAGTCCCCTGCCTCGGGAAAACAGTCCCCCACAAAAAATGGCAGTCCCTCCAAGTGCCCCCGCTTTCTCAAGGTCAAGAACTGGGAGACCGATGCGGTTCTCACTGACACCCTCCACCTTAAGAGCACGTTGGTGAGTATCCAAGTGGGGTGTAGACCAAGGCTTCTTGACCTCCAGCACTGGCTACGTTTGAGACCTGGGAATCTGTGTCTGAGGACTAACCTGTGTTTTGTGGGCTATTTTCCATCACCTGTGACCTGTACCTCTACATATCCTGTCCCCCAACTTGTGGCTATAAAAATGCTCACAGATAGTAATAGGTCCCTGGGGGGAGATTCACCACTACTTGAAAACCTCTGTTAAATTGCTTACTCACTCAAGTGGCTACTTTTCCTTTGTGTGCTCAGTACCCGAAAGGACCTAAGGAGAGTGCTTCTGGATGCGCCCCTGTGTTGCTCCATCTGACCTCTGATGGCGCATTGAACAAGCTCTTTCTTTCACAGTGTATCCTCTACATATTTATATTGTGTTTTCAACAGTCAGCAATCAACATACATACATTTTCGTTGAAAATGGGCCTCTTAGATGAATGTTGTATCAGTTATTTCAGTGTAAGGAACTGCTGCAAAATTTAGTGGCTTAAAACAATATCCACTCGCGGTTTTTCAAAAGCATGCTGGGTGGTTCTGCTGGCCTCAGTTAATGTCGTATATCTGCAGTCTTCTGAGGGGTCAGCTAAGTGCAGGCTGGACTAGGATGGTCCTGGCTGGGGTAACTGAACTCCGTTCCCATGGGCTTAGCCTAAGGCAAGCTAGCTTGGCCTTGTCCACACGCTGACTGCAGAGCTCTGCCTCTGCGCATGAGCAGAAGTGGGCAGAGTGCCAAGGCCAAGGCTCTGCTGGGGTGCAGCATCATTTCAGTCACTCTCTACTGACCAGAACAAGCCCAGGTACAAGGGATGGGAATGGACTCTACCTCTCGATGGTGATCCGGCAAGGTCATATTGCAAAGACTGCAAATTCAGGGAGGGGGAGGTTGGGGCTGTTTTCGCAACCAGTGTACCATCAATGTGCTCAGATGAATCACAGCAGCCACTCTACTAGCTCCTTCTTGATCAAAGGGGGATTAAAAAAATAATTGGAAGCTTCAGTATCAGTGATCCTGAGTCCCAGGGAATGCCGGTCACAAAATCAGGGAAATGTTTTCAGAGCCTCACACTGCTGCAGAGCGTCCCTTGTGATGGCTGCTGACCGCATCAACTATTTTATTGAAGCAGGTACTTGAGAAAACCCCTCTGGGAATTAAAAGCCCCATAAACTCCACCATATATATCAGGTGCAGGCCTACAGCTGAATTTATGTCACACTCAGGTAAAACCAAGCAATGACCCAAATCTCTTTCAGGAATCGGGATGCACTGAGCACATCTGCATGGGCTCCATCATGCTTCCTTCCCAGCAAGTCCGAAGACCTGAAGACGTCCGCACAAAAGAACAACTCTTCCCTCTCGCCAAGGAGTTCATTGATCAGTACTACTCGTCAATTAAAAGGCAAGAACAGGGGCCTCCCTGGTGGCTCAAGGGGTTAAGTCTCAGCACTATGAAGCTATCAGCAGCCACTGCAGCACAAGTTCGATCCCCAGCCCGGAAGCTGACCCATATGGCACAGCAGACCTCCACTGTCTCACCCGCTGCTCCCCTCAGCAGTGTATTTTAGTAGATCCACCTGTTCTGCTCCCTACTCTGTCTCTGGTGAATCTTCTCACTCCTCCACACCTCTGGCCTATACCCCAGCACTTGTATACAAAAATAAATAAAATAAGTCTTACAAAAAGGCAAGCATATGTCAACTCTAGGAAATCAAGGAAATTCCAACTTCACAGACAGTTGATAAGGCCTCTGCTCAGTATATACAGAAGCCAAAAATCAGGACTCTAGAGCCAAATCTAGCCCTTGGGTATGCCTTTTTTTTTTTTTTTTTGGTCTGAAATAGGTTGCTTAAATATAAAACATTTTAAGTAATTCCATACTTAGGTCTATACCCTTAAGAAATGCTACCTGTTCACAAGAAGGTGTGCATGAAAATCCTCACTGAAAAATTGTATAGTAAGGGGAAAAGTAAAGAGCCAATTGGAAATCACCTTAACTCCATTCATGGGATAACAGGAGAATGTGTAAATGAATTGTGTTATTTTCCTAATGGACTACTATACAACTGTAAAAAAAAAATGAATGGACTAGATTTCTACATGCTCGTGGGAATAAAGCTCACAAATACTTTTTATCAAAAGAAAGAATAACTTGTAGAAAGGTGCCATTTATATAAACTGTTAAAACATGTAGAATGATACTGTATATGAATTAGGGGCACACACATACACACAGCAGAAATGCAAACAAAAACCTGGTAAATGTCAAAATGAAACAGAAGCCCTTTCTGGGGGAAAGGGGACTATAATGAAGAAGAAATCCCCAAGGGATTTTATTATTTCTTCTACCTATGTATTATTTCTTAGACTTAGTGGGTTGTTACATTGTTCTCTATACCTCTTAGTAAGGTAGGAATTTTTCATAATAATTTTATTTTCTAAAATTGTATTCATTGCTAACATTTGAAAATTAGAAGAGTTCCCTTCAAAACTCAGATTTCCCATTTATTTCGAGGGAATCGCTGACAGCACTAAACCCCCATTCCTGTAGAGCAACCACTGACTGGAACAGAATGTGGTTCCTCCTCTGCACCAGCCGGGAACGGCCTGTTAGCCACAGTCCCCACCCAGCCAGTTTGGTCACGTGTTCCCTGGTCGTTGGCAGCCAAGTTTGTGGTCTCCTTTCTGTTGCAACTATTGTGTCCAGCGATCTGCTCGGACTTTCTGTACTTCTGGCCTCCTGTAACAGCTCACACCTCCCACCAACCTCTAATTCAGGAGAGAAGGTGAAGCTCCCATCTCTGTTCCCTCACTCAGATTTGGCTCCAAAGCGCACATGGAGCGGCTGGAAGAGGTGAACAAAGAGATCGAAACCAACAGCACCTACCAGCTCAAGGACACAGAGCTCATCTACGGGGCCAAGCACGCCTGGCGGAATGCCTCCCGCTGCGTGGGCAGGATCCAGTGGTCCAAGCTGCAGGTAGGCAGTGAGGCTGACTGCCCTGAGGCCCTTGGGAGGGGTTGGGGGGGGTGCATGGACCCTTAAAGACTTTTTAAAAAGCAAGGGGCTCCTGAAAATCCTGGCCTATCAGGCAGCACTTGAGTGGTCCCAGATTTCTGGATAAAGGTCAAATCCAGCCTCTCAGCATGTCTTATCAAGGCAACGCAATGTGATTCAGAAATGAACACACATGTGTGTCTGTTGGGCTTGTACCGCCTGTTTACCACTCCCCCCACCGCTCCGCTTCGTCTGACATTCACTCTCTTTGCTTGTTTATATTACCTGCCTACTCCCTAAAAGCGTCCGATTCTATGTTCCCTGGTTTGATTTTTCTCTATGGGCAGCAGTTTCAAGTGCAAAACAGATTTGTTATAAAACTGAAAGGGGGTAGTTTTGTTTCATTTTTAAATCCAAGACCCTTAGTAACCTAATGGAAAATGCATCCAGCCCCTTAAAAATGCCCTCATTTCCCATACTCACCCTCCGTGTCTGTTTTTAGAGGATTTTTCATGTTATCCACTGGTCATTAGGATAGAAGATCCAACAGACAGCTCAGCCATGCTCCAAGGGGCAGTGGCTGGAGCGGGCTGGGGGCTGCCCGCCAAAGGGCAGTTTGCCCTGGGGAGCTGAGGGGAGGAGGAAGCACGCTGGCCACTCTTTCAGGTGTTCGATGCCCGCGACTGCACCACCGCTCATGGGATGTTCAACTACATCTGCAACCACATCAAGTACGCCACCAACAAAGGCAACCTCAGGTGAGTTTGGGGGGTGGAGACAGACTGTGCTAGCGTGCTGACCCTTAGGTCTGGACTGGGGCCACCTGCGTGGGAAACACCCCTCCCCTCTCAGGAAGGCAGTCCACCTGGGAGAGATGGCCTGGCTTCTCAGTCCTCCACCATATGCCAGCTCCTGGGAGAAACAGATCCCCACATGTTTGCAAAATGACAGCAACCAAAATCTCTTCCACCTCCCGTTTAAGATCACCTAGAGATGGGCAGAATGGGAGAATCACTGGCCAGTGCTCACCTGTGTGACCTGCTCCAGCCCCAAAGCTCCCCAGGTTTAGAGGGCGATTCCTCCTCCCACTGCTGTGGAAACTGCTCCTTCAGGTGCCACCAAGCGCAGCCACACCTCGGACTCCTCTGGCCCCAGACAAAGAACAAGACCATGGGGGGCAGGACACCACACAGGGCTCCCCTGTGGGCTCTTGGTTTCTATGCTGGCAAGTAGCAGCTGGGCGGGGAGCAGCTGGAAGGGACCAGCTGGGGCCCTGAGACAGAAGCGACACTTGCTAATCCTGGTCACTCAGCCCTGGCCGGCATCTGCTCCCAGCTCTGGGACCAGCCCCATCTTGGGGCTGCACCGGGTGGTGGGGGCACTACAGGGACATTCCCACATGCCCCCAGGCTGCGCTGAGCAACTCCTCAAAGTGGCTTGATTGCACCGAGCCTGGGTTTTCTTGCTTGTGTCCTCTCCTTAAGGAGAAAGTGGTGTTTGCCAGCTCAGCCTCCCAGTAGGAGCAGGGCCTGCCAGGGGAGCTGGTATTTAGAGCCTTCTTGTAAAAGACCCCACCCGTCACCACTCAGAGAACATCTGACAATGTTCCTGCAAACTTCTGCATGTCCTGAGCCTAACTTGGAGGAGGAGGGCCAGCTCAGACCTCTGCCCTCCAGAGCCTGCGGGCCACTCTGGAGGTTTTCAGTGGCGCTGTGTCAGTAGCGGGGATGTCACCACTGACCAGGCAGTGCACCTCCAGATTTTCTAGGGAGAGAATGTCTTCATGAGATTGTCCATTAAAAACGTAGCCAATTCTGTACGAGTTTTAAGCCACACATCTGAAACTGATGAAAAGCCATAAAGAACACACAGCATAGAGAAGTAGAGAAATAGAGAAATAAAGTAGAGAAGTAGAGAAATGTTCCAAATATAAGATAGGAAGGCAGGCCGGGGAGGGGAGAGAAATGTCATTTAAACAGAGCAGGGCGTCTGACCACCCCCAGAGGAGGAGGCTGGGAAGGGTAAGTGGGATCCACTTCTTATGTTGGTCTCAGTTTAGGCACATTCAGTGAGTGTCCCACCGCTCTGTGTGACTCTGGTGTTTCTAAATCTACACACATGCGTGCACACACACACACACATACACACACACCTCTTTATCAGCTGCTCAACCAAAGAAACACCAGCGTTTCTCCCCTGAAGGGAAAACTGACAGTTTGCCTCTCGCTGTTCACCGTGCAGCGTGATATTTAAGAACACCCTTCACCCTCTGTGACATCTGCCTTCAGCTGGGTTCTAGACTCACTTTCAAGTGCCACACACCACCCCTGAATATTAAATATTGTAGTGGACATGCAGTTAGGCCTAAATGTGCTCACAAAGAAGGTGGCCCCCGACAATAGAGGAGGCAGAGGAGACTATGTGGAGAAAGTGAGTGGGAGCCAGACCTGGACTTAGGGTGCATGACAGCAGAGCGGGATACTAGACAAGGAGGTGGGGAACAAACGGGGCAAAGGGGGTGGTGGGAGAAAATCTACAGCCCCAGGCTGACCCAGCCAGGGTGATGTTGCCTGGGGTCTGATTCCCTGATGAGACGATGACTTCAGGTGGCAGGAGCTCCTGGCATTGAATTACATGGTGAAAAGGTTTTCTCCTCTCAGTTTTTTTTTTTTTTTTAAGATTTATTTATTTATTCATACAGAACTGGGATACAGGCCAGAGGTGCGGGGGTGGTGAAAGGATTCACCAGAGACAGAGTGGGGAGCAAAACAGGCAGATAGAGGAAGTACACTGCTGAGGGGAGCAGCGGGCGGGTCAGGAGAGGTCTGCCGCGCCATGTGGTCACCTCCGGGGTAGGCGGGGATCGAACTCATGCAGGATTGGCTTTAGCTTCTTAGTGCTGTGCTTTGACCTGCTGCGCCACCAGAGAGACCCCTCTCCTCTCAGCTTTTTAACCCATCTTTCTTATACCCAAGAAAAAGCCTGGTTTGGTGCTAAGGCATCCCTAGCTTCTCTCTATACTTGCTAGTCTCCCTTTTAACAAGGAAAAGTTCTTTCTACACTGCAACAGCAGCTGTTTGTCTAGGTAAGGCCAGCCCAGTGCAGTCCTGTCAGTCCACGTAAATCAATGTGGGCATAAACAGAAGTGAGTTTCTTTTGAGGCTGGCTGTAACTTTGGTGAGGGATAGATGGGCACACTGGACAAGAAGGAACGCTGGTAGGAAAAGAGGTGGCGCCTGGAATCGTGGTTCATTCTTAAAGGGAGTTAGAGTGCGAGGCTTCTTCCCAGGAGGGTACCAGTTTCACGAGAACCGGAAAACGGGCCCAAGAGGCCATGGCTCAAAGCCTGTGGTTAGAAGTCACTCCAGCTATTAAAAACAGATCTAGCGTGTGATCCAGGGACTCCTTGCCTAGATCCTTGTCCAGAGAATACAGAGCACCCTCTGAAGGGGTGGGTGTATTCCTGTGTTCACGGTGGCACAGTCGAGTGGCCAAGTTATGGAAACAACCTAAGTGCCCACCGATAAATGGGAAGGTTAAGAAGATGGGGTACATTACACATGATGATAGTTTGCTATTTGTAACAGCGAATTGGAGGGGATGCTGCTAAGTGAAATAAGTCAGAGGGGAAAGACCAGCGCCAAGTGATTTCAGTCCTATGTGGAATATAAAGAGCAAACAAAGAAACAGATGAAAAGCCAACCAAAAGATGCCCTAGAATTCTGACTCCAGGACTGAAGCTCCTAGATGGCACGTGGGGTGGGGAGCGGCGAGGGGAGGGGCCACTGCACTCTGGTGGAGGCCTGTGGGGCCCTGGTGGCGGTAGGGTGAGATAGCACACCTGAGGACGTGCGAGCCTAGTCCCGAATCACATATACTGTTGAAAACCAACATTACCTCAATTTTAACAATACAATTAAAAAATGTTTAAAAATACAAACCTCCATTTCGGGCCTCCCTGATGGCCTAGGGGTTAAGTCTCAGCGTTGTCACTGTTATGGCCCGAGCTCCATCCCTGGCCAGGAGCTGACCCACACGGCGCAGCAGACCTCTCCTGTCTCTCCCGCTGCTCCCTCAGCAGTGTGTTTCAGTCACTCCATCTGTTTCGCTCCCCACTCTGTGTCTGGTGAATCCTCTCACATATGTACCATTTCCCCTACTACCCCATACCCCAAACATCTGGCCTACACCCCAGTTCTTCTATGAAAAAAAAAATACAAGCCTCCATTTAGATCAATATTCCCCCTTCTTTCGGAGAGTTGGCATGCCCCCCCATTCCTCAGATCAGTGGTCCAGAGGAAGGACAGAGAAGGGTCCCTCCCTCCCAGCAGCGCTCCAAGGGCCCTGGGGACTTTAGCACAGATGTCATCTGCCTAAGCCTCACGCAGCAGCTGGCCTGGCCAGTGCCTTCTCCAGCGTGTCCCCGGGGTGCCAGCCCTGCCCTGACCCAGCTGTCCCCTCACTCCCCACAGGTCAGCCATCACCATCTTTCCCCAGAGGACCGACGGCAAGCATGACTTCCGCGTCTGGAACTCCCAGCTCATCCGCTATGCTGGCTATAAGCAGCCGGACAGTTCCATCCTGGGGGACCCAGCTAACGTGGAGTTCACAGAGGTGCGTTCCCCCACTGCCCTCCTGGCCTCTCCATCCCCCTTCTGTCTTTATCCACAGACATTTCTCATTGATTGTTTTCATCATAAAGCCAGCAGTCAGTGAGGCGCAGTTTAGCTGTCTCCAGACCCCCTGTCCCATTTGGTTACCAGACTCCCCCACCAACCACCCACATATAGCTGGTGCCTAGACAGCTGGTCATCTGGTCATATTCATGCCATTATCTCACTGGAAATTTATCACCTTTGTCCCATTTCACAGACGGGCAGACTGAGTCTCCCCGAGGCTAAATGAGTTGTTCACAGCTATTAAATGAGCATAAGGAAAGTTAGATTCGTGGTCCAAATCTCCCGCCTCCCACCAGGAGGAAAGGAGCTGACATATGGAAGCGTGTCTGGCACCCACTTTTTCTGAGTTGGGTAACATGTCAGACTCTTATCATTCATTCATCCATTTGTTTATGCAACAGTCCTGCCCACTCCACCCCTCGCTGGGTGGGCTTGACTCCATGGTGTCAGCACCACCAAACTGCTGGCAGCCTAACACCATCCCTCACAGTGCCTGGACTAGACATACGAATCCACCATCTCCCCACCCTGGGGTCCCTCCAGGTAGTGATGTCGAAAGGTGACCCTGGCCAGGTTTGTCTCTCACGGTGACCTTGCCGCTAGAAGACACCCAGGCCACCATGATCTCAGGCACATGGGCCTGGAACCCCCTTTTATTTATCACCCACTCATCTCACTGAAGTCCATCTTTGTCCTTTCCTCCAGCTCCCCCCTGCTCCTCTCCCGCCCCACTCTGATTTCATTTGCATGTGGCTTTTCTTCTTAAAATGTTATTATCCTGAGGAGGGGGCTGTCGCCAGGGCAACCAAGAGTCGCACCTGTGTCCTGTTGCCTCAGCCAAGTCTCCGCTCCACTTGGCTGAGCACTAACTGTAGACTTGGCTGACCTTGTCCCGGGGCTCCCAGAACATGAACCCATGACTCCCCTCCTTCTGTCTCCAGAACAGGTTCATGACAGAACAGGTTCTCCTAAGCCCTTGATTTCGCGCCTCCTCTTTCTGCTAACACCACAGAAAGAATCACCCCAAGCACAGCCACACAGAAGTATCTCATGAACCGCCCTCGCCCTGTGCCATCTACCCAGCAGCTGTGCTGGCCTGTGGAGAGTCCAAGCTGAGTCATGCCTCTGGTGTTAAATACACGCCACATCTCGTAGACTGTGCACAAAACAGAGTGGAAATGCACAACTCATTCATAAATTTTATCTTGATTACCTATTGAAATAATAATACTGACAACAATATTAGGCTAATTTATTAGAAATGCATTTATTGGGCTAATAAATATATTTTATACTAAAGATAAAGATCTTATCTATTAATATTAATGATTTATTTAATGATTATAATAACGTAGTGGTGATGTTTAATCACTAATTACATGTTCTATGTTTGACATATTGATCATATAATAAATATGTCACATATTTAAATGCAATGTCAAATGTTATTAATATATATCAATATTAATATCATATTTAGTAGTATTAATGTTAGTATAATTAAATATTGCCATTTAATACTGATTTAATAATTAAATAGTGTTGAAATTAAAATATAAGTAAATTTAAAGGAATATATTATTTAAATTATTTTCACCTGCTTTTGTTTGGGGTTTTTTGGGTTTTTTTTACTTTTTGAAATGTGTCTACTAGTCCATTTTAATTACTAGTTGGCATGCATTAATATTTTGATTGACAACTACAGGTGCCTTTGCTAACTCTACCCTTACCAAATTTGGTAGATTATCTTTGTATCTCGAAGCCCCAGTGCACACAGTTGGGACCCCGCATCCTCCGTGTGCTCTGCCCTGTGCATAGAGCATGGCAGTTACAAGCTGTGCCCAGCCCTGGCCCTCTGGATTCCCAGTGGGGCTGGGACTACAGCTTTGTCCTGTCTGGTGGCACCAGAAGAGACTGTGCTAGCTATGCAGTGATGCCCAGAAGAACCTCTGAAAGAGGGGACACAGCCAGACCCCTAGGGAAGGGGCTGCTGGCCGGCTGGCCTCTGGAGCTCCGCCCCACCACTGCCGTCATTTTGGGAGAACTGGGGGCACAGTGGTCTGATCTGGGGGTTTGGTCGCAGATCTGTGTGCAGCAAGGCTGGAAACCGCCGAGAGGCCGCTTCGATGTCCTGCCACTCCTGCTGCAGGCCAACGGCAATGATCCTGAGCTCTTCCAGATCCCTCCAGAGCTGGTGCTGGAAGTGCCCATCAGGCACCCCAAGTAAGAAGGGCTGGCCCGGGGTGGGTGCAGGCCGTGGATGTACCCAGCGCCCCTCTGCCTAGCCCTATGCCCCCCTGCTCCATCTTTCGCACAGACAGAGGCTGGAAGGAGTTTTGGTTCCTTCCCCACCATGGGGCCCGGGCAGAGTAGAAATTCCAAGAATTAGCAAGTCCTGTTTGATATCATCTTTTCTGAACCCTAATCTCTCTGCCCACCCCATTCCTAAGCAACCACCCAGAACTTGCTCTTCTTCCAGCCCTACAGGAGCGCAAAACACCTCCTGTTTTATTCCTGCAAGTGGAGGGAGTTGTTTTAACTCTACATGACCCTGTGTGGGTCAGGTCAATAAGGAATTTAGAGCTATGGGGTTCTGGGAAAAGTCATGACACGTTTTTGCTTGAAAAAATAGAAGAAATAGCTTAGTGAGATAAGCCAGAAAGAGAAAGAAAAATACCGATGGTTTCACTCATAGCAGGAGTATAATGGACCAGGCGAGAAAATAACAAGAATAATGAACAAACATATACCAGAGACATTTTGTGGGGGTGGAGTGGGGAGTGGGGGGGGGAGGGAAGTGCACGGGATTATGGTGATGGCACACAAGTGACATGGTGATGGGAAACCCGCAGGGATTACAATTGAGATGGTAAAAAAAAAATGTACAAAATGATGTAAAAATAAACTGTTATAAAATTTTAAAAAATAATTAATAAAATGTTAAAAAAAATAGAAGAAATACATCATGACTTCTTTCTGATAACCCAACAGAAAGGAGCTTAGAGGGCTGGAGCCAGAGGCCCCAGCAGAATCTGTACTTTGAGAGTGAAGGAAGTCCACAGTGAGACACTGGCCTCAGGAACAAAACTGGGAGAAAACTCAATAATTGAAATATGTAATATTTCAATGCAGCTTATTAAAAAGAATCAAGAATTTTTCATTCATGATGTCCAACATGTTAAAATGTTTAATTAAGACAGGATCCAGGTTAAGGTGGTGCCAGGAAGGCAAGTCATGCGTGTACAGTGTGAAATCCTGTCTTTATTTAGTTTTGGCATTTTGTTTAATACAGACTTTTTTTTTGCACTCATGTTGATCTTTTTAAAACATTGCCTTAATTTTGAATATTGCATGCTTAAATAATAGTAGTGACTACCTGGTTTGTTGGCCCTTAAATTTTTCACACAGGACTAGTGCCTGGCTAGCCCAGCCAGTCCAGCCCTGGTGAGAGAGCAACACCACCAGAGTCTGATGCTGTCTGCAGTCTGGGAACTTGCCCAGCCTCCCTGGAAAATTCACTCATCCACTGGCCTGGTCAGCAGGGCTCATTGTCCCCATTCCCAGCCCCGCAAGACCCTGCTAGCTCTGGGGCTGACTTGGTCCCTGTCGCCATGGTACTTTCCATCTCAAGGAGAAGACTTTACACATCCAATTACCATAATAACCACTCACTTCCAACAAAAAAATGACTGCACAAGCAAATTGTATGGTCTGCAAAAAATAATCTATATTAAATCTATGGATCTCCTGACCCAACTCAGACAGGGGGACATCAGGGAAGGCTTCCCAGAGGAAAGAAGATTTTAGCTGAGCATTAAAGTGTGGGTAAGAGCTGGGCAGGCCCAGAAGGAAGGGAGGGGGTCTCTGGAGGTAGGAAGTGTCCATACAAAGGCCCTGGGTAGGAAGGGACTCAGTGGACTCACTTTTCTACAGGATTCCTTGCAGGGTGAGGTTGAAAGATAAAAAAAATAATAATTTTGTAAAAATTTTAAAATAAAAAATAAAAAAAACCAGAAAGATAAGCAGCCCCCAGGCCGGTTTCCCCAGCCCAGGTATCCACCCGAAGGAACAGGGAAGAGTGCTGGAATGCATATTCTCAGGTCCCAGCTGGAGAACCTGATTCCACAGCTCTGAAGCTGAGCCCCAGAGTTGGGTCCTGATGTAGGTCACTGGCCAGTCAGCACCCCAGGCTGGGGCTGTCCCCCCAGTTTTGC
The DNA here is from genome assembly GCF_000260355.1 of Condylura cristata. Lineage (NCBI taxonomy): Eukaryota > Metazoa > Chordata > Mammalia > Eulipotyphla > Talpidae > Condylura > Condylura cristata. The sequence continues at coordinate 14,834,784 of NW_004567130.1, forward strand.
CTAGGAGATTGCTATCCGTCGTAAGCTGTGTTGGTCTCCACAGGTTTGAGTGGTTCAAGGACCTGGGGCTGAAGTGGTACGGCCTCCCTGCCGTGTCCAACATGCTCCTGGAGATCGGCGGCCTGGAGTTCAGTGCCTGTCCCTTCAGCGGCTGGTACATGGGCACAGAGATTGGCGTCCGAGACTACTGTGACAACTCGAGATACAACATTCTGGAGGTGAGGTCCCTCCGGGCTTCAGAACCATGAAGCAGGAGGCAGAGGGGAAGGACACTGAGCTGTGGTGGAAACTCAGTGAATTAGTACAGAACCTGCAATCCTAGAGAAACCCCTGGCGACCCCAGAGGCGTCCTTGGCCTGAGCAGTGCAGGTGCTCTGTGCCAGGCACTGTCCAGAGCACCTTGTATATATTACATGCTCACAGAGGCCTCACCATCACCTCTAGATATGATAATCTCCCTTTCACAAATAAGGAAACAGAGGCCTTTCAGAGGAGTAATCAGGGAGAGGCCACGCAGCCGGAGAAAGGCAGGGCTGGGAAGCAACCCAATGTGACTTTATGGTTGAGGAGAAAAATTCAGTTCCAGCTCCCCTGGGTGTGCCCTTTATTTTGACACAAACACTGGACCTCCCACACTTCCAGCCACCTAATGTGTGTGGGGTTCCCAGGCAGTTCTGTGGCGTCAGCTAGGTGTCCCACAGCGGAACCCAATTCTGACCCCGTCTGCCTGGAGTGTGTCAGACTCCACAGCTCAAGGCCTCAGGCCCCCAGGCTGCTCCTACTTCAGGTGCTGACCACAGGTACTGGGTCCCTAAATTCCCACAACTTCTTTATGCAGTCACAGGGCCCCATGACCCCCTCTGAAACTTCCATTAATTTGCAAAGATGCCTCACAGGACTCAGGGAAGCCCTCTCTTACACTCACCAGTGTTCAAGGTATTGATAAAGGACATGCAGACAAAGAATTGCGTGAGGTGAGGTGAGGTCTAGCGTCAGCAGCTTCTGACCCTCTGGAGTTGGGGTGCATCACACTCCTGGTATGTGAATCTGTTCACCAACCTGGCAGCCCCCTGAACCCTGTGCTACTGAGAGTTTACAGAGGCTTCCTCAGGCAGGCATGATCAATTATTAGCCCCATTTCCTAGAGCGCAGGGGCGGGGCTGAAAACTCTGTTTTTGGTGATGACTCAGTCTTTCCGGGGACCAGTCCCCATCCAGCATCACCCCATTTAAACACAGATGTTCCTAGTGTTCCTATCACTTAGGAATTTACTAGGGTTTCCAAAGTCCTGTCATGAAGGGGGACAGAGGCCAATTATATATTTTCTGTTATCTCACCATGATCCAAGTTGATATCCCCTCTGCCACATCACTCTCAATGCGAAATCTTGTTGGAGGGGTTTAAGAATGATCCATGAACTTGAGACATTTTTTTATCTCTTTTCTGAAAAGCAAGGGAGGAAGTTAGACAGAGGTTCGCTGCCCTTAGGGTCTGGCTCCTGGTTGGCTAAGTCACCCTTGTCTGCCAGAGCTCAGGGCCCAGCGCTTCCTGAGCTCAGCTGGCGGAAGCACCAGTCCAGCTGTTTTTGTCAGCAAATGTGCTGAACAACAGCCTGCTGCGATTGTCTTGTTTGAAGGGAAGACATTGAGAAACAGAGATGTGAAAACCTGAGTGTCTGTCACACAGTAAATTAGGGACAGAGTCAGGATTAGAGGCAGCACCAAGCACTGGGCTTTTGTAGTTACAACCCACAGTGTTCACATGGATGGGCCTGGAGGTCATTATGCTCAGTGAGATAAGTCAGACAGAGGAAAACAAAGACAGTGATCTCATTCACCTATGGAATCTGTTGTATTATAAACTTCAAAGTTGCTAAAGGACTAGACCATTTCACAAAATGAAAGAATTATATGACCTGATGGAGGTGGTAGTTATTTTACAACATATCAGTGTATCAAATGAATGCACAGTACACCTTAAACAATATTATATGTAAGTTAAATCTCAATTTTTTTATGTCCAGGAGTCCTGAGCCTGGCTGCACTTGGGGGAAGTACGCCCCAGTCCCCTCCCCCAGAATCAACATGGAATTGTTCCAGGATAAGACCTGACCATCAACATGTTTTAGGGCTCCCAGAATAGTCTTCTGGGCAACTACTGATGGAAAAAAAAAAAAAAAAAACCTATCTTATTCCATTTCTAGAGATGTGATTTAAGTTGCATGTGGAATTATTATTCTGCAATGAATTTCTGTTCTTTTAACCATCAGTATACTGTAGAAGCGACAATACCAGCATGACTGGCCATAAACTTCCATTTGTGTGTGAAATAACTCGTTTTATATATTTATGTAGAGTAGCAAATTATCTTCCTTCCTGTATGTGTGTGTCATTGCTAGAAGACCCCAAGCAGAATCTAACATTTCAGCCTCCACGAGTGAATTAATAAGTCTGTTTTCATAATCTCTGCTTACATTTCAATTGCAAAAAGTAGTCACTGGGTAGCTTAAATGAGTCTGCCACCCTAACCCTCCAGTGCCAGCTGCCATTATGTACAAACGTTGACAGCTGGGGCTGGGGAGCGATTTACCCAAGCCTAAGACACTTCGCTTCCAGCTCCATAATGAGACCTGAGTTCCACAAGCGACTAGCCTTGACAGAGGAAGTGGAAAGCCAGGCTCCAATTAATGAATTTGCTATCGGGTCTCCCCTACTCCTGACATCAGCTTCTGCTTCAGCTTTAACTGCAACATAAATGTCAGGAGCTGTTTTTTTCCAAGTCATTTTGCCAAAGGATATTTGGTGGCTGGTGAGCTGCACCCAGGACTCAGGCATTGTGCACCTCCCTGGGCGCCAGCCCCAAGGCCAAGCAGCTGCGCACCTTGAGCAAGCCCTTGCACCTCTCTGAGCCTCAGTATCCTCGCCTGGCAGATGGAATTAGGCAGGTGTCCCCATGAGCTCCAAGCACCATGTTCTAGATTCCAAGTAGTGGCCACTGCGGCTCACTAGAGCAGGATGGAAGGGAACCTTTCTTGCTAGGAAGCAGATCATGTTACCCTCAAAAACCCAGAACACTGTTGAATGCCTTACAGAGATACCCCGTCACATTGGAATCAAAATCTGACTGGTTGGCATGTCCTTTAAGATCCTGCAGGACCCAGTGCTGCCTCTCTTCCACCAGCTCTGCTGGCACATTCTCCTCTGTATACACTGAGCTCTGCTCTGTTACTCAGACTGCACAAGCCTGATCCCAACACAGGGCCTCTGCACATGCTTTGTGTGCCTGACCACCCACCCCCCTTGGTCTGCAAATGCCTTGCTTCTCACCCTGTAGCTCCCATCCTGTGTGCTACCTCCACAAAGGGACTTCCCTGCCTCTGCTGGATAAATTAAATGCATTTCCTTGTCTTTCTTCTAGCTAAGTATTAGCACTCATCACAGTCTCAACTGTCGCTCTCCACCATTAGAAGATAAGCTCAATACTAAAAGGGCCAGAAGTCACTCTAATTTCCTGTTACCAGTAGGTCCTCATTGAAAAACAAAAAAGCTTTGATAGAGCAAGTTAATCAGTGAATGAACGGGTTGACTAAGAAATTCATGGGTGACACCAGCCCTGACCCTCTTTGACCTAAAATCCTAAGTGTCACAGACCAGGGATCTATGTTTCCTTTTCAGGAAGTGGCCAAGAAGATGAACTTGGACATGAGGAAGACCTCCTCCCTGTGGAAGGACCAGGCGCTGGTGGAGATCAACATTGCTGTTCTCTACAGCTTCCAGGTAGCCCCAGGGCATGCCTTCGATGGTCAAGCCTCAAATGAGAACTGAACCCTTTCAGAGTCTGGAAGTAGAGGATAAAGGGCACTAGCTACCTAGAACCGCCTCTGATACAGGTGTTTGGGAGGGGGGAAATGTCCCTACCGCAAGCCTGCTCCCCACCATACACGCTGTTCTCCTCATTGTAGATCTCGGGTAGATTTGTGAGCTGTTACCTAATAGCATGTTAGAATTGAAATGGAGGCATCTTCTATGTCTTGCCACTCTTAGCATCTCAGACTATTAAGGAACAAAGACAGCTAAACTCAGCATTTTCTCAGAAACCCTTCAGTGCACACACATGTGGAATTTCCCACCATCCATCAGAGACATCAACGTCCCCGCTCGGTGACGGCTCAGTGACAAATAATGTAGCAGGATCACTGTAACATTTCTGCAGGCAAAAGGGGGCGCTGCTAATCATCATGCCAGGACAGTGGGCATCAGCCCAGATTCTCTCAACAAGCCAGGAACACGATAGACCAAAGGTGAATCTACATTAGAGACCAGCTCGGTCTGCTGGGGCTGGCAGTCCGGGAAGCTCTGTCCTCGTGGATACACAGGGAAGGCCCACACAGTTGATAGATGGACATGTCCATCCTGGATAGACGAGGCTGTGAACCGCAGGTCACACGTCAGGGACAAGGAGAGTAGGTGTGCGAGGAATGTCCCAGCAAACAGACAAGTTGAGGTGGGCAGTAGGCAGGGAGTCCTCTCTCCTCTCTGGGCCATGGAGGAGAGAAATGGACGCAGGGGTTTGGTGGCCTGGTGGGCTGCTGCCAAGACCAACAAGTCAGAAGTGGCGGAATTGTGGGTGGCGAGTGGCAGAGAAAGAAAGGTGCAGGAAGGGGGCACAGTCCGGGGGGTGGGGGGCAGAGGGAGCAAGCGCTGCTCGGCTGGAGTGTGAGTGTAGCCAGCAAGCACAGAGAGGAGTGGGAGGCCGAATCACCCAGGCCAGCCCACCACCTCCGCTGTGACTGACTTCTACTTTTCATAGAAGTCAGAAAACACTTTTACTTGAAAAGGATTTAGATCACTACCATAAATGGAGCGTGGGTATCAGTGGCCATCCATGGAAGAGAACTGTAATAAAGAGCAATTAATGCGTCACCCTCCCTGGTGACGCAGTGGGTTATATAGCGCAGCACTGCAAGCGAGCCGCGGCCACTTCAGTGGGAGTTTGATCCCCGCCCTGGAGGTGACCACATGGCGCAGCAGACCTCTCCTGACCTGCCCGCTGCTCCCCTTGGCAGTATATCGTCAGCCAGCCTGTTCTGCTCCCCACTCTGTCTCTGGTGAATCCTCTCACTGCCCCTGCACCTCAGGCCTGCACCCCAGTTCTGTATGCATAAATAAATCAATCTTTTTTAAAAAAGAAATTAATGAGACAAAGCAAAGCTACCTGAAGGTCCTCTCCCATTAAAAAAAAAAAAAAAGATATCTTGACAGAGAGAGAGTTGGCGATCTTTCGCTCTCTTGCCATGTAGCAAAACAATTTATGAAACTGCTTACTTGATATGATCAGTCCTCTTTGTAAAAGCAAGAAATTTATATACATTTTTTTTAAATGGAAGGCAAAGAGAGAAGAGGAGGGAGGAAGGTGGCCAAGGTGATTCTTTGGGAGAAGGTGCACAGCCAAGCCAGTATGTTGATGTCTCTGATGGATGGTGGGAAAGTCCGTGTGTACCTTGTCTGATCTTCCGCGTGTTCTTCATTCAGTGTGTATTTCTTTTGCAATTAGAAAATTCACAGTACATTTTTGTGTTTGTGAGGAGCAGGCTGGCATCTATGGTCATGATCTCAGTTCATGCAGTTATTCCTGTTCCCTCATGAATTCAGACTTTATTTTCCTCAAGTTAAAGCCATTGTGAATTTTTTAAGGGAGGGAGGGAGGAGGAAAGAGGAAGATGGGCAAGAGGGGTATTTAAGAGAGCTGGCACCCAGCAGAGACTCCCCAGGGTACTGGCAAAAGGAAGGAAGAGAAATGCTGAGAATCACGAGCATCACCTACAGAAACAGCAGATACGTGGCAGAGGGGAGGAAGTCCCCACATAATACAGCTTCTCTTGCCCCTGACGCCGTGTTCCCTCTGGCCCCACAGAGTGACAAGGTGACCATCGTGGACCACCACTCAGCCACCGAGTCCTTCATCAAGCACATGGAGAACGAGTTCCGCTGCCGGGGGGGCTGCCCCGCCGACTGGGTGTGGATTGTGCCCCCCATGTCTGGCAGCATCACCCCCGTCTTCCACCAGGAGATGCTCAACTACCGGCTCACCCCCTCCTTCGAATACCAGGTTCTGCCTCCTCCCTGCTTCTTCCATCTCTACTGTTGTTGTCACAGGTGGAGTCACTCTCCACTCAGACAACCAGACCCCCAAGTGCTCCGTCACCAGCATGGCCAGTGGCCACCAAGTGGGACAGCACAGGTCTAGCTGAAAGACTAATAGGGAGGAAATATGTGGGTGGGGCCAAAGGTGACTGGAAGGGCCCCAGGGTCAGAGCAGGGAGGCTGGACCTGCTACGTTGTACAGGGTCGCCTGTGGGCCTCACTGACAGAGTCCCCCCCTTCCAGGGCCTGGGGTGGGGCATGACCTGGAGACCCCAAGTAGAGCTCCCCAAGTCCCTAGGGAGCCCCAGGTGTCCACAGCTAGAGCCAGATTCCCTCACTACAGTGATCCTATCTCTTCCCAGCCTGACCCCTGGAACACCCACGTCTGGAAAGGCACTAATGGGACCCCCACAAAGCGGCGAGCCATCGGCTTCAAGAAGCTGGCAGAGTAAGTAGGTTGGGGGTGGGAGGCATGGCTGTGCCCTCAAACTCTGAGAGCCCCATAAAAGGAAGCTGAGCAGGTCCCTGCACCACCGACCTCTGGTAGGATGCACTTTTGCCATGTCCTCTGACTCTTCATGTGCTTTCTTGACCTTATTTATAGTCTAGGATGTGAATGTTGCCACACTTATCCTTCTTTACCCCAGTTTCTTTGCTGTAATTTAAGTCTCATTCTAGGGAGAGTTGATAAGCCAGATCTTCTAATAAAAATACTATCAGTAATAGTAATAATGAGCAACAAATAGGCAATGTTGGCCCATTTCCATGGTGTAAATTCTTCCTCTGTGACCAGTTTCAAACTATCAGTGAGAAATCACTGAATCCATAGCAGGGAGGAGCTGCTGCAGCACCTCACTGCTGAAAGAGTACATTCATCCAGTGCTGAACCCTAATTCTGTCTTCTTGCTCATCCATTCATTCAGCCATCATGTAAATATTGAGTGCTTACTCTGTGCCAGGCACTGTGCTAGGCTCCAGAGTTGCCATGATGAGCCCAGTAAGTGTGGCCCCTGCTCATGTGAAGATTACAGCCCCTGGTCTGTCCAAGAATCGTGCAAATACAGTCGAGACTACAGCTGTGACAGGGCCATGGAGGAAGGGCTCCCCGTGTCCCATGCCACAGACTGAGCTGTGTTGCGAGGTCAGAGAGAGCTTCCTTGGGAGAATGGCAGCTAATTAAGACTTCACTGAGCAAGGAAAGAAGGGAAGGAGCTTATGGACCAAGGCTACCAGAGAGTAGTTGTCTTTGAAACCATGTGGCCTACCAAGTGACAAGTGGAATGTGACAACTGAGGTGACAGGGTAGGGAGGTCAGCCTTCTCCTAAAGAAAGAGAACTGTGCACAACCACCTGAGACCAGCTGGAAATGAACTCAGGCCAAGAAGCTAGGGTGCACTGGGCTAATTGCTCTCCTTCCTCACCCCTATGTATGATGCCCAGTTAGGCACAAATGCCATCCAGGCCAGAGACTCCAGAAGCAGGACATGGTGGGACTTGCAGGGACTCAAACCAGGGGCCTAGCTCCAATCACATGACCCACGACCTCGCCCTCCCTCCACCATACCCCATCTTCCAGCCAAGCAAGACCACTCTGCCCTGCAGAGAGCATCGCAGGTATTCGTCAGGAAGGCAGCCATGGCTTCAGCTCAGTTCAGCATTCTCTGGGGAAGAAGGGAGGAAGAAACCTAAAACACTAATTGCACTATTAAGTTTGGGGTAGAAACAATGGGAGTTAATTATAGATGCATTTTTATGCTCTGATCATTCAAAGGGGAACTTCAGACACCTTTTATTCCTTTCTGTTCCTCCCCCTTTAGCTCCAGCTCTCCTGTAGCGTGGGTGGTTTCCCTGATTCTAAAAAATGAATTTACCACCAATAATTCCCAGGTGGGGGTAATTAGCAATTTTTCTACTCTAAAGTTCTGAGTTAGAAGAGGGGGGTTTGCTCAGAAGGGGAGCCTGCCACCCCCACACAAGCGACTGCTTTTGATCCTCCATTTAGCCAGAAAGAGCCCAGACTTGACTTTTAAGGGGCTCAGGGCTTCACTGGGCTGTTTCTTTAAAGTTTATGCCTTCTGTTCATAGGCATTTATTTAGTGCCATCTATATCTCATGCCAAACCCTGGGTCTGCATTGCTGAGTTCCTGCCTTTGTGGACCTACAAACCTCTAAAATACCTTCTGACTCAATACCTCAATAGCTGCAGATTTATTACTGATATATTCTTCCTTTCTCTCCCCCCTCAAGCACACACACGAATGTAAGCCCTTGCCAGCTGTTTCTCCATAACTATGTTCCATGCTGCTCACCATTTATTCAGTTATACATTCAACAAACGTTTCATGAATGAATACATGAATAGTCACCTTTGGGGGCAATGCTTGGCAAACCAAAGTTCTCAGTCAATCAAATAACAAGCTAACCCAACAGCTTTAGCTCATGACCAGCTACCCTAGAGGAATTTAATCAAGGGTCAACTTCAAGTATGCCCAAAGCCATCAAAGATTAAGAGAGTTAGTTCTCTCCTGTTATATTTCATGGCTCATGGTTCTTGACCCAAAGTCCCAGACTGGCATCTTCCCTCCTTCCTACATTTCCCATTTTCCTCTCCACCTTCTCCTCCCCAGAGCTGTCAAGTTTTCTGCCAAGCTGATGGGACAAGCAATGGCCAAGAGGGTCAAGGCTACAATCCTTTATGCCACAGAGACAGGCAAGTCACAAGCCTATGCCAAAACCTTGTGTGAAATCTTCAAACACGCCTTTGATGCCAAGGTGAGTAGGGGACAATGCCAGCTCTCTGGCTTTTCATGGTGGATACACTTGGAAAGGGGAGAGAGGAAAGCCCACAGAGAACTCTGAGAATGGATAAAGGCACTCACATTTGCAGGAATTTCAGGGGGCTAAAATGCCCTTCTCCCATGAACCCTCCCAGAATCACAAAATGAAACCCCCATTTCAAGAGCAAAATGTTAGCAGGCTTATGAAACACCACCTTTCTGGAATCAGAGTGGGTGACCACATTAAATACAGTTCAGTGGGTTTCTTTGCTGCAGGACTTCTCAGAGCCTTAATCTGCAAAAAGAGGAGTGGATAGAATATAAATGTTCCCCAAACATGTTTGTCTGTGGTTCATTCATGTCCAAGAGCATCTTAGGAGGCCAAGATTTCCTCGAATCTACTTTGAGAAATATAGCTTGTGAGGCTACACTATATGGCAGCAGTCTTCCCCTCAGTCTGGAATGGCAGACTTGGTTGGCCCAGAACTGGGTGGCCCAGGTCCCCACGCTGCCAGGTAGAGGATTAGAAAGGTAGTTGAGCCAACTTGATCTGGTCCAGCTGAATCACTCCCAGCCTAAATATGGCAAAAAAAGATTCCAGAGTTGGTGAATTATAAGACCCCAGAGGGTCTCAATCAAGATGTCTCTACTGGCAGCCAACCCTTTAGACCATTGCCCCAAGTTCTCCAGGGTTCCTAAGAGCACAGTAACCATAGAACTACCAAAAAGCTTTGAGTTCTACTGACCCAAGCCCATGGAAACAGAGCCACATCTAATATTTGTTCTTCTTCCAGAGATGACTCTTGCTTTCATTGCCTCTTCTTTCTCCCATCACTTTTTGTTCTCCCCTCATCACCCTCTTTTTTTCCTCTGCCCCCACTATCCCTCCACCCTCTCCCCACTAGGTGATGTCCATGGAAGAATATGACATCGTGCACCTGGAACATGAAACTTTGGTTCTAGTGGTTACAAGCACCTTTGGCAATGGAGACCCCCCTGAGAACGGGGAGGTACGATGAGCTCCCTGCTGGGTTCTCGACAGCGGGAGGGAGGGATGCAGTTGCCCTGTTGTTCAGCAGTGAAGCCTCTGAATCTCAAAGTCAGTGACTTAGATTTGGACCCAAGTTCTGCAGTGATTAGACAGTTCCAAGTCACGTTAGTTTCCACTAGTGAGCCCATCCCCGAGGAGGTCCCCTGAGTGAACTACTTCTTTGGAATGGAAGCTCCAGTCAAGAGCTTGGTCCAGATGAGACAAGTGGGGACAATGTATTTATGGAGAGAAAGCCATGAGGGGTTCTAGGGTGGTCCTGTCCACACCTGGCTGTCCCTTCTGGGTGAATGTGCAGCTCAAGCATTGCTGCCCAGCCTGCGCCCATGGCCATCTCTGATGTCCCGCCTCCCAGGCATCAGGCTCCTCTTTGCCAGCCAGACCCTGAGGCCCCAGTGCTCTGCCCTGTCCCCAGCTGATAACGCGTGCTTTACATTCCGTTCTCTCCACCCCCAGAAATTCGGCTGTGCTCTGATGGAAATGAGACACCCCAACTCCATGCACGAGGAGAGGAAGTAAGTGAATGGCCCTCCAGCATTATGTGGCACTCTCAGGGGTAATGAAAAACTGCCTTGGGCACCTGAGATTCGCATTTGAGTTCCTGCTCTCTACTGTGACCTCAAGCCCACTGGTAGTCAGGTTTACCCCACAGGTGGCTGGCGTTTTGGTCCCTGACTGGGAAGTCTTGACTTGACTTCACTCCAAAACGCTTTACTTTGAAGGTGTGTGCCTCAGTTTCTTTTTCTACACAGAAGGGTTGGTATACCTGATCCAACATTCTAACCTGTCAGAATCAAGCTAGAACTGAGGCGTAAATGCTCTGCGAAGAGTCACACTGCTGTGTAAATCGGTTCTGCTGTCTCCCCTCTTGGGAAACCACATCAAAGTCAGCGAAATGAGCTGCTTCCCTAGAACTTTGCCATCTGCTGCTCGGGGTGGAGTTGCAGCTAACTCAGAGGCTGAGTTCGAGAGCTAAGGCATCAGATGGTGAAAAATACTGGGACTAGGAGGATGTATGTGGTGAAATCACCTCTAATGTGGCTTTTAGAGTTATTTCCTAGCGTAGGAAACACCTGTAATCAAAATTACCCTTGAAAATCCCTTAAATCCTCCCCTAACGCAGCACTTATGGCACGTGCATACTGAGCTCCCTAAAACGAGGCCGAGCAGCGTTGCTGCCAATGGAGCCGAGCCCATGCCTTAAGTTGAGTGTCAGGTGCCAGATTGGCTGGTGCTTAGCGGCCGCATTGTGCAGGAAAGCAGGAAAGCCCTCTTGGTTTTCTTGTAGCCAAACTCGTGTTGCCAAATTCACGTTCGTTCCAAATCCAGAGGAGAGCTGCGTCCATGGGGTCAGCCCTGTGCTGTGCCCCATGCCCGAATCTTGGTCCTCACTCTCCCTGCCCCTCTTCTCCCCCATCCTGGTGACCTCCAGCAGGATCCCCCTGACCCCTCCTTCAGGGAGAGATAGGGCACCATCACTTCTCCCCTCTAGGTACCCGGAACGCTTGCGTTTCTTTCCCCGTAAAGGGCCTCCCCTCCCCCGAAGTGACACCGGAGTGCCTGGTCTGGCTGCAGCCCGCGACAGCCAGCGCAGGTAGAGCGTGGTGTGTGCGTGCCTGGCAGTGGTGAGCGCCAGTCGCATGTGGCTGTGAAGGGCACGTGTGTGCATGCGTGCCCCAGGCTGGGCCGTGCATGGCCACCTCCAGGCTCAAGGACGCCTAAGTTCTGGGCTGGGCCACTAACTCGCTAAGAGCCTTGAGCACTCGCACTTTCTGGGCCTCAGTCTTTCTCATCTGCTAAGTGGGGAGAAACACTGTCTGCACGGACCACCTCTGTTTGCTGATGCACAGACCAAAGGATAATACCCAAGAGGGAAGCATCTGGAAAAACCTCAAACCTCCTAGGAAGAATCCATGTGCTGCTATTTTTACTCCACAGCCATCCACTGTCCCGCCCCCACTAACAGCACAGCCACCCCCTGATATGCTGCGTGTCTTATTTGGAGAAGTGACTCAATGTGAGACTATTTTAGGACAGAAAATACACTTACATATATTTAGAACTTTCCCGATGCTGGAGTGAAAACTTTGAAGAACATCCAGCTTAGAAACCCTGCTGCCAGAATGCGCAATTTCTTTTTTTGTCTTTTGCACTCCAATTTCTGTGTTGAGTTTTTGTGTTTTGTTTTGGAGTTGTTGTTTGGGGTGGGTTTTTTTCTTTTTTTGAGTCTTAGAGTTTTTGTTTTGTTTCCTGATAGTGTTGTTTCGTCTTCTCTGAGAACAAAGCTTACCACTTTTAGAAAAAACCTGGGAAACTGGATTTTTTTTGCCCCCAAGGCCTCTGAGTCTCTAATGAAGTTTGAGAACCCAGGACAGCTTCACAACAATTTCATAAGAAATCCAATCTTTCCACACCATGTTCAGTGCTGAACATTTTTCATGAAACGTAACAGATCCTAAAATTGTCTAAGGACCACAACTTCGTGAAAAGAGAGTGTTGGCTGGGATAGTCCCGCACTGGCCAAAAAGACTCTCCATAATGAAATAAAGTTCTTTATCTGTGCCGTTCAGTGTGAAACACATTGGCCATAGAATGTGTGCTATTGACATGTGGGCAGCACTACTACTTTCCCTTTCAATAGCCTAGAAAGCCCTCCCTGGTAGCACAGAGGGTTAACTCTCAGCACTATGAAGCTATCAGCAGACACTGCAGCATAAGTTTGATCCCCAGCCAGGGAGTGACCCACATGGTACAGCAGACTTCTCCTGTCTCACCCACTGCTCCCCTCAGCAGTGTACTTCAGTCAATCTGCTTGTTCTGCTCCCCACTGTCTCTGGTGAATCCTCTCACTTCCTGGGCCTCTAGCCCACACCCTAGCTTTTGTGTGCATGAATACGTAAAATAAATCTTTTTAAAAAAATAAATGGCTGAGGACAGCACAGATCTAGTTCCTGCCTACTCAAAGTGAGGTCTGGGGCCAGCAGCTTTGGCATCTCTGGGAGCCTGTCAGAGCTTGTCAGTCTCAGATGCTGCCCCAGACCCTCTCAGTCACAATCTGCATCTTAACAAGATTCTTGTATCATCAAAACTCAGGAAGGAAACATGGTGTAATGGTTTTTTGTATTCCCAGCTTCTTGATTAAATCTCAAATGCCCTGAGTTGTATGTGGTCAGTCTTTTTTTTTTTTTTAAGATTTATTTATTTCTCCATACAAGAACTGGGGTATAGGTCAGAGATGCAGGGGCAGTGAGAGGATTCAGCAGAGATAGAGTGGGGAGCAGAACAGAGGAATCTACTGAAATACACTGCTGAGGGGAGCAGTGGGCAGGTCAGAAGTGGTCTGCAGCGCCATGTGGGTCAGCTCCCTGGTTGGGGATTGAACTCGCACTGAGGTAGCTTCACAGAGTGCTGTGCTGTGCTCTAACCTGTTGTGCCACCAGGGAGAGCACCTGGTCAGAAGTCTTTTAAATCCAGATATTACCAAGTATGGAGAGTACATAGCTATCACTGTGATAGTACAAGATATTCTAGAAGAGACCTTGAGAGGGTTTTGGTCTCAAAGTGAAGGACAAAGCCTGGGAACCAGGAGTGGAGATCTAGAGAGTGCGGACCTACAGAGATCAGGAGGGACCTCCAAGCCAGCGCTCATGACTCTCTTTCATTTGGACAGGAGCTACAAGGTCCGGTTCAATAGCGTCTCTTCATATTCTGACTCCCGAAAATCATCAGGTGATGGACCCGACCTCCGAGACAACTTTGAGAGTGCCGGCCCCCTGGCCAATGTGAGGTAAGCAAGAGGCCTTGGGCATCAGGGACCTTGAAGATACTGGAGAGCTATACTCATGGGGGGGTCTTTGTTAGGGGCACTCATCCTTCCATGCCTAATCATCCTTCTAGCCAGCTAATCCTTGGCTGGCTGGGAACCCCCTCCCCGTTAAATACACCACCCACACCCTTCCAGTGGTCATTTCCTATATACACTGTCCAAGACCCCAGTTCCATACACATTGGCCCCATCGGCAGCATCTCACTTGTCCTGCAGGGTCGTAACCCCCTGAAATCACTGAATGAGCCGCCCTCCCCAAGCAATAGGTTTTCCATTGAATAGAAGCTTCTGGTGACACCCTGAGTTGGCCCAGTGGTCCTCAACCCTAGGGGTGCATCAGAATCACTGGAGATATTTGCAGAATACTGATTGCGAAGCCCCACTAGAGATTCTGATTTAAGCTAGAAGTGTGCCCAAGCATTACTTTATTTATTTATTTATTTATTTTTAGCCTTCCCCATCAACTCCCAGTCAAATCGAAAACTGCTAGCCTGGCCCATGTTTTCTAAAGTGTAATGACAAAGCTTGAGATGGTTTTAGGTAACACATGGACAGACATTGTGTGTTCAGTTTTCCAGAAGCTTCTATTCAATGGAAACCCTATCGGTGTTGGGAAGGGATAAAATTAGATTCACACCTTTGGAGTCACAGATAGTGCTGACATAAGTAGAGTGTAGCTTCCTGACCATGGATCTCTCAGGTTTTCACTAACTGAAACTTCTTTGTATTTTCTCAAGGCTGTGCCTATTGCCTAGTGGACCTCACACGATTCCTTTATATTGACGTCCATGGATATACTTTTTTTTTTTTAAAGATTTATTTATTTATTTGTGCATACAGAACTGGGGTACAGGCCAGAGGCTCAGGGGCGGTGAGAGGCTTCACCAGAGACAGAGTGGGGAGCAGAACAGGCAGATCGACGAAGTATTCTGCTGAGGGAAGCAGCGGGCTGGTCAGGAGAGGTCTGGCTCGCCATGTGGTCTCCTCTGGGGCCGGCGGCAGGCGGGAATCGAACTCATGCGGAAGTGGCTTCAGATTCTCAGTGCTGTGCTTTAACCCACTGCGCCACCAGGGAGGGCCCCATGGATATACTTTTTAATACTTTATTTTTTAGGCAGTTCTAGGTTAACAGCAAAATATCAAGAAGGTGAAAGATTTCCCACATACTCCTTGCCCCCCACACACACATATGCACGTCGACATCCCTCACCACAGTGGTCCACTTTCATAGTTGTTGGGCCTCATTTGGCATGTTATTGTCACAAAGTGACTATTGTTCTGTTAGGGTTCACTCCACATTCTGTGGAGTTTGATATCAGGACATATTTTTAGCTTAGCATTGAAACATCAGTTCAGTAATGTGATAAGCCCTTCCCCCCTTATTAATTCTGTCATGTTTTAGGGCAGGCATTGGCAAACTATCACCCATGGGCCAAATTCAGACTAGTCACTAAATACTTTTGTATGATCTATGAGCTAAGAATGTTTTTTTTTCAGATGAACATTTTGCAATTAATTTGATGATGGAAAGCTTTACCTCTGAATTCCAATTAAGCAAATTGCTGCGCCCGCTCAAAATAATTTCATTCTTCTTATAGACATGTATTACTAAAAACCATCCTACTCAACATCTATAATAACATTATTATATTTTTAATTCTGCCAGTAGAATTGAAAAAGTTACAGGGATGTGTGTTATTTCTTCACAACAGCTTTGTGATAATTTCTTAACCATAATAATGATAATTTCTTCCTAATACTAGCTTTGATTTTCTTTCTTGGCTTACAAGCCAAAAATATTTATATATGGCCTTATATATAATAAGTCTGTCAACTCCTCATTTGTAGGTTTCATAGAGGAATTTTTAATAAATCCTAAGGTAAAGACTGTGATGGAAATGTGAGTCCAGTAAGTGACCAAAATACAATTTTAGGTGCTTTGGGATAATATCCAAGCCATCTACTAGTCAACACAAGTTAAACCCAAGTTAAATGGTGTTCATTAGCTTCTTAGTAAACAGCCATACCGTGGGCATCAGACACGGCAAACCAAAGTTGGCAGTCTGGGGCACACACCACAACCACAGACATTACCAGTACTAGAAGTTTCCAAATTCAGGTGAGGCTAAGTTTTCAAGGAGTGGCTTGGGGTAGAAGGCCTCCTTCCTGGCACCCCAGCTTGTCTACTCCTGGCCACCTGCTTGCTCTACCTGTCAGGCCACTGTCCTATGATGAAAAAGCGAGATATCCAGCCCCAGGAAGAGCATGAGTGAAGGTGAGCCCCATACTTCCAGTGGAAAGGCTTTAGAGCCTCAGGGAAAGGAAGGCAGGAAATGTGAGAACACATGGATGTGGGTTTGAAAGGTGTGTATATTAATCTGTTAGCCTTTATTTCAACTGTGACATTCCTGGGTCCATCTCAAGTTCATTCTCCAGTGATGTAAAGATGCTTCCCCTCTTTCCCCATCTCCATCTCTGGCTTTTACCTTCTTGGTCCCTCCTCCTATAAAAGACTCAGGAGCAGAGCCAGACCCTGTGTGGACAAGGATAAACAGCTTCGCTCCCTGGCTTGTCTGTGACGAGACTACAGCAAAACACTCTGGCCTGGGAAACAAGGGGGCGTGGAGTGTTCTTGTCCCAACTGTGAACCCACTGCTCCAGAATAGGAGTCAAGAGCACTGCCAGGACCAAGCCCTGAGACAGCGTGACATACAGTGTAGGACCAAGAACTAACCAGAGGGGCCATGAGGAACACAGCCCTCCACTACTCCACCTGAACAGAGAGAAGAATCTCATTAACCCAATCCCCCAGTGCACCCACATTTTCTTGGTGGAAATCTGTGCAAAGAGGGCTTGTGAGCAAATTAATTTCACAGGCATGGCAAGGGGTAGAGCCAGCACGTTTATCCACCGTTCACCCCTTTCAGATAAATCGGTTGACATATCGACTGTCAATGTGCTAAAGACAAGCACTCCTGATCTCATTCATTCATTCATACAGGTCCCCCAGGACTGTTCTGTTAGTCTTCATTTTCTTTGTACTTAAGAAGAGTCTAGTCATGTTCCTTGTAGGGTCGAAGCCTTCCATCAACAGTGTCATTTCTGTAATTGGTCCAGCTTAGAGGATACAGTCAACTGGCCCACTGGGTCATTATCCCCTACTTGTCCCCCTTAAGGCCAATTGAGAATTTTTGACTCAGGATGATAATACAGGAGGAAAGGACAGAAGGCCTCGGGGGCCCATCAGGTTAAAGATGGCCTTGCACATATGGGCTTGGGATAGCCTTACCACCATGGGCTAAAGGATGTCCTTCTGGAGATACCAGGTGGATCAGCCTGTTCCAGTGAGCATAAATACCACAGCTTGGGGCTTTGAGAGAGATGTTTGTTTTCTCATGGTCTGGAGGTGAGAAGTCTGCAGTCACGGTGCCAATGGGGGTGTTTCTCCCATCCTTGTTTGCACATTGACGCCCTTCTCACTGTGTCCTCACATGGTCTCACACTGTGCACACATAAGGGTAGAGAGGGAGTCTCCTCCTCTTCTTATAAATACCCAGTCCTACACAGCTAGGTCCTGCTTTATGATCTCATTTAACCTTTACTACCTCCTTAAAAGACCCTATCTCCAAATCCACTTACATTGGGAGAGGGCAGGGTTAGGGCTTCAACAGATTGCTGTGGAGAAGACATAGTTCAGTCCATGACACTGGACAGTGTCCCCTCCACTCCTCCACAACCTCCCCAACCCCCCACTCCCACCCCCCCACACACACACTAACATGGTTCCCCAGCATGGAGCTTTTGTTGTCTCCTTGTCAGGTTCTCGGTGTTTGGCCTTGGCTCGCGGGCATATCCTCACTTCTGCGCCTTTGGACATGCTGTGGACACCCTCCTGGAAGAGTTGGGAGGAGAGAGGATCCTGAAGATGAGGGAGGGGGATGAGCTCTGTGGGCAGGAAGAGGCTTTCAGGACCTGGGCCAAGAAGGTCTTCAAGGTAACTGTCTGCCAGGATCTCAAAGAACCAAGAGAAGTAATACCCCCCAAGACCCCCCAAAATGGAGTACCTGAACCATCAGAAATAGAAGAAACTTGAGAGAACCCCTGGAAGTCTCATATGTAATCAGCCAGAACACAACTTTAAACAGCCCAGATGAGTTTGGGTAGTCTTAGACATTTTCTACCCAGAATCTAACCTACTGCATTATGGGTCAGGTCTATAACTACAGTCTTGAAATTTCAGAGCTATGAGGAATCCATCCCTCACACACATCTGGTAGTTAAATACCCCCAAATATAGTTGATTAATCAAACCAGAGAGCCAAGACCCAAGCTGGGCCTCAAACTTGTCTACCTTGTCTACCAACTTGCCTACTTTGACACGCTTTTTTTTTTCCTCTGACAGAGCCTGTAACCACATCTGAACTATTAAAATTGAAATGTAAACTAATTAACATTAAATACAATGAGTGGAGAAATAAAACGTAGCATATGCCCACAGTGGAAGACTATCAGCAGTAAAAAGGAACAAAGAGCTGGTCAGGTTACAACATGTAACCAGCATTGCTAAGTTACAATACTGTTGGGTAAAAGAACTGAACATAAAAGACCACCTGTTGTAGGACTCCATTTCTTTTTTTTAAATAAGATTTATTTATGTATGCATACAGAACTGGGGTACAGGCCAGAGGTGCAGGAAGGTGAGATTCAGAAACATAGTGGGGAGCAGAACAGGCAGATGGGCTGAAATACACTGCTGAGGGGAGCAGCAGATGGGTCAGGAGAGGTCGCCACGCCAGGTGGGTCAGCTCCCTGGCTGGGGATCAAACTCGTGCTGCAGTGGCTGTGATAGCTTCATGGTACTGTGCTTTAGCCCACTGTGCCACTAAGGAGGGCCCTGTAGGACTCCATTTCTATGAAACATCCAGAACAAGCCAATGTATAGAGACAGAAAGTAGATGTATGGTTGCCTGTGGTTCAGGAGAATGGAAAATGGATATCTGTTAATGGGTCCATCGTTTCTTTAGGAATAATGAAAACTTTCTGAAAAACTAGTTAGCAGTGGTGGTTATACAACCTTGTAAATATCCTAAAAACACTGAATTATACCTTTTGAAATGTCAGGTTTTATATTAATTGTGTACATCTATATTTGTATAAAATGCTTAAATTTTTAAAAGTATTCAGTTAATATCCAAAATTGTCTCAGAATTAAGAACTTCATTCCTGGCTGCACCAGCCATGTTTACATACTCATAGCCTAAGTGGCCCGTGATTACTATATGAAGCAGCACAGACCATTCCCATAGGGGTAGAGCATCCTGTTGGACAGTATTATTCCAGGTCTGCAGCCACAGAGAATACATGGGCAGTGACCTTTGGTCTGCACGTGGGGCATGACCCCAGTGGCCATCCTGGGAAAAACAGAACCAATGACTGAACCCAGCTCTGCCTGCCCCTTCTTCTGCCCTGGGGTGTATTCCCATCACAGTCCCTGGAGAAAGGGGACTGACTGTGCAACCCACTGTCCTTTAGTTGACACTTTTCATCCTACATGCAAATGCAGGTGGGGTACAAAAGGGGATACTGATACCCATGAGCCATAGGGACATCTGGATGAGGAGGCTGTATCCATAAAACTGTTCCTGTTTTAATTCTGGGATGTGTAGAGAGATTTGGCTTTTCTTATACCTTGAGATAACTGTTGGATCTTAGCTTGAGTCAGCCACCTTTATTGAACAGCCCAGAAACAGAACTGTAACAGAACACCTGGCCTTTAGCTATCACTCCCCTGGCCTTATACCCCACCCCCCAACCCCAGCAACCACTAATCTACTTTCTTTATCTATATTTTTGCCTTTCCTGGGCATTTCCAGTAGAGGAATGGCATCACACATAGTCTTTTGGAACTAACTCCTTTTACTTTCACATGTGTTCAAGATTCATATGAAGCACATATCAATACTTCATTCCTTTTTCATGGCCAAACGATAGTCCACGGTGTGGATATACCACATTTTGTTTATCCACTTATTAACTGGTAGACATTTGTCTTAAAATCAAGATGAAGTAAAAATGGTAAAAACCTACCCTTGAAAACCTTTGACTTATTCATGGCTTTCATCTCAGAAAATAATTCTGAACAAAAATCCACAGGATCACTAAAGTTAGAGAACTTATAAACTTGGGAAAAGTAACAGAAACAAAAGGAAATGTATATGCAGTTATCTACATTTGATATATCCTACCTTTAATAGAATTTGCAAAACCTTTAGAGGCAGATGGATAGAAAATTCTACTGTCTGGTTTAATGTTAAGCTTTAATACATGTTGGTTTTAGGAATAAAGAACACAGAGTTACTTGTTAAAGAGGGATGAAGTTCCAACGTCGGTAGTAAATCTGATGTGTCTGGCATATTGAAGGCATTCAAAAACTATAGATGGATTAATGGGTGAAATGATGGATGAGGGGTGGGTGAAGGGGCGGAAGGATGAATGGATTAGTGGGTAGGTGGACGATGGGTGGACAGGTGGGTGGGTAGAGAGATGCCTGCTATGACTTGGAGCTTTGGGGATGGAATCCCTCTTGGCTGGAAGGGGTCACTGAACGCCCTGTGTGTGCCATAGGCAGCCTGTGATGTGTTCTGCGTGGGGGATGATGTCAATATTGAGAAAGCGAACAACTCCCTCATCAGCAACGACCGCAGCTGGAAGAGGAACAAATTCCGACTCACCTATGTGGCTGAAGCTCCAGAACTCACACAAGGTACTTCTCACCAGCCTCCTGGGGAGGCGTTCATGATGCTGGGGGGGAACGGAGCTCTCACCTTCAAAAGGTGCTTAGCAGGTGGGTCTGATGGCTTTGTCCTCCCTTTAGTACAGTCCCCCCAAAGTGGACAAAGCATTCCTGCCCATGCCCAGTAAAGCCCTTGCCCAGTAGAGCCCGTGCTCAGACTTTTGTCCCTCCAGTAGTATGACATGAGGCCATCACCAGCTTCTCAACCAAGTACAAGCAGATTTGCTTTTTGTTCTCTATTCTCCTCAGCCACCCCAGCCGGCCCCGATGCCTGCCCAGCCTCATCTCCTTGATCTCTTCACTTTACCCCAGAGGATAGTGAGAGGAGAGTGTCACTGGAAGCTGGAAACTTTACACTGACAACTGTTGCTGTTCTCCCCACAGGTCTGTCCAATGTCCACAAAAAGCGGGTCTCAGCTGCTCGACTCCTCAGCCGTCAAAACCTTCAGAGCCCTAACTCCAGGTAGGAACACCCTGGTTACTCAGAGTGGCCCACCGTGCCACCGATGGCACTGACGAGAAGGGAGGACACTGGTGACTCCCAGAACCGGCTTCCTGTTTCCCAGCCATCCCAAGTGGCATGAAGACCCTAGTTGCTTTGTGGGGTCTTCCTGCTGTCCCTTTGTTGAGGTCCCACCGGCAGGGACAGGAGCAGGAGACCATGACAGCGGCTGTGCAAAGAGCAAAGTGGAAGGTTTCATGAGGCCTTGTGAGTGTGGACCTGCCCCTGCAGACCTGCTCACCTTCACTGCACCTTCATGAGAGGCCACTTCATCCTGGCATTTCCTCACTGCAGATAGTTCTGTGTGATGTGCTGAGAAATCACTGCCTGCACTCTGCTTACATCCTGTGGGATGACGGTAGAGTCCTTTCCCAAGACAGCCTTCCCTGTTTTGTAAGTCCAGGTTGTTAGAAATGATCTTACTGTGATTTGTGGCATGACATAACACAAAAAGTAGGTTCTCAAGCATGATACTACTGATTTTTTTTAAGATTTATTTATTTATGTATACAGAACTGGGGTACAGGCCAGAGGTGCAGGGTGTGAGAGGATTCACCAGAGACAGAGTGGGGAGTAGAACAGGCAGATCGACAAAGTACATTGCTGAGGGGAGCAGCGGGCAGGTCAGGAGAGGTCTGCCACGCCATGTGGGTCAGCTCCAGGGCCAGGGATCGAACTCACACTGAAGCAGCTACAGCTACCTTGCAGTGCTGCACTTTAACCCCTGTGCCACCAGGGAGGGCCACATGTCCCTGATTTCTGACCCCAATTCTGCCCCACACCAGTGGTGTAACCTTGGTCAAGTCCCTCAGGTCCTTTAAGCCCCTTCTTCTCAGTTGCTATATGCACTGCTAATGTCGTTCTTGAGCTTTCTTGACCATTGTTTTGAGGCCTGTCTGTGCAGGATCTGTCATCTGATCCACCCACAAAGCAGCCACCATTACTGTGCTCATTTTGGGTGTGAAAGGTGACAACTGGAAAATTCTAGTGACTTCTAGGTCAAATGGCTCGTGGCTTCAACAGCACTGCAAGGCTGCTGTGGGTTTCAGGATGACAGTCACAAAGCAAGTCGCATGGCATCTGTCCCCATCCCAGTGGCTTATTCACCCAGCATACATTTGTACATGTAGTATGGCACTTTCCACGTGGACTTCACACGTGCCAGCAGGTCGGACTGTTCTATCCTCAGACACTATAGAAATGAACTGAGAAGTGAATCCATCTGAATAATTAGTTAAGTGCTACATTCAGAGGATAACCCTCTGACATCAGAGGTGCTCTGTATTTCCCCTCCTATTTCTGTCCTGTAGAAATGACTCAAATAGCACTAGAAAAAAATGAATTAAGAATCTACTGGAAATTTCTTTCAGCAACAAATTTTGAAACCCCAGATCACAAAATCTACTCCCTAAGCTACAGTATGGAAAAAGCAAGGGCATTTACAAGTGTCTTTGAAGCTAAGTTGGACCAAGACCCACAATAGCCCTTGCCCACCTCCAGAAAGGGCAGCTGAACTCTTTGCTAAGTGACTTACAAAAGAATATTTCAACAAGATTAGGAACTGAAGGTAGCATTAAAATCAGCTATGGATTAGCACAGAAAGGTGTTTATCTCTGAAAGCATTAACCTCCTGTTTTGGGGCTTAAGATCATTTCCGGCTTTATGTGGTTCATTTTTTTTTTTAAGAAAAGGGATAATGAGTTGAAAAAGCATGAAACTCTCTCCTGTCTTCTCCTGCCCAAGGCCAAAGTCAAAACTGCTTGGCCCAGGAGCTCATAAGCAAGGTATCACAATGCCTCCCCCCACCTTAATTGCAAGCAAAATGCCTCAAAGTGCAAAGAGGGTGATCTTTTGCCAATATAAAGAGAAAGGTAACCCCAGCTACTGCCACGGTAAGAACTCATTTCTGCATGTACCAATCAGCAACCAGTGCAGAAGCATGTATATTGGGGTGCTAAGGGGTATAGTATAGAAGTCAGAGGAGGATGGGGAAGCAGGGTTTGAGATGATCCCTGAAAAGGTAGGCTTGGCACTGGCAAGCGAGAAGGAGAGGATCGTGTGAAAAGAGGGTGACAGGCATCTCGGGACAGAGCACCCAAGGTTGGGGCACCTTCAACGGAGAGTTCCTGCTGGAGACTGTTGACACTCACCTCCCCTCTGATTAAACCGCTTCTCTCCAGCCTTCTGTATCGAAACAGGGTCCATCGACACTTGATTCCAGGGTCCTCTAGCCTCTCCCTCACTCTGCTCATCCAGTGCACCTGGACTTTGAAGTATACCTCGTATCTACCACTGCCCCCTCGAGTAAAGCGAGGATCACCCCCGGTTGGGGTTACCGCAACAGATGTCTCACTTGTCTTCTTGTTTCTTGGCTTTTCACTCAAAGATCCATTTTCTAAAACAGCCAGAATAACCCTTTAAAAACACAAACACAAGCGTATCACATCCTCCAACGACTTCCCGATGGTCTGAGGGAAGCCCCCTCTCCAGTGACGGGTCATGCCAAGGCCTGTGCAAACATGCCCCACATTTTCCTGCCTCAGGCCCTTTGCATGTGCGCTCTCTGCCTAGGAACTCTTCCCCAGATCTTCGCCCACTGGCTCTTTTTCACTGTCTTAGTTCAAACAGCAAATTACAAGAGGCGTCCCTGACTGCCCTATCTGATAGTCACTTAGCCCCGAGCCGTGACCAGCCATCCGCATCAGCCCCGTCTGAGAGTCTCCAAAGTGATTTCCCAATGAAGCAGGCGCCATGCTCTTTCCCGCCACTCACACCAGAGCCAGAACCGTGTGACACCCACTGCAAATGTGTTGGATGAATGCACCTTATTAGCTCGAAACTGCTCACAACTGACACTTTTCACTGAAGAGCAAACATTAATTATTTTTTTTCACTTAATGCTGGGCATTAGCATTTTATCTGTGAAATTGTCACTGAACCTCAGCCAAGCAGACACACGTATGTGTTATGCTTCTGTATGTGTCCACAAATATTTCAAAGTAGGGGATACCTTGAGGGAGAAGTAGATGGGACCCCAACGACAGCAGACACCCTAGTGTCATCCTCTCTTCCTCCTTCGGTATTTATGTCCCAAGCTTTAAAAAAAAAAAAAAACTTAGAAGATCCTGTAATACTTAGAATCCCCCAGCAGAACTGATATTTCAGGTATTTTGTCTCCAGGCTGGTTGTATCCACAGGTGATCGGCTTCCCCAGCATAGCCTCAAGGGCCAACCCACCAAGAGGCGGTAGGGCCCCACAGTCATTCAGTGCTGGGGTGCTCAGCAAGCCATGCCTGGGCCCGGCCTTGCAAAGTTCCCAGGGTTAAATTCTTGCAAAGTTCCCAGGGTTAAATTCGCAGCCCAGTCTGGGCCCACGTTCTAGCTGGCAGCATCCTCCTCCCTGCCCCTTATCAGCGCGGCCACATTCTGTGTGGTTCAGGAGGACTTGGGGAAGTGGCTGTGAGCGTGAGCCAGCTCAGCAAGTTCAGGTTCTCCGCATTTCTATTTTGTACCGGCCGAAAGAACGGAGGCAAATTTACTTCTGAAAGAAATCGTGATGATCTAGGAGAAAGTGGGGATTGATTTGCGGGCCTTTCAAAGGCTGCCTGTGGTTGACGCAGAGGCGCCCAGATTAGCGGCCCCACAGCGCCCCCTGCTGGCTGCTGGCCTCTAGGGGGAGGTGGCGGAGCTCCAGGAACCAGAAAACTGGTGTGAGCTCACAGCCGACTCAGACGTTCATTCAACAAAATGAGTGCCCAGAGAGGGCAAAATCTTTCCAGGGGAGGAGAGTGGGACCCCAGACTGGAACACTGCCCTTCACAATCTCAGTCACCAAATTCCTCACCACGCTAAGGATAGAGCGCCTTGTTTCAAGGAAATACTTGACACCCCAAAAAAACAAATGTGCCAGCACAACTATTTTTAATAATGGTGGCTATTTGCAGCACAAAGAAGCTCTTGGTTGAGCCAAACACTTCTTTAAATAGCGAGCCCCATTGGTCTATTCAAAGTGTTGATTTACATACCCTGAAGGATGTAGAAACTTCTAGTGGAATAAATATCAAGTGTCCCTGTCAACTAAACCAGTTGGCCGTGAAGGAAAAGCAGATCTGGAATGTAGAAGTAACTCCAAGAGCACAGAGGGTTGGATGGAATGAGGAGTGGTCGGTCCCAACGTTGCTAGAGGTCTTGCATATCTGTGCTGGGACTTTCAAAGGACCGTCCAAACAACCAGGTCCTGAGATGTAGTCCTCAGCCAGCCGTTCCTTTGGTCCAGGCCTCCTACACCCGAAAAACAGAAATCAATGCAAAAGGCGTGAGCCTCCATCCATAAACAAGTTTCCTCCGGGTTCTCTGTCCAGGTAGCTCAGTGTCTCCATTTTGGCATATTTGTAAATAATAAGAGCCCAAGCTTAAAGCCAAGTTTGCTTCCCTTTCCCACACCACATGAGGACTCCGGTTACAAAAGGGGGGCAGAGCATGGGGTTTCCTCAAAGCGATGGAATTTCGCAAACTGGGGACTCCGCTCCTGCTGTGGCCCCAAAGGGGTTGCTAAGAATCTGATTGGTACTGAGATCAGCCTGTGCTGGCAGCTGGTTAATCCTGGGGGGCTGAGGTTCCTTCATTCAGTTACTATTTCTTGAGCACCTACTATGTGCCATGCAGTGTGCTAAGTGCCAGGAATAGGGCATGGGCTGGGGGGAGAATCCTTGCTGTCCAATTTACATTGTCCTGGGGCCTGGCAGGGGCAGACCGCAATACGTACAACAAAGTCAGCAACCCTCAGGTCCGATGATGGCAGGTGTGACGGACCAAATTGAAACAGGGACAGGATGAGAGAAACGCAGAGAGATCTGGACTGAGCACGGGTACTCCCATGTAGTGAAAGGAGAAGGAACCGGGCCACGCAGGAGAGCTGGTGCTAGAATCCAAGGGCAGCGCAGAGGCAGAGGAAGTGAGTAGGCATGTTAGTGCTCTCCCATGCTCAGGGGAAGCCCCGAGCTGGAGCGGGATGCAGGATTTGCAATGCGGAGCTCAGCGGTGCTTCCCTAAAAGCTGGGGTGTGGAATGAAAGGGCAGAGTCCTGTTGGCATGGCAGGTGGGTGGGGAATTGCAGCCACAGGACAAAGGGGCAAAGGGGTTGGCAGCTGGTGGCCCTGTCCTGATTGTGCCTGCGCCCCTCCAGCCGGTCCACCATCTTCGTGCGTCTCCACACCAATGGGAATCAGGAGCTGCTCTACCAGCCTGGGGACCACCTGGGCGTCTTCCCCGGCAACCACGAGGACCTGGTGAATGCCCTGATCGAGCGTCTGGAGGATGCACCCCCTGTCAACCAGCTGGTGAAGGTGGAGCTGCTGGAGGAACGGAACACGGCTTTGGGTAACTACCGTGGGTCAGGCACCCCATCTCTAGCCCCTCCCCGGCCTGGCCCCTCCAGGGGAGTTCCTGAGACGGTGTGTGTCTGGGAAAGAGGAGACTGGTCTTCCCAGTCACCAGTCCAGGTAGGAGAGTGGGTTTCTCACCGCCAGCTCGTGAGACTGCAGACACCCCCTTTCTCACGGCTGAACCACGGCGGCGCAACCAGCTGAGCGAACATTGATGAGCCACCAGTGCAAGAGACGACTTCGCCTTCCTGCAGGCTCACAAGCTGGCAGCGAGAAACCCACTCTAGCTAGAAGCGGGGTTAGCAGAGTCCACTTTGCTCTCTGCCTTCCTGGCCAGACCCCACCACCCACTGAGCAAACAGCCCCTGGCTTCTGCCCCTGCTCCCCACTCCAAATCAGAAGGCTCTGTGTGGAGCCCCATATCTGACCTCATTAGAACAAGGTCCAACCTGTTCAGTGACCGTCCCAGTACCCCCACTGGAGAACTGTCAAAGGCAAATGGGCCTCAGTGCTTCATCTCAGTAGGTGCAGGTGAGCTCAGGGCTCAGGTACAGGGAACTTCAGGGTCCTACCTGGCAGCTTGTGAGGTGGTGCATATCACCTTTACAAAGTTCAGGTCAGGGATGGAGTCAAAGCCCCATGGACAACCCTTAGGAAGGCGCCGCTTTGGAGACTCGCCTTCCACTAACACATGCAACCTCTACCTCCCTGCTTGGAGTTCTTTCTACACTGGGTTGAGTCCCTGATGAAGCGGCGCCTTCACAGAGTTGTCCAGCAGATGGCAGCCTGGAGCAGAGGCAGCCATATTCCAGTTGGTTGGCTGGTCCATTTTGGCTGGTCCTGACTGTCTCCCCTCTAAGGCCTGATGGAACAAGAGTGCCCTGCTGAGTCTTGGAGTTCTCTGGTGTGGTGGATGAAGGAGGGGCACTCAGAGGCTAACTTGAATGAGAGCACAGCAGCAGCACCGTAAAGTGAGCAAGTTCTGATTCACACATATGAGCTGTGTGACCTTGGGCAAACTCCTTAACCGCTCTGTGCTTCCATTTTTCTCAGCCACAGTGGGGAGGAGGATAATAGCCCCCACCTCCTAGGATTATAGTGAGGATTAAATAAGTATAACTACATAGAAAATATGTCTATGAGGATAAATACATCGAATGTAAAGTGCTGCAGATAGTCATTGGTATACAGAACGTGCTGGATAAGTGGCCGGCATGTTTGTAATTTTAAACACTAGAACCCCACTCAGAGGGGAGAGGGGCTGACACCACGAGAGGACAGATGGAGCCAAAACAGTCTCACAGCTCCTGCTCGGTTGGCAGCTCACTGTGTAGAAAGCTAGGAGACTCGTGCTATTTTAATTTCTGTTTGTTGTTTTGATTTTTGGACTAATTTGCGCAGCTGACTTTGGACATGCTGCTTGTACACATGAGATAGTGACACAGCCCCCAGTGTGAGTGTAGAAGCTGGTCATGGAAGATGGACCCCAAGGGGCCGCTTGGCTCCGGGCCAGACCTGCTCCCTGGCCCTGTCCTCTGCCCTCGGGGCTCAGACTCTTCCCCTCACCCCACTTATGCCTCCATAGGCGTAATCAGTAACTGGACGGACGAGCACCGCCTCCCGCCCTGCACCATCTTCCAGGCCTTCAAGTACTACCTGGACATCACCACACCGCCCACGCCCCTGCAGCTGCAACAGTTTGCCTCCCTGGCCACCAGCGAGAAGGAGAAGCAGCGTCTGCTGGTCCTTAGCAAGGTGGGTGGGTGGCCCGAGCAGTCAGGGGCCACCTTTCCCAGTCATTGCACACTTGTGTTGTTCTTACAACAGAGTCCAGCAGATGGCAGCCTGGAGCAAAGGCGGCCAGATTCCAGTGGGTTGGCTGGCCCTGAGCATCTCCCCTCGAAGGCCTGATGGAGCAAGACTACCCCGCTGAGTCTCAAAGTTCTCTGGTGCAGTGGAAACAGATCTTCAGACTTTTCCCTCCGCACTTCAGAACCTTTGAGCTTCCATTAATCCTGTCTCTACACTTGCTTAGAAGAAACAGAAAAGGAGAGAGCCCTGGGCACGCTGCCTCAAAGATAAGCCTTTTCTGGTGCAGAGGAGCTGAGGTATAGGAGGCTGACAGTCAAGTGAACCGAACAGCCTCTGCACCCCTTGCTTACAAGCCCAGCTGGCCCCCAAGCTGCTGCTAAGCCTCGCTCAGTAAGAAGCTGACCCAAGAAGGCCCCCCCGGCTTCTCCCAGGGGGCCCCATGCCTCATCTATGATGTAGGGGTTACTCTAGTACTTGTTCCATAAGCTCCTGGCAGGAATTAAAGCCCGGCCCGGACGCCTCACCATGTGAGCGTTCTCGGTGATGCTTGAGAAGTGGCCGCAGGAGCCGGCTGTAAGTGTCCCTCTGCTCCCCTCCTTGGCGCAGGGTTTGCAGGAGTATGAGGAGTGGAAATGGGGCAAGAACCCCACCATCGTGGAGGCGCTGGAGGAGTTCCCGTCCGTCCAGATGCCCGCCACGCTGCTGCTGACCCAGCTGTCCCTCCTGCAGCCTCGCTACTACTCCATCAGCTCCTCCCCAGACATGTACCCCGACGAGGTGCACCTGACCGTGGCCGTTGTCTCCTACCGCACCGGAGGTGGGCAGAGGCACCGGACAGCCTCTGGGTCTGCATTCCCCGCCCTGCACCCCGGGCCCACTGCCATCTGCTGAAACCCCAACCCCCAAGCCAGGGAAGCCGGGGGAGAGCAGAGCAGACGCGCCGTGCCTGTAAGCAGGGCCAGCCCCGGGCAGAAGTCCGAAGGGTGCAAGATGTGCCTCTGAGGCCTCCGACTCCCAAAGCCTGGCACCCCTTTTGGTGCCCCTCGCCCCCTCACTCCCCAAGCCCGCAGCTGGAGCAGTGCACCCTCCTCCTCCGAGGGTGGCTGCCGCACGCGGTCCAGCCGCTGTGGGCCAGCCAGCTACCCCGACCCTGCTTGTGTATTTCTCCCTCTGGTGGAGCAGTTAAACATGCCCACGGGCAGGGAGACGGGCCCGGGCTCACCTGGCCATCCCGTGGGTGGGCGGGCTTTGAGTCTGACCTGCCCCTACCCAGCAGCACCCCGGGCGGTTGTTCAGCCAGGAGCTCAGCCAAGCTGGGCCCTTTCTCCTCCCCTTCAGAGCCGCTTCGGGGCAGAGTGGCTGCGGTCGGTGTGAGCCTCCCGCCCCAGAGGGAAGGGGGAGGCCAGTGACAGGGCGGCTGGGGTGGTGGGCAACTCCGACCACCTCTCATCCTGCTAGATGGAGACGGACCCGTGCACCACGGTGTGTGCTCCTCCTGGCTCAACCGCATCCAGGCTGACGAGGGCGTGCCCTGTTTCGTGCGAGGGTGAGTGCCAACGAAGAGGAGTGAGCAGCGCCCCATATCTGCTTGCAGAGGTCAGGAGGTGGGTTGGGCGCAGTCTGAGGGTTCTAGAAAAGTGGCTGAGGCAGAGGGCATTGACAGCCATGGCCCGGACTCGCCCGAGGTGTCGGGACAGGGGGCCGCAGCAGCAGTGAGCCGCCCTAGCCAGCACCCAGCCAGGCCGCAGTCACCGAGGGTCTGCCCTGCGCTGGAGGCCGGCGCCGCGGTAAGAACCAGAGAGGGTCCCCGGCTGCCCACTGTGCCAGTTCTCAGAGTGGGGCACCGCCCCTCCTCCGCCGGCACTCACTGCACTGTATCATGCGCTCCGGTCTTGTTCAGAGGCTTCGGTCTCCTGTGAGCTGTTCCCACCAGCATCGCTCACTGTAACTGTAATGTGCTAAACGGAGACCACGTCTGAGCAGAGGCCCACAGTAGGTCCCCACTTTCCGAGGCAGCAACTCGCCCCACCGTTCCTGCCAGCGACAAGAGTGGAAGGTTCTCGGAATGGCCCTGCACCGTAGGCATCAGATTCCCTGGGTGCCTCTGAAATGCCGTCCTGAGCCCAGACTCCCTGCACTGTCCAGACATCTGCACCCTTCTCACACCCAGGCTTGTGCACATCGTGACCCTCGTGGGTGATTAAGTCATTGTTCTCAACCAGGGGTGATTGGCAATGTCGGGAGACAGTTTGGACTGTCACAGCTGGAGGTTACAGGCCAGGGTGCTGCTCCGTACCCTGTGGTACGCAGGACGGCGCCCCTATGTGAGAAAGATGCATCCCCCCGACCCGTGTCACGGTGGGGCGGGAGGCGACACTGAGCTCAGTGGTCCCTCTGCCTCTGTGGCTCCGCCCAGCAAGAAGGGAAGCTGAAGATGGAGCCATAGCTAGACCTGAGGGCCTTCTGCTTTGAAGTTTCCCAGACCTACAGACCCACCCCCGCGGCAGGGTTGCCGTGCCCCAGCGAAAGAGCCAGATCCCACTGTATTTCAGCCCAAGATCACCAGCGGTCTAAGGCTGTTCTTGAACAGCCGGGAACTCAGCAGGCTTTGTGACTCTCTCTTCCCGGTCTAGCGCGCCCAGCTTCCGTCTGCCCCGAAACCCCCAAGTGCCGTGCATCCTGGTCGGCCCGGGCACGGGCATTGCCCCTTTCCGAAGCTTCTGGCAGCAGCGGCAGTTTGATATCCAACACAAAGGTGGGTTGCAGCCCCGCAGCCAGGAGACTCCACCACCTACATCCGGAAACCCCGCCCCGTGCATGAGCGCAGGAGGACCGATGGGGCCCGCCCGGGGTGGGGGGTGAGGGCGGCGCAGGGATTGCCGCGGAAGCGTAGGGACCCCACCGTCGGTGACGTTTGTGGTGTGACTCAGAGGACCCCCCAGACGCAGCCGATGGACAGGCTACGCAGCTGGACAGGCCGCGCAGGCCGAGGCCTGACAGTGCCCCCCACCCACAAGACGTTTCCTCGATGGTTAAGACGGGAGCCCGGGACAAATCCCAGCAGCCCTCGAAGGGGGTGGGCGCCGAGCCGCGTCAGACTGACGCGTTGGTGGCCCCAAACCAGGCTGTCATCAGGGGCAGGTTTACCGGGTGAGACGCAGCAGCTCAGCTTGGGGAGGAGGGCGAGAAGCCACGCACACCCCCGAGGGGCTTCTGGCATCTAACAAACGTCAGGTACCATCGTAGGCGCTGGAGGCTGCAGTGAGCCAGACAGAGAAACAGCTGTAAGGAGCACGGGGACCATGGTGCGGGGTGAAGGGGTGGTGGGAACTCCCCCGGGAAGTCATGCACTGTGGAAAATGAAGGATGACATAATAAATATGTTTTTTAAATAGATTTTAAAATATCTCTACAAGAGATGTAAATATTATCATGAACCCAAATAAGTACTTCTATATTGAAAAAAAAAAACAACCCTGCCTTGTGGAACTGCTGTCCGGTCCAACAGCTAATGTCCTTGGAGCACTTGCGGTAGGCGAGGCCCGGCCTGCGTCCGCCTTTTCTCTCACTTAACCCTGGGAGGGTGATGCCGCTCCATCGACGAGGGTAGGGGTGGATGGGACTGAGACGCAGGAAGCTGAGTTGCTCGCCCTGACCCAGAGCTGGGATCTGAGCCCAAAGTCGCAACGTCTGGGGTTTTAGCCCGCCCCAGGCGGGCATGGAGTCGCTCAGTAGCCCGCGGGCAGAAAGCAAGATGAAGGCCCAGAAAAGGGACATCTTGCCCAAGGCTGAACACCAGCGCCCCCAGCATGTGCTTGCACACGTGTGTGCGTGTGCCCCCCCCCCCGTTCTTGTGCTTGTTCAGTTCACATGGCACGCACTGAGGTTCCCACCACCCCCCCAACACCTCAGCCATCCCCCAAGGCAAGGCTGTCGGTGAGCGCGCATCTTCCCGGTTGCAGGACTGAGCCCCTGCCCCATGGTCCTGGTCTTCGGGTGCCGGCAGGCCAAGATAGACCACATCTACCGGGAGGAGACCCTGCAGGCCAAGAACAAGGGCGTCTTCCGGGAGCTGTACACGGCCTACTCCAGGGAGCCAGACAAACCAAAGGTGACCGCAGCTATGCAGTTCCCCAACCCCACCCCAACACGCACCTCCCCTCCCCAAAGAACCCCCCCCATCTTTTCTGACTCTCCGTGAACTGGTTTTATGATTTAGGGATGGAGAAGACAGCTATGTACTTAAAATATTGAATAGCCCCTACGATGTGATTCCACTTACGTGACTTTTCACAACAGCCAAATCCCTAGAGACACAGGTTGACGGGTGTGAGGGACTGTGGGAAAGAGGGAGGAAGACTCCCCATGGGTATAGGGTATCCTTTTGGGGGTGATGACAGATTCTGATACAGCGGTGGTGACAGCTGCAGAGCATTGTGGATACTCACTGCACTGAGCTGTGCTTTGAAAGCGTCACCTGACAGTTCTATCGTGTGTGTTTTATCACAATAAAAATGTTTAGCGATAAGTATCAGAAGAAACATTTAGCAGCCCACGAAAGGCGCTGCTGTCAGACCGGCCACAGGACGGGAGCATGTTCCTGTTGGATTTGGGGAGGTCCGGGGGGCGTCCCAGGAAGAGGGCAGGGCAGCCGAGGGCACGGGGCCACTCGACCACTGGGGGGAAGTGGGCAGTGTTTTAACAACCAGGACAGCAAGACGTGCCAGCTACATGCTCCAGACGACCCAGACAACCCCCAAGAGGTGTTCTGCGCGCCCTCCTGCCCCCCTCCACTCTGCTTTTGCTGTCGCTTTGCATCGGGTGACCTGCCAGCCCCCCCCCACCACCACCTCCTGCTGTCTGCCCTGCACTTCCCTGGCACCCCAAGCCTGCAGCCACCAACCGAACCTACAGCTGGACGGGTCTTTCCACCCCCTGGGGACCACTGACCGCAAGGGCAGGGGTGCTGGAGGTTGTGCCCCGGTGCATCAGTGCCCAGCTCTCTCACTGGCTGCACCCCGCTCCCTGCAGAAGTACGTGCAAGACATCCTGCAGGAGCAGCTGGCAGAGCCCGTGTACAGAGCCCTGAAGGAGCAAGGAGGCCACATTTACGTGTGCGGGGATGTCACCATGGCTGCTGACGTCCTCAAAGCCGTCCAGCACATCATGGCCCAGCAGGGGAAGCTCTCGGCCGAGGACGCAGGCGTGTTCATCAGCAGACTGAGGGTGAGCGACGCACTGACTTGCTGCACCCCTTTGCTGGCACCTAGCTGCCCACCTCCTCCTCAGCCCCTGCCTCCACGATGAGGGGAGCCAGGATGGCCTCCCTGCTCCCGTTCGGCCTGGCCGTGGAAGATATAGGAGAGAGAGAGAAGGAAGGACATGCAGGTGCCTATAACTCCAGTGAGGGGCTGCAGTGTGTGAAAATAACAAGAGGGTGGGCCTGCAGTGAGACCAGAGCCATCATAGGCCAACTTTCCTGCCCGCAGAAGCGCTGCCCTGGGCAGTTGCGCAGGTTGGGCATTGCACAGAAGGTCTGTCCAAGGGGGACAAGTGGGGGCTGAAAGTCACCCAAGCTTGACTCTCCAAGCTGCTCGCCTTGGCAGGGAGCTGTGCCCACCCCAAGGAGGCGTGCCTTTTCCTCGTTTGCACAAAGACAGGACAGATGCTAAGAGCAGCCCAGCAAAGCCTTCAGTGTGTAACCACCTGACCCAAATAGGGAAAACGAAATCCCAGACCCTCACTAAGCTCCAGGAATGATCCCACCCTCCCCTCTGCTTCCTTGAAGGAGCAGTAACCAGACATCTTTACAGAAGAATCCCTGGTTCTAAATCTGGGAGTAAACGCCAGTAGGTTAAAAAGGGAGGGACAGGGAGAACTTTCTGGTAAAAATGCCAGATCCTAAGAGAGCTGTGGAGCCCCAGCACTCAGTCTCTGGCCTTCCTCTCGGGGTCACTGTCATCCACCTCCCCGGGTGCAGCTGTGGGGTGCTGCCTGAGTCCAGTGCGGTACTTCTCTCCTCCCGTCTCAGCAGATAAGGGGTTTCCCAGCAAACCCCGCTTTGCCCAGATCTGAACAGGACTGGGAAGAGGAGGGAAAGAGGAGATGACCGGGTTTCCCTTTGCACCCCTCACCTCTATCCTCAGAGCCCGCAGGGCCCTGCGGGGAGAGGGGCAGTGAGCCAGTGCAGGCCCCCAAAGCCCTGCAGGCTCTCCCGTCCCGGGCTGCCGGCGTGCGGTTTCCTTGGCTCACAGCGAAGGACTGTTGTTGGCCGTTTCTGCCTCCAGGATGACAACCGGTACCATGAGGATATTTTCGGGGTCACCCTGCGCACCTATGAAGTGACCAACCGCCTTAGATCTGAATCCATTGCCTTCATTGAAGAGAGCAAAAAGGACACTGATGAGTAAGCTGTGGGCTGGGGTGGCCGAGCCCTCTCTCTGGGCCCCAACTGGCAGGCGCATCTGGGCCCACCACACAGCTTTCCTACAGCAGCGTTGGCACCACCTGTTAGAAATGCAGATGCCCAGGCCACCCAGCGCTGAGAATCCGAAACTCTGGGTGAGGGTGCAGCAGTTTGAGCTCTAAGAACACCCCACCACCACCACACACACACACGACCACGCACAGTGATTCCCGCCCCTGCCTGGAGGGCCCGCTTGGTGACTGGTGACTGGCCTGGGGAATTGTGTTCCCACCTGTCTAGCGTCTGTCCACGGCCCTCACCCCAAAACCGCCCAGAGCCTCTCACTGATGCAAGCCCCAGTTGGTATTACTTTGACAGTTTCACCCACCGGCTAGAAATTATGCAGCTGTCTGAGGCACCCCGGGACTGGAGTTGAGTGTCACTGTTGAAACCTTGTTTTAATACCAGGACAGCACTGCTCCTGCCTGTGCCCACCCTCTCCTCTCCTGCCCTGAACACCCCAAGATCTCCTCCCCTAGAGGAGGCAGGAACTCAGCTGCTCGTCCCAGGCGGCACTTGCTGCTCCCTTTCCCCGTCAGCACCCTCAGGGTGGCCGTGGCCGGCGTGGCCCGCGGGGAGGCACCCTTTGGTGTCGGCTCCTCCCACGCGGCCTTCACAGCCAGTCCTGCGGCTGGCTGGCCCCGGGGTAGCTGCCTTTTCACCCGCTCATCCTGTCCTTCAAGGAGAGGCCAGCGGCCAGCTTGCGCCTCCAGGTCCTGATGGAGGCTCTACTCACCCCGGCTCAGAGGAAGGCCCTAGGAGCCGGGTTCGGGTGGCTCCAGCAGCCGAAGTCGCCCCCGCCCCCGCCTGCCCTCGGCCCTGACGCCCCCCACTTCTCCTCCGCAGGGTTTTCAGCTCCTAACTGGATCCTCCTGCGGGGGCAGGAGGGCCCCCCGGGCGCGGAGGCGGGCGGCTGCAGCTTGCCCTCGGGACCCGGGACCCGGCGGCCCCAGCTCTGCCTCTCGTCCTGTCACCGTGGCCTGGTTTTCCTCCTCTGGGTTCTCGCTGTCACTGGTTTCCTGGGCCCCTCGGGCTGCTCCTTGATCCCCGCTGCAGTGCATCGCCTTTGTCACCCGCAGTGGCTCTTACCGACGCCTCCCCTCTTCCTGGCAAGGACAGCTCACTGCGCAGGGAACCTCCGCTCGTTTTCTTGTTTTCCGGGACAGGGGTTTCCTGCGCCCGTCACCAGCCCCTCGCTCCCTGACCCGTTTTTATGATGCCGTTTTGGCCGCGAGTGCGTGTGCTGGGCTGGGTCTCGGGCGCATGTGGTCTGTGTGAGCGTGCCACTTGCACCTTGGTGCCCAGAGGTGCCCCAACCTGTAGTATTCCTCGGGCGTCCAAAAGTAAGGGTCTGTGCCAAAAGTAAGGGTAAGTGTCCCTGATTGTCCTGTAAAGGGCGAGGCCATGGGGTGGGGGTGACGGTTAAGGGGGAAATCTGCAATGAAAGGGGGAGTCCCAGAACTAGATCCTGTTACACTAGGCGGGGGGGGGGGGGACCTCTCCTGGGTTCTTAAGCTCCCTAACTGGACAAACCCCCTCCCACTCCTCCCGTCCCCTGTATGGGAGTAAATGGCACCCCTCTCGACAGTTCAGTGTACTGAACTCGGCGTCCCGCAGTGCCCAGAGAAAGCCAGGCAATGCCAGTGAGCCCCAACCCCAGGACCACCATGCAGGGTATGCCCTGGGACCCAGGTTGGGAAGCGGGGAGACACAGCCAGTCCCCACCTTCCCTTTTGACTGTGGTACTACAAGACAGGTTCCTTTGTGGACCCACAGAGGGTGTTTCTTTCTTAATGCTCAGTTTGGGGCCCTGCCTGGCCTTCTGTGGAAGGGCCTCAGCACTGGGGTGCCAAAGAGGTATCCCTGGGGGGCTTTAAAGCCAAAGGGCAACCTGGACTTCGCCTTTCTCCCCTCTCTGGAGCCCCAGCTGACAGCAACTTGTAGCTGGGGGCTGTGATCTCCCACCCCGAGTCCTCCCCTCAGACTGTCAGAGCCCAAGAGCTGGGCACACCCAGCTGAGCCTCTTTAACGCGGAGGGGGCCCCTGGAAACCACCTCTCCCCTGCAGGTGCCACCACCTCTGTGTTCCTGGGAGCTTTTCTGCCAGAGGCCTTCTTCCCACCCCTCTGCACCTTTGGCGTGTCCTCCTGAGCCGTCACTAGCTCCCCAGGGACTGGTCCTCTGTCAGAGAGGGATGGCTGCTTACTCTCCCTGTCACGCTTTCCCCACGGATGGCTCCCATCGCCTAATACGACCTGGGGAGCGCTTACCATGTGCCAGGCACCTTCTTCACATGTGCCTGCCTTGCTGGTAGTAGGCAGACAGGTGGACACATCTTGTTTTATCGGGGAACCCAAAGAAATGATTATGTAACCAGAATTCAGCTCTTTCTAAAAGGATATTTTCTTTTAAGTAAACACCTTTCAATCCCCAACACAAGCTGCTTCACAGCTCTTGGCTTAGATGATAGGAGACTGCTCTGATGCATTTCTCTCATTTGCTACAATTCCTGATCCCAAAAGCCTGGCTGTTAGGAGCTCAGAGGAGGCAGAGTGGAGTCCCAGTTTGGGGGTTAGCTCTGTTCCCGGTGGGCAAATGCTGCCCTCTGGTGGTGACTTTGAGTTCAGTCCCTGCGGCCAAAAATAGGTGCAAAATGGGTTCAGCAATAGATGAGCAAAAATACAGTCAACTCTAGCTAGGGCTTGGGGGTCAGCCAGCACCTTTTATTTTCTTCTCCCCTGAACTGGCCTGTAGTAGCTCCAACTCCGTTTAACAAAAGTGAGTTTGGCCAAGAAGAGTGAGATCCCTGCTAGCAGGAGCTGGAACCATTGTCTCTATGAATCCAACTCCCCATGTTGTGTTTCAAAACAAGTAAGAGTAGTTAAACTCGTTGGGAAGAGAAAGGGTTTCTTTGGCTTCCATGGAGTGAGAAAGCCAGCTGTCTTTCTTTTGGGAGAATGCTTTTGGAAGCGGACTCCGCCCCATTTCCGTTGGCAAGGGCCTGGTGTCTGCATACCACACGCGTTAAGAGGTGCATTGAGTGAGATGATGACCCGAAAATACCCCAGGACAGTGCCTGCCCATTGTAAGCAATCAAATTTTATTTTTCACTTAATCGATAAGATCTCTTGCTTCTCCGGGATGTGGAAGGCACCAGTTATGGGGTGTGCAGAGCGAAATCCGGGACCTCATTTATCAAAGGTGACTTATCTGGTGATAAGTAACGGTTCTCAGGATAGACAGAAACGTCTGGGGTTTGAGAGTCCATAGGCCAGTTTGTGGGGGCCCGGGAGCAGGTGTCAGGATGTGGAAGAAACCTAGGTGGGGAGCATTTGGGGCAAATCAGGGTTGCCTTCAGATGTAGCCCAGCTTTGGAAAGCTGAGGGACCGGAAGAGGGGCCTGCAGAGGGCAGTGGGGAGAGGGGAGGGACACGTCAAGGAATTTAGACTTTTTTCTCTGGGCCACAGAAAGTCCTTAAAAGTGTTTTTATTTTTCCCAAAAGGGAAATTAAAACGATAGCATTGTGCTCAAGAGGGGCTATTCTGGCTGCAGCCAGCCTATCAAACAGCTGGCTTACCGCAGTAACCCAGGCTTGAGTGAAGGGAGAGGGAGAGGTGGTGATCCCAAGGATCCCAGGGGTTCAGTCCACAAGACCCGGAGACTGATGTGTCCTAGAACAAAGGGGTAATTCAAAAGTCTTGCCTCTTGAGGAAGGGGCTCAGGAGAACGAACAGGCCACGGCCAGGCCGGGGTGGGCAGTGGGGAGTGTGTGGTGTTGACACAAGAGCCAGCGTCTCTAGAGTCGGCGAGTGAACCCCCGGCCCGGCCGCGCCGACGCGCCCAGAAAGAAGACAGACCCCAGCCAAGAGACGCTGGCCTCGGAACACGGGATTTTCTTGCCAAACAAGCCCTCTGCAGCCACCTGCGTGGCTTCGGAAAGCAGGTCAGGTTTTGCCTTAAGTCCAAAACAAGTGGACCGTGGACTCTCTGACCCAGATCATGGGGCAGATGGGCCCTGCCAGGATGGACAAGCCAAATGCCTGGCCCCTTCACCCTGATGGCTTTGGCCTGGCTTAGTCTTTTCGTTCGTGTGTTAGGAAAGCCATGAACTTTAGATTTTGTTTTAAGCTGGCTGTGTTTACTTGTAAATTTCCACGTCCACTGCCCCATCTCTAGCACGTCACTGTGCCCTCTTCCCTCAAAACCTTCTGTCTGAATAGGCAAGAAACTGCCTGTGGTGACAAGAAGGAAATTCTCATCCGGGCTTCCTCTGTAAGCTGTCCATACGCCCCTGTCGGCCTCCAGCCTCTGTCTCCTGCACCCAAGTGTCTTGTTTCATTCAAGAATTGGAGGCCAGGAGCTGGGATGGACAGATCCCTGTCTGAGAGATTGAGGGAGGAGCCTGCCCCAAGGGGCTCAACACCGTGGTCCCACAGGCCCAAGTCTGCCCTGGGCATCTCCTCTGTGTCCCACGCCCACCGCTCCTGGGGCCCCTGCAAGTCCTGCCTGGGGACAAAGGGCCCCAGAAGCAAAGCTGCCTCTCCCCAAACACTGCTTGTCTCCCCCCTGAGAGCCAGGGAAACCTTTACCCCTGGAAAGCAGGCTCTGTTTTCTGTCGCTACTTGGCCAAGC
Organism: Condylura cristata; assembly: GCF_000260355.1. Lineage (NCBI taxonomy): Eukaryota > Metazoa > Chordata > Mammalia > Eulipotyphla > Talpidae > Condylura > Condylura cristata. The sequence goes on from NW_004567130.1 coordinate 14,874,167, forward strand.
CACGTGCAAGGGAGACGGCCAGGAGTAGACCGGCCGCAGTGTGCCCGTGGGTCTGTCCTGTCCAGGAATGTCAGCGCGGTTCTGAGCAAGCAGGGCATGTCTGTCCGGTCCGGGGAGGAGCCCATGGCCAGTGAGTGGCCCCGGCTGGCAGGAACAAATCTGCCTTAACGTGCTGCTTTCCACAGTCTTCTAGAAAATGATTCCAGGACTTCATAGTGCCCAGACTTGCTTCCTAGCGCTTCTAGGCCCGGGTTCTCAGCCTCCGCACTCTGGCGTCGAGGCTGGAGGACGCCTTTCGGAAAGGGCTGTCCAGGGCATGGTGGATGCCAAGCCACATTCCTGGCTCTGCCCACTGCAGCCCACAGCACCTCCCCTGCTGATATGTCCCCAACCAGATATGTCCGTGGACATTGCCCAGTGTCTACTGAGGGGGCCGCCGCCTCCCCGGCTGCTCCAAGCCTGGCAGCCGCCCCTGGAATGAGGAGAGCTTCCTTCAGCCTGGACTTTTGTTTCCATTCTCTGCTGCCAAACTGAGATTTGAAGGATCTCAAGGGGAAGAACACCGTGTGGTATCAGAAACTCCTCCCGAGACAGAGGAAGGTGGTTCTGTTTCAGGAAGAGGCTGCGTCCTTGGCATCTGTTCAGATGAAGGCCTGGGAGTCCCGCGCACCCGTGCCGGCTCGACCAGCCCCTCCAGTAGCCTGCACCCTGCCTCAGCCCTGTTTTCGTTGTTGTCATGTTGTCCTTGTGATTGTTAAGACCCACGCCGGGCTCAGCAGTGGTTTTCCCAAAAATGGAGAGAGTGCACAGCGGTTGCTCCAGTTGCTGTACCCCCTTGTGGGTTTCCTCTGGGGTGAGGGAGGTGGGTGGTTGGACTCTATGTGCTGTTGGACTCTCGGACCCCCCCTACCTCTGAGCTCTCGATGCTGCTAATCTCTGCCCAGCATCCCACGTGCTCCAGCTCCTTCCTCCAAGGACTGACGCCCGCCCCCATGCCCTTTGCAAGGTTGTCCAGGCTGTGTTCGCCGCATGCTCTTCTGTATAGTTCTCATCTTCTCATTTGATGGAATTCAACAAAAGTCTACTTATGCCTGTTTGCATTATGGTTAACATATTAAAAAGTGGACTCAACTTGACTGACTGTTGTCTTTTGTTTGATTGGCTCAGAATCTCTCATGCCTTTGACTTTTGTCATGGGCTACATGTCAGGAACCCCATCAGGCAGAGGTGGATGGAGGCGGGTGAGGGCTCCCCTCGGGAAGGGGTGGGGAGAACCTGCCTGGTCATGAGGAAAGTCTGAGCTGCCAGAGCATCGAGCAGAAACTTCAGCCAGCCTCCTGGAAATTCTAAAAGTGGCCCCTCAGAGCATGCCCACTGAGACGAGAAGACGGGACTCCATATCCCTCCACCTAGCAGCCTGGGGGAGGCCGCTCCCCATGGATGGAAGCCCTTCCCCAGTGGGCTGGCTTTCTGAGGACACGCCTCGCAGCCAGACGAAGAGTTCTTGATTCCCGACACGGATCTGGAGTCCTCACCTCAGCCTCCCCACCCTCTTCCTGGACACTTTTGTCTCCATCACAGCTGCATTCATAGGACCCCAAGGACGCTCTACCCCTCCCCCCAGCCCTTCCTCCCTGTACACACAAGTTGAGGACTCCAAAACCTAACTCCTGGCTGGCCTTGCACCCAGTTCTGAAAGAAAGAGCCTCAGAACCCAAAGAACAGATGAAGTCACGTCACGTCACTCTAGACACCCAAGGTGGTCACTGTGCAAAGTGGAGCTGGGGGCTGGGAGGCCTAAGGTGTCACCATACCCTTTGGCATGTGGCCGTTGGATGCTGTGGTGTGACAGTCACACATACTTCATGATCACAAACCACTGGGACAACACACCATTCTGTGCCTCAGCCCAAGTACAAGTGTGAGCTGCATGTCAGAGTCGGGCGTGGAGGTGGCGGCTCCATCCTGCCCTACAGAAATTAAGCAGCAAGTAAAAATAATGGCCAGCTCATAAATGTCAGTCTTCCCGTGAACATTTTGACATGTTGAGGTTGCTCTCTCCAATTTAAAACTTGGGAAACTGAGGCACAAAGCCATCAACCAGCTTGTGCAAGGTCCACATAGGTAGAAAATGTTAAGGTGCGGAATTTGAACCCAGATGGTCTAGCTCTAGAATTTTCCTTCCTAACCACCATCCAGGGTCGCTGCTAAGAGACCCTTAGATTGCCCCGTTCGAGCCCAGCTCCTCCACTTCTTCACTGTGTGACTTTGGGTGAGTTACCATATTTCTCTGAACCTTCATTTCTTCACTGTCAAATAGGATGCAGTTGTTCTGACCTCACTGCCTTGCAGTAAGATTAAGTAAGTTAAGGTATGTGATAGACATAGAACAGGGTGGGACTCAATAAAAAGGCCTAGAATAGAACAGTCCAGGACATAAGCAAAGACACTAAGCTGCCTGTTCTGGTTCCTTCGAACTTTCTTAGCCTTTATCTCTTACTGGAGTTCCAAACAGCTCCTCCTCGATGCTGCTGCTATTTACCACTTGGCACCTAATGCCTGGGTTTCTGGGGCTTCTTCAGACCGCCTGCTATCCCCAGGCCACGCATCGCATCGTTAAAGCCAGTTTGGCCTCCTTCCACCTGCCCATGGGCACTCACAGGGATCAGGTCTGAGACACTCTCACATTTTTAACCTCTTCCCTGTGTGATTCCCACACTAGAGTTTTGAGGGACCCAGCCTCAGTAGAGGGGAGGGCAATTTAAATATATATTAATTCTGACCAGTGTGGCTTCTGTTGTCCAGCAGCCAGGTGAAAAATCCCAGTTTACACCAATACAAAACCTTCCACACACCATGGAAAGGAGAGACGGGGTGGGGGGGACTCACGGGGAAGAGGAACAGGGAGCCACAGCAGATGAACATAGAACGCGGGCTTCATAGTCAGCTAGGTGGTAAGGATGCCCTTCTCACTGTTCGCTTGGCAAGATTAGCAAGAGAGAAAAGAGGAAAGTACTTATAATCAGATGGGTCAATACAGAGCTTAACCCTCTTCATTAAAAGGAAATCGCTTTAGCGATGGCTCTGGAGGAAAATAAGATTAAGTTCATCAAATAGCAGGAGATCTAAACCAGAGTAATTAGTAAAGTGATTTCCAAAACCCAATTCAAACTCTTTACATTACTAGACTGGGGGAGGGGGGTGGAGGGAGGGGTCCTGTTGCTTCTGCATCTCAGCTTTCTGTGCTAGAAGTCCGGGTTGATGTCTGAAGCTGGTAGTGAAAGCCTAGCTATCTTGGCTCCTCCCTCGTTCAATGTTCTCAAGAATTCTGAATTTTTCAAGGACGATGAGTTTCTCTCTCCCCGGCTCCATTCTTGTCTGAAAAGGCCATGGTGTGGGTAAAGAAACTTAAGTGCGAGAGAGCGTTTGCACCATGCTATAAACTCAAGGTGTGGTATCTGTGATGTTCATTAACCATTGTGCACGAATAATTGAATCCGTTGTGTTTGGAAGGCCTTGCAAAGAACGGCAAATGGAAATGCAGTTTCCTGCAAAAAGCTGCTGGCCAAAGCTGTAGGAAGAGACACCTGTTCCTCTCTTCCCCAAGTTGGTGTCCTCGCCTTCCTGAAAAGCACATTGGCCCCAAGTGCCCTTTCCTGCAAACTTATGCTCCCTGTAAGCCACTAAGTTGAGCAAAGCCGGGACTTGCTCAAAGGAGTCTGAGGACCCCAGAGCAGAAGAGTGGGACCAACCCTATCACCCGACTCCCTTCTGCTCCACTCCAGCTCTCTGTCTGCAGCTCTTCTTCCCCCTCCCCCAGCTTTTGTTTTTCTTCTGCCAGGCCTTTGCTTCTGCAGGCCCCCCCACACCCACCTAGAAAGGTGACTCTCTTATCTCTGCCCTACCACCTCTGTTGTAGAGGGTTTGATTCAGACACCGCCTTTTCCAGGGACGCCCTTCTCCGTCGCCCACCCATGCTTCCTGTCCGAACCAGTCAGCTGGCATATTGGAGGTATGACTTAGCCATAGTTGTGTGTGTGTTTGTGTGTGAGTCATATCTGCCACTATGTCTTGGCTGCCTATTGTCCCAGAAATGCTGAATAGCAATCGCATCTCCCTCAGCAGACCCACACTAAGGCTGCAATGCCACAGTCACACAGCTACCAACCCAGGCACGGGCAGCTCTGTCAGCCAGAAATGGCAAAGGAGGGATTTTCACGGAGAAGCCCCCCCCAAAGGAACACAGTTCAGCCGACACCTTTATTTTATCCCCTGAGACCCACTGGGTTTGCTGGCCCCCAGAGCAGTAAGATAACAAATGTGTGCGGCTGTAAACCTCTAAGTTGCAGTCATGTGTTGCAACAGCCATAGAAAATGAGTACAAAAATTGGTATAAAATCTGTATTCGTTTCATACAGCTGCTGCTCCAGCGAAGAATGATCTCCTTGTGTTTTCCAGTTTCTAGAACTGCCCTGTTTCTTGGCTGGTGGCCCAGCATCACTGGGTCCCTGGCTTCCATCCTCACTCCTCCCGTCTCTCGCCCATAGGACCCCTAGTGATGACAGGACCCACCGAGGTTGTTAATCTCCCCACCGCAGAATTCCAGATTTAATTCCATCTGCAAGGTCCCTATTGCCCCTAAGGCAACCATGATAGTGTAACTTATTACCGGAAATATGTATTTGGTTTTTGTCACTGTTTCTAAAACCCTTGCCATTTCCTTAGTGATGAGTGATAAAGGGGTTCTTGATATTCATCACAAGCCCTTTCACCCACACCTGAGTTTATGTTAATGAGGTGATTTTTGGAAAACAACTGAGAATTGGTTGCTAGGGAAACCACCCACATGATTAGAGGTCCATCCTCTGACCTCTGGGTTCATCCATCATGCCTAAGTAATGAGGCCTCCATGCAATCCCAAAAGGATGGGGTTTGGGGAGCTTCCGGGTTGGGGAACACATAGCTGTGAAAGGATGAAAGCCCTGAGGCCCCTCCCGCTTACCTTGCCCCCGCATCTCATGGCCTAGTCCTCACCGATATCCTCTCATGCTAAATGCATAACCTAATAATTAAAGGCTCCTGTGCGAGTCATTCTAGCCAATTAATCAAGGCTGAGGAGGGGCCCTGGCAATCTCAGATCTGCAGCCAGTTTGTGAGAAGCAGTAGACTTTGGGCTGGTTTCTGAAGGGGAGGATGTGGTCCCAGTGGGCCCAGGCCCTTAACCTGTAGGATCTGACACTATCTTCCCATAGATGGTGTCAGAATGGAGTTCAGTTGTAGGACACCCCACTTGTGTCAATGGCTTGATGGTGGAGGTGGCGGGCCGTAGGGGAGCTTACATTGTTATATATTCGCGTTTCGGAGATTAGAATGTGAACATGTTTGGGGGTCATGTGAAGATACTGTGGGTTCAGTAGGAGATCACAGGAAAAAACAAATAGCCTACGCACCACCACCCCCATAGCCCTCTGAGATTCATACCCACCCCATGAGCTAAATCCATTCCGTTCAATCACTTGCCCTTTGAAGGATTTGTTCACACATTCAGCAGAAATATAATGAGCACTGAGCAGGAGGCTGGTTCTTTCATAGGCCCCAGAAGCCAACCAGTAGGCCTTACAATCTACTGGAAGGAGAGAGACAATTAAAAGAGAGAAGGCCCTCCTGGGTGGCGCAAGAGGTTATAATACAGCGCTATGAAAAGACATATGCAGGATGAATTCAGAAGGAAATTACTGAATTCAGAAGGAAGCTACTGCAGCATGAGTTCTATCCCTGGCCAGGGAGGTGACCACATGGCACAGCAGACCTCTCCTGTCCCACCCGCTTCTCCCCTCTGCAGTGTATTCAGTAGCTCTGCCTGTTCTGCTCCCCACTCTGTCTCTGATGAATCCTCTCACATCTCCCACCTCTGGTCTATACCCCAGCTCTTGTATGCATAAGTAAATAAATCTTTAAAAAAAATTTTAAAAAGAGAGCATGTTAGATGGTGAAAAGCAACTTTGGAAAAACAAAGTAGAGTGAGGGAGAGTTTAAAGGTGTGGCCAGGAGAGACCTTAACAATTAGGTGACTCCAGCACGATGGAGGACAGTGAGGGAGCAGCTGGACAGAAAAGGGTGGGGGCTGCTTGATCTAAAGGTTTGCGTCTAGAGGGCAGCGAGAGACCTCCCTATACCCCAGCAGAACAGCAAAATGACCAGAGGCCCTGATGTCGTTTGCTGATTTTTAGAAAGAGCTATGTTTTACTTTGGAGCTTCACTTTGGGCCCCATCACTGGGAAAGACCGGGAGTTTCCTTCTGAATTCATCCTGCATATGCCTTTTCCAGAGCTGGACCTGCAAGCAGCATGTAAAGCCCCAGGACACCCATATGTGCCCGTGCTGGTCAGTGAATCCAATCATCACCTCCAGTGTGTGCACAGCCACATCTTGGAGAGGTTGTGGGTTCCATTCCAGGTCACCCAAGTAAAGTTGATGTTGCCATCAAGAGAGCCCCAGAATTTTTTTTGGTCTCCCAGGCATATACAGTGATGTTTACTATACTATAGTCTACTAAGTGGGCTACAGTGTGATGTCTAAAAAAAAAAAAAATCCATATACGTATGTTAATTAAATATGACACAGAGAAATGCAGACAGTATGGCTGGAAGATGGCACCCATGTTGCAAAATGATCCCATGCAGGGTTGTCTTGAAACTTCCACTGTAAAAAGTGCAGTATCCACGTAGTGCAATGAAGCAGAGCACAGGATGCCTGTATGGAGAGGAGCCAGAGTAGGAAAGAAGGGGGTTCTGGCAGGGTGTGAGCCAGAAGCAACTCACCTGGTCCAAGGTCAGCAGTTTCTACCAACAGGTGGTTGAAAATCTAAGGAGGAGGAAGGGCAGCGAGCAGCAAGTGCCTGGAAGTGTACGGCAGCTCCCGGGTGGAGGGAGATGGGCCTCCAGAGGAAGGATGTGGATATTTATTCCGAGCACAAGGAACTCCATTGAGGATGGTAAGGGGGGTGAAACCATCTCCGGGCAGCTGTCCCAGGAAAGGAATGTTGACTTTTTCAGCAAAGATAGCCGGCAGAACCTCTTGTCCACACAGATAGGGTTTACCCTCCTTTTTTCCCAGCTCTATTGCTCTATAATTGACACAAAGGGATGGTATCTATTTAAAGTACATGGTTTCACTTTTGACATGTCTACAGTGAAATGACCACCACCATCAAGCAAGCATATCCACCACCTTCCATAGTTACCTTTTGCTTTTGTTTTTTCCCCCACAAGTTATGTTAACTGAGATCGTTGATTACATCTTTTTTTTACATCTTTTTTTTTTTTAGATTTATTTTTATGTACTTATGCATACAAGAACTGAGGTGCAGGCCAGAGGTGTGGGAGGCGAGAGAACTCACTAGAGACAGAGAAGGGAACAGAACAGGCAGGTTGACTGAAATATATTGCTGAGGGGAGCAGCAGACAAGACAGGAGAGGTCTGCTGCGCCATGTGGGTTAGCTCCCTGGCCGGAGATGGAACTCAACCGCAGTGGCTGGTGATAGCTTCATAGTGCTGAGACTTTAACATCTGTGCCACCAGGGAGACCCCTGGTTTACATCTTTTATCTGCTCTGGGGTTATAGGTTCAGACCTCTACACAGGTGTGCTTTCTTTCACACCTGCCCACCACCAGTGCCCCAACCATGCTCCAGGATGTTCCTTGGGCCCCTGTACCCTCCCCAATTCCCACTTGCCACCCTCCCTCTCTCAGCTTGAAAAAGGGTCAACTGCTATTTCCAATAACATGCGTAGAACAGGAAAGGCTGAGGCTAAGTGAAGTAAATCAGAAGGAAGACAAATACCGATGGTCTCACCTGTATGTGGAATACAGAGGAGCAACGGGTAGTCAAAACCAACCCAGTAAGAAACTCTACCGTTGCAACAAAACTGAGGTGAACAGATAGGTTTCTTAGCTGCTGCTGGGGTGTTGGAAGGGAAACCCTCTAGAGGATTCAGAGGTGCAGTAGGTGGGGGCCGGGAGGGGGTGGCCAAGAATTTGGGCTCCTACTAAGTGGTCATAAGCTGGAGTGCGGGGCAAGGTGACCAACTCCCCATTGAGTACTGTGGACCGTTCAGCGAGCTATCATGGGGAATCTACTTTCCGTAAGGGTTTCCCCTGTTGCCAAAAGGGAAAGAGATCTATTTCCTGCTCCCTCTACTAGAGCATTTCCTTACGGAGTTGTGAATATATGTGTCTGTGTGTGTTGCTTTTGTCTCTTTGCTATATAGGTAAATCGGTTCATGTATGCTATCCTTAAAAATCATGGTAAATAATGCCAAACAGAAAAGGTGCTATTTACCTAGTTTTTTTTGTTTTGTTTTTTTCCTGAATAAGTTTGATCCCCACCCTCCCCCCAGGTGACCCACATGGCACGGCAGACCTCTCCTGTCTTGCCTGCTGTTCCCTTCAGCAGTGTACTTCATCAGTCTGCCTGTTCTGCTCCCCACTCTGTCTCTGGTGAATCCTCTCATGGCCCCTGCAAGAATGGCCTGTACCCCAGTTCTGTGTGCATAAATAAATAAATCTTTTAAGAAAAAAAAAGTAGGCTGTGTCCTTAGCGACCACTACCAGTCCAGCTCCCCAGTGGGGCAACTGAGGCCAGAGCAAGGCTAGGACTTGCTCAAATTCTTACAGTTAGTGCTGTAAGAATTTAGCTGGGATTTACCTAGTTTTAAGTAGCACAATTTGTGGCATTACCGACAGCCCCCGCCTGTGTAACCACAGCCACACTCTCCTTCCAAGCCTTTCCTTCACCCTGAACAGAGCTGTATCCTGGAGTCTTAACTCTCCTTCCTGTCTCTTGGTTCCTGGGAGCTTCTAAGCCACATTCTGTCTCTACCAACTGACCTCTTCTAACCATTACTTAGAGGTGGGGTCTGACTTTGGCTTCTGACTTCCTCATGCTCTCAAATGTCACTCAGGTAGTAGCTTCATTCTCTTTTATGTCTGAATAATATTCCATTGCACAACCAAAATCCATTTTGCAAATCTTTTTCAAGCTTGAAGAAACCTCAGGCCTGTTACCCCACATAGCAAAGGCCCACTTGTACGGGGAGATATCTCTTTGAAGTGTAAATTCCAAGGAAGATAGTGTCCTGGCCTTGCTGTGTTCATGGGAGTCTAACGGCCGCTTATTCCAAACTGGAACCACCTGTTCTTCATGAGGATGAGAAGTTTTGTTATTCCTGAGATAAAGTCAATTCACTAGCACCATGTGTACCTGATGCCTGGATGAGTTTAGGGTGCCCTAGGAAAGAGTATAAGGTCCTCTGACCTGGGGTTGAGTTGCCAATAATCTCCAGAGCCTGTGTGTAAAGCAGCGGTTGGCTGTTTTGGAAAAGGGTGGGAGTTCTGGGTCTGTACACTCATGAGTACATTACCTGTGCTGATTGGCTTAACACCTGCTCAGTGCAATGAACTTTCCAGTGGTGGGGAGGATTTTCTGGACTGGCAGACTGTGTGATCCCTCCACCCTACACACACGCACACTCACCATCTTGGTCATCTTTGATCAGAGGACAGTAGGGCCTGGGTGTCACTGATAAAAAAGCGATAGTGGTTTATCAGAAGAGCTTCCAAATCACAGGGCCACTGTGGGGTCTGCCTGAGGCAAAATGGGCTGGGAACTTTGTTTCATGCTCTCAGGGACAGGGTGGAAGCCAGAGGACGGGCTGATGTCCGGTGTCCATTAGGAGTCACAGTGAGGACCTGGACTGGGATAGCAGCTGAGGAGAGAGAAGGAGGAGATCTGAAAAGTATTGGGGTGCAGTCTTTCACAAAGAGAATTGTTTCCCTGTGCCAGAAAAAGTCTCCCTCAAGAAACTAGACACAGAAAATGTAACGCCTGATGGTGGATGTTATCTTTCAGCCCACTATTGGCTGAAAGTCAACTCCCAGTTCTTTTGCAGGCCCTGCGATGTTCAATAGAGGCAAGTATGTAAGTCTGAGAGCACAGATTCTGGAGCCTGCCACCCGCTTCCAGGTCAGAGCTGCTGGTTGAGCGGCCTCACCCACAGAACTAATAGCACAAAAGCGAGGCTGGTTGTAACCACTAATTTGGGGGTTACTCGATATGCAACAATGGTAGCTGATACACATCTATTATTCCCTTTAATAGGAAGATCTATTCTTTTTTTTTAAAGACTTATTTATTTGCACATACAGAACTGGGGTACAGGCCAGAGGCTTAGGGGCGGTGAGAGGCTTCACCAGAGACAGAGTGGGGAGCAGAACAGGCAGATCAATGAAGTACACGGCTGAGGGGAGCAGCGGGCAGGTCAGGAGAGGTCTGCCGCGCCATGTGGTCATCTCCGGGGGCAGGCGGGGATCAAACTCATGCGGAAGTGGCGTTAGCTTCTCAGTGCAGTGCTTTAACCCGCCGCGCTACCAGGGAGGGCCAGAAGATCTATTCTTATTCCCATTTTACAGATGAAGACACTGAGGCACAAGGAATTGACCTCCACTGGGCATTTGGATATGGATGGTGAGGGAGAGAGGTAATGAGAATGGTAACAAGTTCAGGTTTTGCAAGGACAGATGGATGGATGGGCAGGAATCATGGGGACGGGACGAGGGAGTGGGGCCCACCAGCGTCAGGGGGTAGGAGGCTAAGGGAATGTGATCTCAAAGGAACGGGCTGGCCTAAGAGAGACCATGAACCAGGCTTGAGTTGTCACTCAGGCTGTAGACAGGGGTGAGAAAGTGAAAGAAGGGGGCCGTGGCTGAGCCCCCATCCCAACAAAGTACCACAAGGATGAGGCTGAGAAGAACAGCCCCAGAAGGAGTTGGGGACCAGGAGTGTGTGGGAGCACAGAGGCCAAGGTGAACAAACATTTTGAGAGGCAGAGGAGTGACAAGAAGCACTGCTGGGGAAAGGTGAGACAAGGCCTAGAAACTTCCACTGAAGTGAGGCCTCAAAGCACGACCCTGTCCCGACCTGCCATGAGCCAGGGTTACTCTAGACCTTCCTGCTTTAATGATGAAATCTCAGCGGTGGCGATAGTGGTTTCCCAAAATCCAGATGTTGAAGTTCTTACCCTTCCATACCTCAAGTGTGACAGTATTTGGAGACAGGGTCTTTTATGAGCTGACGAGGGTAAAATGAGGTTATTGGGGTGTGCCCTCACTCACTGACTAGTGTCCTTGTAAGATGAGGGGCTGACCAGAGGGGTCACAAAGAGAAGACAGCTGACAACAAGCAGGAAACCCACCCTCTGACTTCAGCCTTGATCTTCAGGCCTCCAGAGCCATGAAAGAGGGTGTCTGTATTATTTAGGACCCCCTGCCCCCAAACCTGTGTTCTGGCAGCCTGAGCAGACTAATGCAAGCAGAAACACACTTTGAAAAGAGCTTATTGAGGTGAAAGTTACATAACATTAAACCTTTCAGAGTGAATGATTCAGTGGCATTTAGAACATTCACACGTGTTGTGCAACAGCACCTCTACCTATTTCCAAGCCGTTTCCGTCACTCCAAAATAAAACCCAACTAGCAGTTCCTCCCTGCCTCCTGGGACACACCTTCATGAAACGCTTTCTCTAAGTCAGGTGCTGTTCCATGCACCTTACCTAAATGTGCTCCTTTAATTCTCCCAATAGCCCTAGCTAGGAATCTGGCTTAATTATGATGTCCCCTCCCCCACTTAATGAATGAAAAGTGGGCCCCAGAAAAAGTGAAGTAACTTGTTCAAGTTAAACAGCTAGGTGGACCGTTGCCGTCAACGGTGGATCATTTTTGCAAATCCTGGGCTGGGATCTGGCCTCTGGAGCAAGTACCGAGAACCCCGTGGTAAATCAAACAGTCCTGACCCTGAAGTCACTTCTGATCTAGTAGACAGACACGGGTTGAACAAATGGGTATAAATTAAGTAATTTCAAGATTGCAAAATACTGAGAAGGGCCTTATCTGGGGCTTGAGTGAGGAAAGAGAGGGCATCTGGAGAGCTCACACTAAGGCTCAGAGAAGAGGAGAAGCCCGAGGAGGGGAACTGGCATAGACCACACTCTGGCAGTGGGGGTGGCATTCACGTGGGGGTTGACGCGGCAAGAGAGTCCAGACATGCTGAGGTTGCCCAGCGAGCGGGAGAATGGCTTTCAAACTGGCAGGAGAGGTGCTTAGGGGGTTGCCCCTTTGCGATAATGTTAGAATTTCAGATTTATTTCTGAGGGTACTAGGGAGCCACGGATATTTCAAGACCATCCATTGAGAGTAACTTAACTAGCTCAGAGCATTCTGATTTCCAAGGTGGGGAAACACTTTATGGAGCCTCTAAGTACTAACAATAGTTTCTGCTATAACTGTGTATGGCCCTAATCAGACTTTGAGCTCCTGGAGGACAATGATACCATCTCATTTACCTCCCTATCCTCAAGGCACACAGTGTAGGACCTGGAACTGAACTGAGTTAAAAAAAAAAAAAACAAAAAACTTAGGTGTAGGCAATGAGAAAGTGCCCATCTGTGTGAGGGTGCATGTCTGCTCTGGGGTTCAAATCCAGGTGCTCCCACTTTTGTGTCTGTGAGTCTGAACCAGGCACTCCCACCAGCCACTGACTTCTTGTCCTTACCTGTAGAATGGGTATAAGTATGATACCTATCCTAGAGGGCTCAAGTGTAAGGGAGAGCATGTGAGAAGTTCAAAGTGGTGATTGGTAAAAGTTTATTGTGCTCCCAACAGAAAGACAGTCAATCAAAACTATTACAACCAGGACATGGAGCTGGACATGGAACACATCGGGATTGTGCAGTTACAAAGAACTTCTGTAGTAAGAAGGCAGTGACGCCGCTGCACCAAGGTGACTGGTTATAATATTAGCATTTTCTTAAATGATAAGGAATTGCTCAGTGGCTACCTCCTAATCACCCTGGGAGAGTTGTTTTTGCTTATTTCCAGAAGTGATGCAGGTCAGGTTGGTCTTGCAACATACAGTAACTTAAGTTTGGTGTGACTTAAACTGGTTCTGTCCGGGGAATTTTCAAGGCTAGTCTCTGGTTTTGATTTTCTAAAAGGTATGCAAGTGCTCGGCCCAGCCCCGACTCAGCAATACTAAGTTTGTCATTACAGCACAGTGGCTTAGAAGCAGAAGCCAAACAGATCTCCATTAGAATCCAGGACAAGGAACTCGAACCCAGTCGATGTATCTCAGTTTCCCCGCTGTAACTTGGGAACATCGACAATTCCTAAGATTATCGGGAAGATCTGATGAACTCGGGCATGGAGAGTGCTCCTCGCGCGTAAGGAAGACGGAAAAGCTACTGCTACTGCTCTGGGCCCACAGCTGAGTCCTCGCCTGGAACACGCCTCCTTTCCTCCGGGGCAGTCCTCCGGCGCGGCACCCGGCCCCGGGAGCGCGGCGCGGCGTGGGCGGGGCTCCCCTTGCGCCCGCCCCTCGAGGCGGAGGGGCGGGGCGGGGCGAGGCGAGACGGGGGCCGCGCGCGTGCGCGCGCGCGCGACAGACTCAGGTACGCGGACAAGATGGCGGTAGCAACGGTCGACAGCGCGATGGAGGTGGTGCCGGCGCTCGCGGAGGAGGCCGCGCCCGAGGCGGCGGGCCTCAGCTGCCTCGTCAACCTGCCGGGCGAGGTGCTGGAGTACATCCTGTGCAGCGGCTCGCTGACGGCCGCAGACATCGGCCGCGTCTCCAGCACCTGCCGGCGGCTGCGCGAGCTGTGCCAGAGTAGCGGGAAGGTGTGGAAGG
>NW_004567130.1:14888104-14949393 GCF_000260355.1 Condylura cristata
CGCGGACCCCCGCGCCCGGGTCGCGCCTCGGGAGGCGCCCGGCTGCCGGGCCCCTAGGAAGGATGGCGACGGCAGTAGCGCAGCCAGCCCGTTCCGCGCGCTTCTTTTGTGCCCGCCTTGGTGCCAGCGTGTTTACACGGGCCGGGTGATGCTGATCCCGATCCCAGCAGCCCTTGGAGGACGCGGGCGCGGCGGCCCCGGGTCGCCGGCCCAGCGCACGGCGTGGGACCCGCGCGGGGACTGGCCCTGCCCTGGCACGCGCGTCCTGTGACCTTGGGGGTAGCGGCTGCAGGTTTTTGAGCCGCGTTCCTCGACTTCGAGTGATGCCAGGTCGGCCGACCTTTTTGTTGTGGATGTGTAATGAGATGATGCGGGAGGAGGCTCTGCACTGGGTCGGCCCCAAGGCGCCGGAAATGTTAACTGCCATTGTCATCCCGGTGTTATTGTTGCCGCAGCTGTCCCCATTTCCTAGATGGGAAATGGCATTCGCCTGGCCACGCCAAGCCAAGGTCACTCCGCGAGCGAGCGAGTGCATGGTGCGTGCCTGCCGGGTGCCCGTTTGAACGCGGCCGGTCGCCAGGCCCCTCTGACTACTAAACCATGGTGCTTTTCCTGCTTTCCAAGGCTGCCTTGTTTCGGATTCGTGTCAGCCTTGCCTTCGAGTCTGTTGAGCTGAGGGGGTGTTTCTCTCCTTCTAGGTGGCCTTCCCTTATGAAACACTACAGCCCCACCGACTACGTCAATTGGTTGGAGGAGTATAAAGTTCGGCAGAAAGCTGGGTTAGAAGCCCGGAAGATTGTAGCCTCATTCTCAAAGCGGTTCTTTTCGGAGCACGTAAGGATCTGTTAATGTCGCTCGAAGCTTTTGCCTGGATTCGGTGTATGTGTCTGTGGGCATTAGCTCATCCAACTCTCTGCTGTCTCCCGTTTCAGTGCGCTCACAATCCCTTACTCACTCAGATGGCTGCGGGACGCATTGTGTCCTTTCCTCCTCTCCAACAACATGAAGCCATTTGTCCCTGCCAGCTTGACTTTTCTAAAGCCAGAGAGAGTGGGGGGAGGGGGAGAGAGAGACCCACAGCACAATGTAGAGGGAATCCAGATCAACATTCTTTCTCTCCAAGTGGGTTAAACCTGGTTTGTTTGGGTTTTTTTGTTGTTGTTGTTTGTTTTGCAAGCTCCATGTGATTTGCCAGGTCATCAGTGATTGAACATTACAAATTTCACCCAGTTGTTTTCCCCAGAAGGGTTGATGGAATTAATATGGTTCTCTCTGGCTTTGCAGGTTCCAACCAGTAGTGAACTGCATTATTTGTTAAGGTAACAGAGGAGTGAAAGCTACCTGTAAATCAGAGTTATTATTCCCTCAACTAAATTGTCTTGCATTCATTATCCCCAAACAGTTCTAAGTTGCTGAAATGCATGGTTGTTTGTTTGTTTTCCTTCCATAAAGTATTTCAGAGAAGTTTCTGTATCCTTAATTCTTAGGTCCTGGTCCTTAACTTTTTGTAACTGGAAAACCGTCTACACTAATATTTTAAATTCATCTTCAACTTGTTTCTGATGGGAAGGGCATAAGTCTAGAAATAGAACCAACCTGATTTATTTTACTCTCCTGATTAGTAATGAAGATTAATTCTAGTTTTCTAATTTTGATTACTGTTAGTTAATGGAGTGCATACATTTAAAATGTTTTCAAAAGCTTTTCAGGTTTTGAAAGGGGAAATTTGAACTTTGGACAGATTGAACCTATCTCCTGGCGGAGAATAGAATTAGATACTCCCTAATGTAATTCGTTTCTAGAAATAAATGTTTGTTAACGTAAGAACAAAATGTTCTGTTCTGGATAAGTCATACCCTGTCTAAAACCACTCATAATCACAAATTTTCAATGCCAGTTTAATGTGTTTACAAATTCAGATTTTGGTGCTAGACATGTACGACCTGCTTGGGTCAGGGCTGCTAGTTTGCGACCTCTCCTAGTCCAGCTGGTTTTGTATAAATTTTCAACAGCCTGTGCTGCCTTGGCCTAATAATGATGAATTGGTGTGTTTTTTCCTTAGCTGGCCTCCGTCTTTCCCTGTACTACAGGTTAATTGTAAGGCTTTCAGGCACCTGAACATAGCAGGAGTGTACTTAGATTGACCTGTGGGTGGGTGATAACTTTGCCTCAGACACTGGTATTCCTATGTCTCAGCATTCTACAGGTTAACATGAAATTTCCTGTTTACTTTCAAATCTGAGGGTATCTAAAGCTTCACTGGTGCCATAACCTCAATCAACAGAGGAGAAAGCATGCCTGGTCCCGTAAGTGAGTTACCCAAAGCACTAGACAGAGCTCTCCCGCATCTCCTCGTCATTGAGTACCTTATAGACTGAGTGAAATAAATACTGTGAATCAGCAAATCTTGTATTTCTAGTTCTTATTTCATAGTTATCTTTCTGCATATGAGAACTTCGAATTACCAGTTTCAGAAATTTCAGTCCGAGGAAATACAATTTACAACTAACAACAAGATCTAAACAAACTATTGTTACTTTGCATGTTGCTTTCCATCTGTGGTGGGTGGTCAGGATTGTTTTGTACACTGATCACCACCTCTGTGGAAACAAGCATCCTTGCAACTTGGATCTGTGTGTGGGAGTGACAGTGACCTTCTTAACTATTGAAGCCATTTGTATGTGTCTTCTTCATAGGTTCCTTGTAATGGTTTTAGTGACATTGAGAATCTTGAAGGACCAGAGATATTTTTTGAGGATGAACTGGTGTGTATCCTAAATATGGAAGGAAGGTAAGTCATAGTTTTAGCTGGGGTTATTTTCCATTTGTTAATTTGAATAATACCCCCCAGAATTAATTGCTGTAATTTAGGTGGGGCTAAACCCTGGGACATGTGTTTCTAAAGACTTCATGTCTTGCATAGTTATAATTTCGAAACCTGATGTGTATATAAAGTGCACTGACAACAATTGATACTTCAAGAAACCTTGCAAGAATCCTTTTGCACAGGAAAAAGAATCAGTATATTATGGTGCTACTGTGGGTCAAATATGCTTTATGTCACTTAGGTAATACAAATTACTCTTTGTCACCTTTCCATCCTCCCCACCAAATTTACCTGTCAAGAAGTGAACTTTTTTCCCCATAGTTCCATAGGTGAGTCTTAATTTAATAATGGTTTTTTACAGTTTCTGAAGTTTGGTAAGAAATAATCTTACTTTGATGATAAATATTGCAAATTTTGCTTGAGCCTTTCTTTTATATCTCCTGATCAGGAAGAAACTGTTATCTTTTGGTGGTGGTTTAACATTTTTTATACCTTATATTTCTTGTGTGAAGATTAGTTTCCAGTTTAGCTGAACCTTCCAGCCTAACTTACCTATGAAAAAGATTTCCTCCTCTAAACATTTGTAGATGCTTTTACTAGTGATGTTAAACACTCTAGATAATTTTACTAGTGATGTTAGATAAAAATGCAAGTTGGAGTCTTTAAAGAGAGATTGTTATGAAATACCTCACAGACAAGTTGTAAGATATTCTTGTTTTAAGAAGGTTAGGAGAGGGAAATATCTGTCAGTGGAACAACTGTAGGAGAGAGGTAAGATGTTTCTCTATTCTAAGCCTTGGATGAGTTCAGATGCAGAGGTCATTTTTCCGTTTCTATTTTGGTTTATCTATAAATGAATTGAAGTATGATCTAAGAGTCAGTATTGTGCAGTCTTAAAAATAACAGCTGACCTGTCATTTACATATATAGACATATACTTTTAACTATAAATGCAGTGTCACATATACTGAGTTTATTGGCTTTGATTTGTTTTTTTTTTGCAGATATTTTATTTATGCTTTTTCTCCCTTCCCTGCCCCCACCCCAGTAATTACTGATATATATTCTTCCATGATAATATGCACTGATAGTGTATGATGATGGAGGAGGATCATTATTTCACAAAACTTTGATCATAAAATAGGTACTTTTCTGTATCTTTTTCCATACTCAACCATTGTCAACATTACTTTATAGGAATCTGTCCTAATCAATCATAAAAAGTCAGATTCATTGTTGTCACTGGTTACATATTGTTTCATAGTATATTTCATAATTTATCCATCCCCCATTGCTGTGTAACCAGTTTTTTGTCTACTCTTACTCTGTTACTGTGGAAGCTAATGGTTCTTTTTTTTTTTTTTAATTAAAAAAATTTAATTTAGTATTGTTCAAAGGGTAATGTTTCTAGTGGTTTCATTTCTTGGTTATAGCTCCAAGGAATGGGTTTCCTAGGTTAGATGATAGAATGTTACTCAGAAACATAAAAATAAGAGATAGCATGACCTGGTATTGAAAGACTTATGGTCATAAAAATAATCAGTTTTTCTAAAATTCATAAATGTAGTGCTACTCCAGTCAGGGTAGAAAGACTTTTAGGAAAGAAGACTTTTTGTGAATGTTTTAATTGGGTAATATAGCTATAAAATATATACAGCTGGCTTAATTTCAGGAAGAGCTGAAAGAAAACAATTTTAAAGAAATTGTAATGGGAAATTTGCATCATTGAATGAAAGAACATTATAAAGCTACTAATAATCAACACATATTTTCAAATAAAAGTGAATGAATACATCAGAAGCAAAGGATAATTCAGAAACATTTGCCAGCCACAGAAAATAATGTATTTAAACTTGGGATAAAAATGAATTATTTAGTGAATGATATTAGATGTAACTAAATATCCATCTGAAAGAAAAACTTGCATTACATACAAAAGTTAAGTTCCAAAAGTATCACAATGAAACCTCTCAAGAAAATAGGAGACTTTATGTACAGTCTAGGAGGCTAATAATGCAGAAGCATAAAAAAATATGGACAAAATGATTTTGCAATTAAAAATAAACTTCTTATGACCAAAGAAACCGGAAACAAAGGCAAAAGAATTCTTAAATTTCTGAGAAGATACTGTAACTGTACAAAGATTAGGAAAATAACATTCACAGAAAAACAGCTCCAAGTAACTGAAAAATCATGTAAATATACTTTTAACACTATTCAATGCCATGTTAAATAACAATGAAATATTGTTCCCCATTTATCAGGTAAAAAAGACTGAATATGCACAGCCAATAAGTATGTTTTATAGTCATTTTAGAAATAAATGTCATGCATATGTTAGCTCTTGGCTTGAGATTTGTATTTTGAGCCTAAACTACAGTTGCTTTTAAGTAAAAAGGAATATCCTCACTTCTCTGAGTATTTTGGGGTGCTAATTTTCCTAGCACAACCCTGTTTGTATTCATTTCTGACAAATACTTGTTTCTGGGTGTGGAAAACATCAAAAGAAGGGTAGTTCCATGAAAGCTAAATATCAGTCTCTCAATATGTGAAAAAAGGTTTGCCTATAGGGTGTTCTAATGGTCTTTTCAAAGGGTACACCAGTCAATAAAGATTTGAAATGATAAATTGGAAGGATATAGACCATCCTTAAGAAAATTGACCAAATCATACAGCTGAAGAGGTGTGAACCTCTTTATCCCTAAATCATTTAGTGTTGTAAATCAATGGTAACTTGGTAAAAATATAAAATTTTTAACTGGAAATAAGTTGAAATAAGGGGTTAAAAAAGAAACTTGATCTGGAAGGACCAGCACCGAAATATATTTCACTAAAACAACTGAACTTCAAAGACTGAAAAGTCATTTGGGCATCCAAAGGGGGGGAAAAAATGAAGTCACTGAAAAGAGAAAGACAATCAGAGTATCATCAGACTTTTCAATAGTAATGCTCCATGCTAGTGGAAAAGAGTAATATATTTAAGAAACTCAAGGATCAAAAATATCAACCAAGGATTTTTTTATATTCAACCACACTGATTTCCAAATATAATGACTGAGTATAAAATCATCCCCTTGGAAGAACTCCGACTTCTGAGCCTTGACTGAGAAATAAGCTAGAAAATGAGCTCCAAATAGCCAAACTAGTTGGAGGCACTGACAGAAGAATTAGTGGTGATCAGTAAGTACATACTTATTTGCAGGATTGAATCCAGATGACAATAGAATAGAAAATGTTCTATGAGATGGCTAAAAGCCCTGACTGTGTAAATAATATATGTTATTTTAAAAAGTAAGCAGAGAATGGGGGGAGAACATAAGCAAAATAATAGCTGTTATTAGTAATCATCAAAGTAATGACAAATATTGGTCTTGTTACTCTGAGACTGGTATGAGAGAGAGAGATGGAATAAAGCAACTGAGTAATTACATAACTGGGAAAGTACAATTCTCCTGGAAGAAAAGAGATGAAGACATAACGTAGAAGGTAAAAACTCTGTAGTTCTAAGTTTGAATTAGGTATGTCAATACAAACTCAGGATGTTTATTTAATTATATGTAGGGAGGTGTGTGTGTTTGTATATATGAACTGGATTCTATCTTTGTTTACTGGAAAGGTCTAGAAACAAGAACCAACCTAGTAGAAATCATCTCTAGTATCCAGATTATGATCTTGATGTACCATTTGCCCTCAAAAGAAGCAGAGTTTTGGGAGCAGTGACTGATACTATGTCCTGTGCAGGGAATGTATAGGGTGAGCCTGGAGCATCATGAAAGTCTAGAATCAGATAACAAGAAAAGTAGCAATATTTCCAGAAGTATTCAGGTGATGTGAAGAGGCTTTCATTGGCCAAAATTGGAACATCAGTGTGGATAACTAGAATGAAGTATATCAACTATGTTTAAGTGAATTTATGATGATACTTAACAGTTTATTGTTCACCTTTAGAGGATAGTAAAGACCACATTATTTTGAAAAATAATTGCTTTTTTTTATTTTTTTAAGATTTATTTATTTATGCATACAGAACTGGGGTACAGGCCAGAGGTGCAGGGGCGGCAAGAGGATTCACCAGAGACAGAGTGGGGAGCAGAACAGGCAGATCGACGAAGTACACTGCTCAGAGGAGCAGCAGGCGGTCTGCCACGCCATGTGGTCACCTCCAGGGCTGGCGGGGTTTGAACTCATATGGAAGTGGCTTTACCTTCTTAGTGCTGTGCTTTAACCCGCTGCGCCGCCAGGAAGGGCCTATTTTGAAAAATAATTAAAAAAAAAAAAAAAACAGACATAACCATTTACTCTGCCTTTCTTATATACTATACATTGGGAAACCAAATAGTAGATAATGAGACTATATAGACGTATTCCAGTTAGTAAGTGAGGAAAGGCTGATTGAATTAAAATATCACCTACTCAATAAACTCTAAGGAATTAATGATGTGGGTATTTAGTTAATGGCTTCTAATATAATAAAAATAATAGATTTGATATCCTGATGGAAAAACTCTACCACTTATGACAGTGTTGTCAAGTTGATGAAATCTGAGTCTGATCAAGTTTTGACATCCAATTTACAGGAAATTTAGAAGACAAGAACATCCGATACTATACTCTAACAAATTTTACACTATATGGAAGCAAGCTACATATTCCAGAATATGGGAAACTAGACCAAACAGCTAAGTTTCTTTAACAAATCAAATGCAAGAGGGAAAATAAGACAGAAGGGTGTCCTATCGGTTAATAAACCTGAAGACATCAAAGCAGACTAATGGAGAGTGGTTTATGTGGGGGGAAATCCAAAAAAAAAAACAAGGTGGCAAAGGTCATACAGATGTGGATTGTGATATTGTTGAGAGGGGAAGGGAGGACCCTTGGGCTTCTGGGAATTCTACACCGTTCTGTTTAATAACCTGAGTGGTAGATACAGGTGTTTGCTTTTAATGGCTCATCAAGCTTAAACTACTTTGTTTTATGTGAGTTTCTAGGTTGGTATATTTTACAACTCAGAGGTTAAAAAGTTGGTAAAGTAGGCCTACCTCTGCTGATTTTCACTGGCTACTTGAAGATTGGAGTCTTTTGTTTTTAATGAAGTCCTATACTCTTCCTAATGTCCCTGACCCTTGTGTATATTTGCAAGATCTGGTGATCAATTTTATTAACTCAGTATTTATTGAGTATCTCCTGAATGCTAGATACTAGGCACTGGGAGTAAATACCAAAACAACCAAAAACTCTGCCTTTATGGAGCTTATACTAGTGGGGGAGAGAGGTGTTAAAGTAAGAGATTTATATTAGAGAGTGAGAACTGCTATAGAGAAATACTAACCAGTTAGAGGGTAAGGCAGAGGCGGGGTGGTAGGGTGATGGCGTCGTGGGGTGGGGAGGAGTTTTAAATAGGGTGGTATGGGAGAAGAATTTACTTAAAGGGACTTTTGACTCAAAACCTAAAAGGAGATTACAGATTACAGATCTGCAGGGAAAGAATGTTCCCGTATGAGAGCACTGAGTGCTGAGGCCTAGGTGAGCACCAGCCAGTCATGATGAAGGAGCAGTGGGGAAGCCAGTGAGGCTGTGACTGCAGTGGGGCAGGGGTGGGGAGGGGGATCGAAGAATTGAGGTCAGAGAAGTCTTGGGGCAAGAGTTTTAAGGACCTTGTAGGTCCTCGTTTGAACTTGGGCTTTTACTCTGAGTTAGGCAGAAGAGCACTGGAGCACTTGGGGTGTAGGATTGTGCCAAGGCCATGTTAGCAAGTCCCCAGGCTGCTGGACGCGTGGCAGGGTTTGCAGCAGGACGCTTGGGGATGTCGCTGTTAGAAGATGATGGTATAGATGATGCAGTGAGAGAGTTCACAGTTCCGATACATTTTGAAGATAGAACTGACAGCATTGGCAGATGACTCGAATGTGGCTTATGAGAAAAAGCAAGGGAACAAGGCTGACCAACTCCAAGGTCTTTGGCTTAAGTGAAGTGATAGAGTTGGCCTTTATCTCAGATGGGAGTAACTCTAGGAAGAATTAATTCCAAAGAAGGATGAGGAGTTGCAGTTGGATACATAGGTCTGGAGTTCAAGGGAGAAGTTTGTTCTGAAAAAATGGGGATTGTCAGAGACTGGAAGAGATTACTGTGGCAGTGAAAGTAGAAAGAAAAGTAGCAACCAAGGCCTGAGTTCCTGTGGTAACTGCCAGTGGGGCCATAAAGGATGCCAAAGGCCTCACTCTTCCCATCTGCTGAGACACAGCTCCCTACCTTTTCAGGTTTCTCTTTTATTTCCTTGTAGTAACTTTCAAGCCAAATAGAGCTGTTTCTTCAGTTTCAGCTTAACTAACTTAGTCTTCTGTGACAAATGTGAAATCCTAAATTGGTTTGCTTCTATGGAAATAAGGAGTTTATGGTTATGAACCTGCAGTATTTTTCTTGTTAAGCAGAGTGTTTACATGGTAATAAGTATGAAGTAAAAGATAGATAATTGAATGTTTTAATGTTTTAATTCTTATTGATTTACTGTTTTTATTTTTTCCAGAAAAGCTTTGACCTGGAAATACTATGCAAAAAAGATTCTTTACTATCTGCGACAACAGAAAATTTTAAATAATCTTAAGGCTTTTCTTCAGCAGCCTGATGACTATGAATCATATCTGGAAGGTGAGACTTAAACAACAGTATTTTAGAGGGGAGCTCAGGCCATCCTTAACAACAGTGGTGGAAATTGCGCCTGATGGAGAAGTTGGGGAAGTCAACAGTGCTGCTGGGCTCCTGGAGGTTGGGTTGTACGGATTGACTAGTTGTTAAAACTTAAATTTAGAGCCAAGATTTCTCAAAATCTTTAGCTGTTAGCAGAAAGGGCCATATTTTCTAAAGATTTACCATCCATTCAAAGACTGATATTTAAACTAATAAGGTTCATTCTCTGTTTATTACAAGCTTTGAAGAGTCATTTCCAAATTAGAAGTCCATTTTTCCAGTTTTGTGTCCATGAGCCATGGAGCACATCCCTTGACCTTGCTCAGTGAGGACCAAGTGTTCCCAGCGAGCCTGCTCATCCGTCATGAGACGCGAAGAGAGGGAGGCCGAGTAGATGGGCAAGATGAAGGGGACAGTTCTTGTTTCTAAGTTGAATAAGAACAAAATGTAACTTTTTTAAAACGATTTTAAATTCCCAGCATATTACGCAAACTTCTGTTAATTATGATTATGACATACAGATAGGACTGTCAGTTATTTTTATTCACTGCTCCCAGTGATTTACCCAATTCATTGATTTCCTCCCCGTGTTTCTCGTAGTCATGCCTCCATTCTGTGACCACCTCTCCCAGCTACAGTCTTCGACATAACACTTGCTGTGGTCAGCATCACCCTGTCTTATCTTCAAGTCAACCAATATACTTGTGCCGGCCTTTTCATTATTGCAGTGTGGCCAACTGATTTCCATTTTCAGTTACCGCTCTGCCACTCTTCAGAACCTCCATAGCCCAGCTTTACCCCGCCAACTCCACCCTTCCCATAGTACCTTCAAAATGTCCACCTTACTCCAGGCAGGCTGTTATCCTCACTGGAACCTTTCAGATAATACCTTCCTTCACGCCCTCATTCTTAGTGTCTTGTTTCCTTAGAATTCTGTCAATCCTACTTTCCCTTCAAGAGTTCAGTTCAGGTGTGGCTTCCATTAAAATTCTCAGGCTGTTGTAACACCTGCAGACTTTGATGGCCTCAGCAGTATTGTAGCCTTATGCTTCATCGTTCTGTCTGTGTGGACCACGAGCTTTTCAACTAGTCACTGAGTTCTGGCCACCTGTTACCATTTCTGTTCCTGAACTGAACTCTGAAGGGAAAGTAGGAGTGACAAAATTCCAAGGAAACAAGATACTAAGAATGAGGGTGTGAAGGCAGGTGTTATCTGAAGGGTTCCAGTGAGGATAATAGCCTGGCTGGAGCAAGGTGGACAGTACCTACTGCAGATTCGCGTTCATTATATTAAAGTCAGACCGTCCAAAAGGAAATGAAAAATCTGTTTTAAAAACAGTTCACTCATGTACAACACCCTCACCATCCTGGAATTTTCTCAGTGTTTATTGGAGGAAAGATCGGAGCTCCTCCTATCTTTTGTTAATAATTTGATAAGCTTTATTTTCTGTAGCCAATTTCTGAAAAATAATACTTCTTTTTTCTCTTCCAAATATAAAGTTAGTCTGATAATTTTCAATCAACCTCTCTCAATGCTGTAAGCGTTGGAAACTATTGAATGTTTTTACATTGTTGAATAAATGGAACTTGGTTCCAGGGTTTTGACCTTTGGTGATGACTAGATTAATCTGACGCCACTGATGAAGATGGAATGAACTTTAGAGAGTGCAGCCAAAATTCCTTTATCCTGCAGGAGAGAAACTCCGGCTGAAGGAGCCCAGGAGCCAGACCCTGGCTCTTCGCAGAACTGGGGATCCAGGTCTCTCGATCCCAGTTCTGCTGTCCTCAGTTTTTGTGTTATAGATCAAGCTCCTGAGCTGGTTTGACACTTCCTGACTTAAAAAACCTCCAACTTCCCAAGTCAAAATGTCCTATGCCTGAACGATCCAGGCAGCCTTTTGGTCTCTGGTTAAGAAATTACCTAAAGCAAAGAAGAACAGTTATTTTCAAGAGACACTGTCTCCAGGGTGCCTTATACAGCTCTTCAGATGCAGGCTCGTTGAGAGTAACCATTTCTCTGATTTGAAAGTACAGTTATCTCCAAAGTCCATTTACTGGTTCACCTTTGAGAAGTGTGCTTTCTTGAAATGGCATATTTGTGCTTGAGGGCATGCAGCTATTCTTTTTAAGTAAAGGAACATCTTAAGCTACTAAGTTTTTGGAGTTGTTAGGTTTTGAGTTACATGAGAGTTGGGGTGAGAGGTATTGTGAAAAGAGTTTTCTTTTATAACACTTATTTCTCTTCTTAATGCAATATTGGAATATGCCTTGTGTCAGAGTTTTCTGAGTCCATGACCTTTCAGAGAGGTTTGTTATACTAGAAATAATAATATAATGAGATGTATTCTCTTTTGTTGTAAAATTGTGTATTGCACCTTCTCAGTCTAGTAGCAGGAAGGCCTGACATGCAAGATAGAAAGCTAATCTGGAGGCTGGAATAAAGCACTGCGTTCCCATGTATCTGGGAAAGGACTGCTTTAAGGGTAAATGTAAAAATTTATTAAGGAATTCACATTTGTTTTTAGGTGCGGTATATATTGACCAATACTGCAATCCTCTCTCCGACATCAGCCTCAAGGACATCCAGGCCCAGATTGACAGCATCGTGGAGCTGGTTTGCAAAACCCTCCGGGGCATAAACAGTCGCCACCCCAGCTTGGCCTTCAAGGCAGGTGTGGAAATGCTTTGAATTCAACTATGTTCATAAAATGAATCTGGAGGAATTAGTTAACATGAGAAATTCTGCAGTGTTCCCACTATGACACACACACACACAATTACTGACATAACATGTTCGCTGGGAAAATGTAAAAGACTTGAAATTTGGACTTTCTTCTCCAGCCCGGATTGGTAAACCTGAGAGATACTGGTGTGACAGAACCAGTGTCTGTGCATTATGGGTTATGTATGACACTGGTCACAGACTTCTTTGTGCTTGTGTCCTCAGAGTAGATCTCTGTGTTTCAGGTGAGTCCTCCATGATAATGGAAATAGAACTCCAGAGCCAGGTGCTGGATGCCATGAATTATGTCCTCTATGACCAGCTGAAATTCAAGGGCAATCGAATGGACTATTACAATGCCCTAAACTTATACATGCATCAGGTAAGTGTGACTACATTAAAACAAATACATACTTACATACATGCACACATCTTAAACTCATCTCTTGTAGATTATAAATCTTTTTTAGGACAAGAACAGTGTCTTTTTCATCTCAGTCCCTGGTGAAATTCATTTTTGCCGCTGTTATCAGGATATTTCAGTGGGTTTTATCTATTTCATTATAGTGTATGCTCTATATACAAGTCCTTGAGATGAATTCCTGGCTATCAGTATGTATTTCTGGGACTTAGTTTTGCCTGTTTGTGTCTAGTGAACAGTAAGTCGTGAAACTCATCAGGCCTCTGTTCACTTTGGCCTCTAGGAAGGCCAAAGGAGCTGTGGCCGGTGGCCTCGCTGGCACTTGGTTTTTGTTCCCCCTTGCACATGTCTGTCTGTTGCCCTCTAGCCGACTGGTGTTTTCTTTTGTCATCTTACCCACTTTCCTTGAAATGGCCTTAGTTCTCTCTAAAGGAGGAGGTAGAAGTCATGGGTGAATAGAGTGGCTGTGTTGGCCAAGCATTTTTACGCTCTGCATTTTAGGCTCTGCGGGCTGTCTCTCTCCTCTGGCTCAGTTCTTTTCGCTGTAGTGTCAAAGAGCACAGACAATACAGAAGGAAATGAGTGTGGCTGTCAGTAAAGCTACTCATGTGAGCATAGAAATGCAAATCCATGTCATTTCCATGTGTCAGAAAATGGTAAACAGGTGCTGGATGAGGTGTAGTCGAGGGATGTTTTTGCCGGCCTCTGATCTAAACGAAGAATTTATTTTTCCACTTCACGCCTCAAAACCTAACATCAAGCTATACACAGTAGTTATACACAGTAGCTATACACAGTAGCTATGTAGTAAGTGTGAAAGAAATGAGATGGTGTGGTTCACCTGTGTGAAGCTAAAGGACTTTTCTCCTCTAGGTGTTGACCCGCAGAACAGGAATCCCAATCAGCATGTCTTTGCTCTACTTGACAATTGCCCGGCAGCTGGGGGTCCCCTTGGAACCAGTCAACTTCCCAAGTCACTTCCTGTTGAGATGGTGCCAAGGCGCAGAAGGGTGAGCCGTGTATGCCATGTGATTGTCCTGAGGTTAACGAGAGAGTGAGGGTAGTGATGGCATTGTCTTTTTTTTCCTGACTGTATCAGTGAGGCTATTTCAGTTGTGATAACTCTGCTGCAATTATACAAGACATTATCAGGGAGACCGGGAAAAGGACACTCTGGGTCTTTATGTCCTATCTTAACAACTACTTGATTACCTCAAAGTAAGTCTAATTGATTGGGGCTAGGACTTCAAGATCTTATTTGCTTCTTAAAGTCCTTTTGTTCCAAAGCATATCAGATCAAAGAGTCTGTAAAGCAACTCTTAGGTTGTAGTCTTCCATAAAAACCTCCCTCCCTTGATGGCACATGGGTGACTTGGTGATGGGAAACCCATGGGGATTACAATTGAGATGAAAAAAAAAAAGTACAAAATGATGTAAAAATAAACTATTATATTATAAAAAAGAAAAACTCCCTCCCTTCCCCACAAAAGGGGGTGGAGAGGACAAGGCAGCCAAGCTGTTCGTGGGCAAAGTGAATATTTGAGTTTTTGTTATCAGTGGTGCCCCTTCCAGGCAAGGTTACTAAAGTGTATTTTGTAGACAAGGCTCTGAGTTCTGCTTTGTTCCTTTTAAACCAGGTGTTTTATTGACCATAACCCCTTTTCAGCTAATTGAAAGAAGTAGTTCATCAACTAGGTAGCAGTAGCATCTCGCCAAATCGGCCCTTAAGGGGGCAAAGAAGCCATGTCATTAAATTCTATTCTTTGAAACTACCTCCTGTGACAGCTGTGGAAGTGGGCATTTTAATAGAAATGACTTATATTTTGAAGTCGAACAGTGCCTCCTTCTGAGCCTCAATTTCTTCCTTTGCAATGGGGCTAAAGATTTTCATAAAATGTTTTGGAGGCTTAACAGAGATGATCCAGTTTTACACACCTCGTAAAATTTCTGATGCATATGTAGAAAAACATGTACTTAATACTTCTACCTCCCAGTTTAAGAAGGAAAACAGGGCTCTCGCTGGTGGCGCAGATGGTTAAAGCACGGCATTGTGAAGCTCTCAGAAGCCACTGCAGCATGAGTTCAATCCCCAACCAGGGAGCTGACCCACATGGTGTGGCAGACCTCTCCTGACCCGCCCCGCCCACCTAATCCCCTCACCACTGCTTCAGTCCATCTGCCTGTTCTACTACCCACTCTCTCTCTGGTGAATCCTCTCACCCACCATGCCTCTGGCTTATACCCCAGTTCTATAAGCATAAATAAGTAAATCTTTAAAAAATAAGAAGGCCCTCCCTGGTGGCGCAGCGGGCTAAAGCACTGCACTGAGAAGCTAAAGCCACCTCCGCATGAGTTCGATTCCCGCCTGCCCTGGAGGTGACCACATGGTGTGGCAGACCTCTCCTGACCCACCCGCTGCTCCCCTCAGCAGTGTGCTTCGTCGATCTGCCTGTTCTGCTCCCCACTCTGTCTCTGGTGAATCCTCTCACCCTCCGCATCTCTGGCCTGTACCCCAGTTCTGTACAAATAAATAAATATTTAAAATAAAATAAAATAAAATAAGAAAACATACATAGTTGAGCCTACAGTGTATTCTTCCTTATCCCTCTCTCCTTTCTTCTCTAGACATGACTACTGGTTAATTTGAAAGTATTTGTTGTTTCCATGAAAATTTTTATAGTTTATAACAAAGGTATTATTCTTTAAATAATGATAGTCTTCTCTTGTTTTCCAAATATGATCTGTGCCTAAAAATATATTAGACAGTTTGAGTTTAGGATAAGCAGGCATTCATTTTCCATTTAAATGGGAAAAGTCATTTTTCAGGTCCTTCCCTCTCACTAAATAACCCAAGGTGAACAGGATCACATTTACTTTTTAGGCTAAGGTGACCATACACTACCATGCAAATGAACAGTGAAGCAGTTGGTTAGCTCCCTGATATCTGACAAAAGCAAACGTTGAGACCCAGTGAGAGCTTGCCCTCAGGGAGATAATGGGAAAGACTCGGCTCCTTAACCAGCCACCTCCATGTCTCACCTTAGGTCCTTGGTCTCGCTGTGCCTACCCCAAGCCCACACTTACCTCTTCATTGTAACTTTATAATAGCCCTAATACCTGGCCGGTTGGCTAGGGGTGTTCTGGAGCTCTTCAAAATTGCTTTCGCTGCTAGCCTTTTGTTCTCCTTAACTTCAGAGTAAGTTCATCAGACTCCATCAAAACCCGGTATGATATTGGCTGGAACCAGCTTGATTGGAATCATAGATTTAATGTGAGGAAAACTGCCAGTGTTTCACTATGTGTCGTCCTATCTGTAAATAGATCTCCCTATACATCTAGGTCTTCTCAAATGTCCTTAAGAAGACATTCAGGTTTCTTCATTGAACTCTTTATTTTAAAGTTTTGTTAGATTTATTACTAGGTACCTCAAATTTTTGTTGCTATTATAAATGGGGGCTTTTTAGATTACATTTTCTAAGTATTGATGATAAATAGGAATATGGTTGATACTTACATACGGTGGTGATAATCAGCATCTTTGCTGAAAACATTATTAATGTTGATAATTTGTCAACTCTGGGCTTTTCTGTTAAGATAATCATATTGTGACAAAGAATTGTGGCCTTGTGATTCTTTTCTTGCTAGTCCTTGCATGTTTTGTTTCTTATCTTATTCTACTGCTAGGTGGTCTTGTGCAAAGTTTAATAAAGACAGTAATGGCAAACATCTTTACCTTGACTTTAAATTGGATACTTCTAAAAGTTCACCATCAAGTGTGTTTGGGAGCAGTATGCTCATTGGGATTATCAAAACTGCCTTTAAATTCCTAGTTCACTAAAAGGTTTAATAGTTATTAGGCATTAGATGCCCCCCTACCCAAAGTTCTGTTCTCTACTAATAAGATCGTGTGGTTTTTCTCTTTTAGTCCATACTTGCTGAAATAAGGCTTTTTTAAACCTTTTCACTCCTTTCATTCTTAGGATACTTCTAACTTAATCATATTGAACTTTTGAATACATTAGTATTTTAATTACTCACATTTTATTAAGATTTTTGACTGTAAATTTGTGTGTGATTCTGGGCACATAAAGTAAATTGAAGAGTATTCCTTGTGCTAGAACATTTTTAAGTCTTACATCCTTGCTAAAGATGGGCCACTATATGGCTCAGGGAAGAAATCTTACTTCACTTTTTAGCAGTCGCAGAGAAAATCCCTTACATAGTTTGCAGTGGTTGTTAACAGCAAAGCACAGTTACTCAGCAGTGGTTGTTAACAGCAAAGCATAGTTACTCAAGACCCTGTAAATCCCTGAAACCTGCCTGACCCCTCAGAGTGTGCTTGTGCTTGGTAATGTGCTGGGAGCTTGTTTCCTGTGAGCCTGGACAGCTGTGCAGTCAAGGCCAGGGACACATCTCTCTGTGGTTTGGAGGACCATGCCAGCCTGCGACCGTGAGGCCACTCAGCAGGTAACCACCTGAGTAGGTGCAGAACTGAGGGCATATTTTTGTGGTAAGGGGTACCCTAAATTTCACCATAACTTGAGGCATTACCTACTGCTAATTGTGGAATTCAGACTTCACCAGACTTCTGATAGAGGTCTGTGGCAATGAGTTTTAAGGTTAATCTCCCTAAAAAGCAACATCAAGTAGATTTTTTCAGTGCTATTTCTTAAATATCAGAATGTATAGTTGTAAGACCCTCTTAGGGTCAGAATTTAAACTTTGCCCAAGGCCTTGATATTTTAAGTAGAATGCTACTGTTTAACATTGAGTCTCTGACTTGACCTACTTTTTCAGAGAATTTTAAATATCATATTGTCATTCTTTGAGTTGCTGGGCTCTCATCTGAGATTTCAGCTAATGCCCTGTGCTTTTTGGATAGGGCAACCCTGGACATCTTTGATTACATCTACATAGATGCTTTTGGGAAAGGCAAGCAGCTGACAGTGAAAGAGTGTGAATACTTAATCGGCCAGCATGTGACTGCAGCATTGTACGGGGTAGTCAACGTCAAGAAGGTGTTACAGCGAATGGTGGGAAACCTTTTAAGCCTGGGAAAGCGGTAAGGTTTTCTTGGTTGTCTACTGCTTCCTCCTGTAGAGTCAAATTCCCTTACAGAGATATTTTGTAATGAGCATTCCTGTGGTCTAGCGAAGCAGTGGCTGCTGTGTGGTGCAGTTGAGGTGTCTACAGCTGACTCCCCACCACGTAAACTGTCCTATGACATAATGCAATCCAGATTTAAGATGCTCGTGACTTCTAGAGATCTTTGCAGTGGACTTGCGCAAAATACGGAAAGTATTTTTCAGTAAAAAGAATGCTTCAGACTAGCAAAGATCACCTCTTGGAGGAAGGATGTTCTCATGGCCAAGTGATTTGTCAGCTCTTAATTTATACTTTTCTGGCCTTTAGATAAAGCAAATGAAAGTATGAAACCATCTAACTTCTGAGTTTAAGGAAATTTGTTTTACAGAAAAAGTAGAAGGTTGTACATCATTGTGAGAGTTTTCTGCATAATGGCAGAATTATTTCTTTAATAGACTTAATTTTTTTTCTTTTTTTAGGGTTGTTTTGGGTTCACCACAAAATTGAACAGAGAGTTCCCATATGCCCCCTGTTCCCACGCACGCACAGCCTCCCCCACCATCAGCACCCTGCTCCAGAACGAGGCATTTGTTACGGTCAAGTACACATGGACCCATTGCCACCCAGAGGTCCTGTTAACATTCTATGGGTTTGAGCAAATTTGTAAGGACATATCCACAGTTATATCATACAGAATAGTTTTAATGATGTTCAGTGTTACTGAAGTGATTACGTAGTGCCAGTGCTTATGATTTTAATTTAATGCTCACCAAGTGGGCGACAGCGGAGGTACAAAATTTAAATGTGTTGTTGTTTAATAAAAAGCATCACAGCCATTTGCTAAATAGAGAAAATAGCAGGTTCAAAAACACTTGGCATTTGTGTTGCTCATTTTTAAAACCAGGGTCTTGAAAAAGAAACAGAGTGAAACTGAGATTTTGTGTTGCTGCTAGGGAAGGCATTGACCAGTCATACCAGCTGCTGCGGGACTCCCTGGACCTGTATCTGGCCATGTACCCGGACCAGGTGCAGCTCCTCCTCCTGCAAGCCAGGCTTTACTTCCACCTGGGAATCTGGCCAGAGAAGGTAATTATTTTACTTTGATGCTTTGCACTTGCCTTAGAGAGGGAAATCCTAGCTTAAAAAGCGGCTCTTCCAAGTTGATCCTGTAATAACAGGAGGGATAAACACACACTTACTCAGATCCCCCAATATTGGCCTATCAGTATTGTTATATTTTATCTCCTTTTATATTCATAAAAATTGGTTGTACTACCAGGAGTTGTCTGTCCTCCTTGTGCTCAGTTCCTAAGTACCCAGAATCACAGGCCTCCCCCTGTCACTCACCCACTGGTATCCCAGAGACATGTCTTGTCCAAGTCACTGGGATACAGCGAGGGGAAACAGCATGCAGAGCATGACGTTGTTAAACCCCCATTTGACACAGGACAGTTAGACCTTTAGTGTATTCAAGTCCAGCTTCTAGCCTAGTGAAGGACTGGTGTGTGTGAAAACCGTTGCATTTTGATGCCGTTTCATTTGAATTTCTCAGTTTCATAATAGACCCTCTGGGTACAGCAGGCATCGTGAGAAGGCCATGGAGTTTGGGTCAGAACTGCTGGCGGCAAGCTGTGCATGCACAGACATGACATGGTCATGAGTGTGACAGTGCAGCCACAGGAGTCATACCCTGGCCGTCCTGGGAAATGGGCAGAGCATCCATGTTGTTTGTTTAAGCACAGCCTGGTGAGAGAAGTTCTGAGTTCTCACAGGGCCAGCACCATGAAATCATCTGTTGTGTTGCTAGACACAACAAGTAAAATTATTTTCTTAAGAAAGTAAACTATATAAAGTATTCCTCATTTCTTGGATTTAAATGATCTCATTTATTCACAACTTCCGAATCTAAAGGAATTCTGAGAAAGGACATATCAGTAGGAAAATCCCGGGATCCTGTCTGAGAAGCCAGCTTTAGCCCAGATAACACATCTGGGAGGGCTGGTAAAAGAGAGCTACTGCCTGCTCTCCATGACCTGCGATCCAGGATTTAGCAGTTTTAATTTTTTAATTTTGGCACCAGGTTATATATTCCCATCGCTTTTAATTTTAGATTATTTAAGGAATATATGATAATTTGCAAAATATAGCGATCCTTTCAAAACAAGGTTATTTACACATAAATTCTGTACTTAAATTGTCCTTTAGCCTTAGAAAAGAGGTAAACCTCGGAGAGGTCTGAGGAAGCTTTGGCCGCTGCAGTGACACTGAGTTTAGCGTCACTTCAGGTCTGCCTACATGGGAAACCTCCCTGGTGTCCTTGAGAATGCCTAGGATGGCCTTCCTGACTGGCAGTCTCACTAAAAAGCTTAGATTTGTTACAGTATTCTTCCCTTCTGTTGCCACCATTCAATTGTTGCTTGTTGAGCTGGGATTCAACACCTAGAGACCACATTTAGGGACCTGGAATGAAAAGTGGTTGATCTCTAGGGTGTCAGCCATGCCCTGCCCTCTCAATGTACCCATAACTGGGGAGATCATACCCAACATAGTAAAGTAAAACTGGGAACACCAGTGAAGAGAAATCCAGGGACAGCTGCAGACAGTAGGGAAGTCCCAGTGCAGGGTCTGAGGTAAAGTTTAAAGAATGGGGAACAGTTTCTGAGTTTACTCTAGTATGCATGGCACAGAACTGGGGAGCTGCAGAGGTCCACCGGGGTTGGGGGTGGTAGTGTATGTGTATGTGTAAGATTTGGGGGGCAGAATACTAGTTTGGAAGGACCTGGAATCTGTTTGATCTTATTTGGTAATAGGGAAACTTTCCCAAACTGGAAAGACAAGAAGGTCCCCTTGTTCTCATGAGTAAATCAGGATGAGCTGAGAAATGTGAGTCCATTGGCCTCAGTAACCCAGGGTCTTTGTGGCTGTGATGGAGATAGGGTATGAAGGTAACATTTTTACATCACTGACAGACACCTCCTTCCAACCCTGTTAGGTGGATACAGGTGTTTGTGGTTTTTTGCCATTTCATGACAACACCAAAGCTACAAGAATTTAAGTGACTGCTTGGGGTGGTCTGTGTAGACAGATGCTGATACAGCAGGAGTTCAGCCCAGGAAGTGTGAACCTGTATCCGGAAGCCTTATCCTACCCTTATCCTACCCTTATCCTGGGGCCTCTCTAGTAGACTGGTTCATTGTACATCCTGCTCCCAAAACTGTAACCCTGTTTTGACACAGTTATCCTTTCCCACTTTCTCTACTTTTTAGTGGGAAAGATGTCCCTCCAGTTCTCCAATCACCTCCCACCCCCAGCTCTAGATCCAACCTTCTTCCTTTTTGAGAGCTTCTTGTCCTTTGTTGTTACTGTCCGAAGTAAACACACACAAGTCTCATTCTCATCTGTGGTAAAGAACAAACAAAAAGCACTAGAGACTGCCTGTAGGCATTTTCCAGGCTGCTGCCTTATCGTTCCTCCCCCACAGGACTCAAAGCTCATTCTTGCTGGGTGGCCTCACCTCCCAGACCCTCCTCCCTCTACTGCCTGAGAACACGGGGATCTGTTCGGGGTTCTGTTCCCACACTCCTCCGCTGACCCATTTTTGCTAAGTCATTCTTGCCAAATCCAGTAGATACTTTTCTTTCTTAATTCTGGGGGCCCCTCCCACTTCATAACACTCTGTTCCTTTGACTCTGTGATCCCTGGTTATCAGGCTCTTGTTAGTTCCTTATCCTTTCCCTTAGGGCTCCACACTTCTGGGTAGGTTCTAAATTTCTGTACCCTTACCCATTCCCCTAAGTGACTCACCTAATCTCTTCACTTCAATTTCCCACTGTGGGCTAATAATGGCTCTGGACTCAGTGCTCCAAACCAACAATGTCCTGCTGTCCATTAAACATCTGTCCCTGGCTGTCTCCACAGCTCCTAAACTTGGCACAGGAAGGCCACACTTACCAACCTGGACCATCACTTGGCCTCTGTTTCATCTCCTTCCTCTACTCTTAGAGCGTCTGAGAGTCCCCTTATGCCCCCAAAAGCCAGGCTCATTCTTGAGAGGCCTCACTGTTACATCACTAGGCTCTGGTGGTCTGGCTCTGCTGTCAGTGCCTCTGGCCCTCCTGGTGGCCTCTTTTTGTACTCTGTTGCTAGAACCATGGCCACTCACCCCTGCTCTTCTGACTCATACTGTACATGTACTGCATCACATCCTTCCTTCAGCCTCAGCTCCAGCTCCAGCTCCAGCTCCCTTCTACCTCAGAAACCTTTTCCCTTCTGTGTGAGGTCAGGTTCTCACCTGCCAGCCTTGTTTGCCCTTTCACAGAACTTTCTAGTTTCTATATAGCTACTTGTTTGATCATTCTTCTCTACTTTAAAAACAGGGTCGACCTACATTGTTGTTATCCCCTACTCAGCCTTTCCCCTTGTAATTAATACAATTTCTACCATACAGAACATACTTCTTGAACAAGTGATTAAGAAATATAGTTGCCTTAGCTAGATTTAAGGGGATATCATATTTCCCACCAAGGGAGACCGGCCTCTTCAGAACAGGCATTTGAAGAACACATGTCTCCCAGGTGTGGCGAGGCTGTTGGTTGTAGAGAACACTGAATTTGGTGTGCTCTGAGGCCACGATCCTGTTCTCCAGAGCACTTGGCCTGGCTTGCTCAGCAGTGGTATGGCTGCAGCGCCAGGGCAGAAGCGCCTGCAGGCAGGTGGACACAGGGGTGTCCAGAGACAGAGCCAGAGCTTCAAGAGCGCCTCAGGGGCAACTGTAGTGTAGTGGACACAGAGTCCAGAAGCTACAGCCCGGGGATGAGTGGCCTGGCTTTGCGAATGTTCTGTGGGCACGCTGCTGTGCCCTTTGTCTGCTTCCTGCCTCTGACTGCAGCCCCTCTAGTGGCAAAGTGAGTAGTTTGAGTCACCGCGCAGTGACCCACAAAGCCTAAAACACACACTCCACCCTTGTCAGCCAGAGCTTGTCACTCTGGATGATGGGGATCCCTGTTTCAGCAGACGTCTGGACACCAGCTGAAGGCATGTGTCTTCATGACATGTCAGTACTGTCTTTCAGGAACACACCAGATCATACTGCACTTTCTCCTCCATTTCAGCCCTCTCCATGAGCCTTCTAGAGTTTGAGACTTCTTTGTGCTTTGAAGAGTCTGTTACAGAAAGGCCATCAGAAGTTACTGGTTGGGGCTGCATGGGGGCACAAGGACATCACTGGTGGGAAGTAGAAGCTTGCTGTGAAACTCGGCTCGTCGCTGTGGAAAATAAGTGTTGCTAGAGTTCCTGCATTTAAAGCACTCTTGGAGGAGGGGAGTAGGGTGAAGCTGAGTTTAGGATACTTCAGGTTATACCATTCTGTCCATTTCTGGGCGTTTGAGATTTTCATAGTAAAGAGTTCTCCCCTTGCTTTGAATATATCAATGTTTGAGACCTACGTGAGAGAGTAAACCCTGGGTTCCAACCTTCTCTCCACGTCTTCTTAACGCTCACACAGGCAAGTTACTTGGCTTTACCAGGACTCGTTCCTCTTCTGGAAATTGGCAGCATCTATATGAGTAACTGTCATGTCAGGTGGATTAACTGAAATAAAAAATGTGGCAAACTCAGCATAAAGACCAGCAGAGAAATTATTGTTCAGTAGTTAGAGAGATCCTGAAATCTCAATCTCAAAAGACAAGTTTGGGTTTTAGAATAATGCCTTACATTACATAAAACTGTAGCTTTCCACAACACTTGAATAGACTTAAAGGTCCAAAGTATATCTGGAAATAGGGCATTTACTAATTGTCATTTGGTAAGGAAGAAACAAGTTGAAAGATAACCGTTTATAATGCTGAACTTGAGCACAGGTGGCTTCATGTGCGCTGCCTGCCGTCTAAGTTGTCAGCAGGGAGGAGAGAGCCTGTCTGCAAAGGAGAATATGTCAGACACCCCTGCTGGGTGCTCCCTGGCTGCGAAGCAAGGGCCGAAAGCGAGAGTGTGCGCTGTGTTGGGGTTTTGCGCCATCGATGGTAGAATGTAAATTCGCAGTGACATAGTGCTGCTTCTGTCAGCTAGTCATTTAAATTCCACATCGATTCCTGCTCACTTGAATACTGAGTTCATTCTGAGTTAAAACAATCGCAGTGACTGGTAGGATTTCAGAGTCCTGACACATGTCTTCCTCAAGTTTAAGATCATAAAGTAAACTGATTTACATTGCTTTGGAGGTTTCTCTGTGATCCTTTCCATCTCAAACAGCACTGAGGCACTCTGTCAAACACCCTTTTAATCTTGATTGAAGCAGCTTTTAGCATTTGTTTTTTCTGCAATTCACAAGTAAAATTATTTCCTCTGTTTATTAAAAAATGGAGTCACCACACTGAAACTATTAGAACCTTTTCGAACTCTCTAGTTCAGATGTGCCTATCAAAGACAAGCTCTTGTCTTCCTCACCCATGGTTAGTCCAGTTCATTGTGTTTCTAACTAATTCCTTGGGCTAACACTGTGCAAAAAAAAAAAAAAAAAAGCTTTCCCAGCATTAGAAGTGAGTCCACTACCTCTGAGCCTCTGTATGAGGTGGTCGCAGAGACGTGCCGCTCTGTAAGCTTAGGTAGGCCTAAATCCTGTGCTGTGAAAAAGAAAAGGCCTAAATGAAAATATTATCTCCTAGTCTTTCTGTCTTGTCTTGAAGGTGCTTGACATCCTCCAGCACATCCAAACCCTCGACCCCGGGCAGCACGGGGCGGTGGGCTATCTGGTGCAGCACACCTTAGAGCACATAGAACGCAAAAAAGAGGAGGTGGGCGTGGAGGTGAAGCTCCGTTCCCACGAGAAGCACAGAGATGTCTGCTACTCCATTGGGCTTATTATGAAGCATAAGAGGTGAGTGCCCACACCATTCACAGAGGTGGTGCGAAGGACACGGGGCCAGAGAGCACCACCTCCGGGAGCAGTGTGACCCCTGAAGGGAGCCTGACCTGGAGCAGCGACTGCATAACCGCCGCAGGATGGACCGAAGCCAGACGGAACCATATTAAGCTTTCCCTTTCCCTAGGAAGGGACTTGCTTTCCAGATGGGAGGTTTTCGTGACCTTCTGCTGCCTGACCCTTCTCTGTGGAAAGGTGGAAGCAGCCATAAGCAGTTTCCTGGTCATTTCTCACTCTTTAAATCCATCTCCGTGACTCAGAGTTGTTTAGTAGGTGTTGGCTGGGCCATAGGGCTGGATAATAGGGTGCTGGTATGGGTGATTTAGGAGGCAAAAAGTAACTTTCCAAAGTGGCTGTCATAGTTTATATCCACCCGTAAGTCTAGGAACTGATCCTGATCACGCTTCTTCCCACCAACATGGGGTAATAGTAAGTCTTTTTTTTTTTTTTTTTCTAAGCAGTTACTTTGACCTGGATAGGACCATTTCTGGGGTTTTGGCTGTTTGCTATTCATTGTGAGGTGTTTTGTTTTTTGTTGCCTTTTTTGTTTTTATTTTTATTTTTTATGACTAGGTGGGTAATACTAAGTCTTTAAAAATGTACCTAAGTATGAGTTGCAAATCGTATTTCATTGTGGCTTGAATTGCCATTTCTCTGACCACACAGGTTGAGGTTCTTGTTAGGTATCTAACAGCCACTTCAGTTTCCTTTTACTTAGCACTTCTGAAAATATTTTGTATTTCAAGTGAGTGAGTAGTCTCCCCTTGATGATTTGTGTCATTCCTTATTTAGTATTCTGTTTCTGTCAGCAACTGAGTTGCAGGTATCTTTTTTCCAGTTCTAGATAGTATTTTTTTTTATTTGTTAGGGAATTTTCAAACATGTACAAAGGTAGTAAGACAAGTGTAACAAATCAGATGATGCTCCCATAATCAGCTAGAGCAGCGTCCATATGCGGTCAGCCTTCACTGTTCGCCCTGCTTCCCCAATGCTCCCCCATCCCAGAAGCAAATACCAGGTGTCACGTGCCTATTTCAGTATTTTATTATCTGTCAAAGGTAAGGGCTCTTTCTTTTTAAAAAATATGTTTATGCTCCTATTGTCATAACTAAGGAAAAATAATTCTTTAACCTCTTCAACTACCTAGTCAGAGATCTTTTCCCAATTGTCCTAGGTATTCTTTTGTAGTCTGAATTTCAGTCTTTTAATACTGTCAAATTGATCAGTCTTTTCACTTATGGACTATATTTTTAGTACCTTGTTTAAAGAAGTCTTTCTCTATCCTGAGTCACAAAGGTATTTTGAACGTTTTGTATTTATATCTAGGACTTTATTCTACTGATAACTGACATGTTTTGTTATCAGGCCTGAGTCCTGATACTATTTCCATTTGGATAACCAGTTGTTACACTGTCATTTTTTGTTGAAAAGTGCTCTTTTCCAAATGAAATGATAGACTGATAACGGAAGGCGTATAAAAAGAGCTTCGGGGTGTCCTAAAAAGTGATTTAACATGGAATAAAAGCAGATAAATTTATCAGCATGCAAACTTAAGAGACGGTGTTGTGTGTACGTGCCGTGGTTGCTGTGACAGGCCCGGGGAATTGATTCGCCCTGCCCTTGTGTTGACCAGGTATGGCTACAACTGCGTGATCTATGGCTGGGACCCCACCTGCATGATGGGACATGAATGGATTCGAAACATGAATGTCCACAGCCTGCCTCATGGCCATCACCAACCTTTCTACAATGTCCTGGTGGAGGATGGTTCCTGTCGATACGCAGCCCAAGGTAGCTGGCTCTGTATTTCCTTGAATGACACCAGGCATTTTGTCAGCACGCATTTGAGTGCTCGGGCTCGTGGGCACAGATCATCAGTGTCTTTGGAGATGGCAGCTGTCCATGCCTAACCTCATCAGGGCCGGCATTTAACTATGGACTGGTATGCACTGCTCTGGCCATACTAAGGGTAAAATAGTCACTGCCCCTGAGGTCTTCACCCACACCATCACCAGAAGCGCACTCCAGCACTTCCCCCAGAGAGAAGCCATGGTGGAACTGCAGACCATAGCACTTGGTCTCCGAACACCAAGGAAAGCTAGCAGGTGCTTCCTCGGAGTCTGAGGCTGCTGCCAGCCGCTGCCACATGCTAGCACAGGGCACCCTTACGATGGGATGCAAGGAGTTAGAGACACATGCCTTCAGGGTGAGTCTCCCCTTTTTTTGTATTTAGTTATGTATTTGTTTATGCATACAAGAACTGGGGTATAGGCCAGATGTGTGGGGTTGAGAGGATTCACCAGAGACAGAGTACGGAGCAGAACAGGTAGATTGACCGAAATACACTGCTGAGAGAAGTAGTGGGCAGGTCAAGAGAGGTCTGCCACGCCATGCTTAGTCACCAACCCCCTCCTCCCCCAAACCTGGGCTGGGATTCGAACTCATGCTGCAATGGCTATAGCTAGCTTCATAGTGCTGTGCTTTAACCAG
The DNA here is from genome assembly GCF_000260355.1 of Condylura cristata. Classification (NCBI taxonomy): domain Eukaryota; kingdom Metazoa; phylum Chordata; class Mammalia; order Eulipotyphla; family Talpidae; genus Condylura; species Condylura cristata. Next base: position 14,915,253 of record NW_004567130.1, read on the forward strand.
TTGCATCACCTGGGAGGGCCCCAGGGTGATTTTCCCTTTGTCCCTGTATTTAATGGGATGAATGCCTGTGAAGGTATTCACAACCTAGTGCCACTGTGTGGCTAGCAGTGTTCTAATGTATGGCAACTATTCAAGAACTATAACTATCATCATCATATCTATTTCATATCTGAAGAAACTCTGCACAGTCATTTAAATTTTAACTTAAGGGGCTTTCCTTGGTGGTGCAAGGGGTTAAAACACAGCACTGTGAAGATGTCCTCAAACACTGCGGCATGGGTTAGATCCCTGGCCAGGGAGCTGATCCACATGACACAGCAGACCTCTCCTGTCTTGCCCACTGCACCCTTTGGCAGTGTATTTCAGGCACTCATCCTGTTCTTTTCCCCACTCTGTCTCAGGTGAATCCTCTCACATACAACACCCCCACACACACCCGCACCTCTGGCCTGTACCTCAGTTCTTGTATATATACATAAATCTTTTAAAAACATAAATATTAACTTAAGAGTAAAGGTTTGAACCCAGGAAAATTGGTAAATAGCCTTATCCTTACAATCATTTTGTATCTTTCTGTGCCTGACTTTGTCATCAGGTTTGCCCTAAGTAAATATTATCTGGTAAATTCAGTAATAGAAGTATAAGATGTATAAAAATCTCATGAATACTAAAAAGACTGGGTGGGGGAAGGTTTGCTCTTAATTATTATAATCATCAGAAACTAACAAGGATCATGCACAACATTGACATAAAGAGAATTTGTTCATTGAGGCTACAAGTTATTCAGCATTAGCGTGGGAGTTTCCAAGTAGGTGGATATTAATTGTGTTAGAGACACTGACAGTGATCCAGACTCGGAGCTGGGTCAAGTTAAAAAAAAAAATAAAACCATACTAACAGTTTCTAAAAAAATATGCAGTTGATTTGGAAATGATTTGGTAAACTCCTTTCACCCCCACTGCTCAGCCAGCAAAATACAGCACATTCCATCACATCACAAGCAGAGGGTCACCACACCCCTGCGTGGGGTCTCTAACCCTCGGCACCCCCACTGCCATCCTGCAGGCTTGGCACTGGGACTGTCAGGATCTGTTACTTGAGTTTTTGAAACATAAATTTTAAAATGGGTTTTCTAGAGTAGGTGACACTGGGTATTGTGTCTTTGGAGTTCAAAATCTGTCCGGTGTCCATGGTGAAGATTCAAGAATTCATCGCTAAAGGCATCTTAAGTAAATCTGCCATATAAGGTTTAGAATCATAATATTGTAATGGTTTTGTTAAAACAAAACTTAATATCAGTTTTACAGTCTCTAAAAAATTGAGCTTGAACTAAGCATGAGTCACATTAGCAAAATTGCCTTTTATAATTTTAAATTCTGAGACTTCCAGGACATTCTTAAAACTGCACATCAGGCATTGTTACCCTGTGATAGCTGTCAGTCTCCTCCTGTGAGGCCGCAGTCAGTGTTCCTGAGTAGCTGCTGCATTCCAGCCTGTGCGAAGTGGTGGTAGGTACAGAGGGAGAGGGACTCCATGCGGAGCTCCCCAGAATGGCCTGCGGTGTCCTTTCCCAGGCCCTCCACCCCTCGGGCTTTCCCGTCGCACCCGCTTTGCTCTCTGCTCACATTTACTGTCATACCCAGCCCTCCCAGCGGCTCCTCGCGGCCCTGCTCTGCGGGCTCCACCCCTGCCTCTGCACTGGGGGCACTCAGAGTTCTGGAGAGACTCATTGTCCAGCCTCTGGTTTCCACCCCAACCTGCTCCTTGAGGAGTGCCACCTGGGCACCATCTCTATACCCACCCCCCCACCATCTATTTAGTTAGTCAACAGTGCACCTAGATTCTCGCCCCTGAGTGTAGCTCTCTTGTTTCCCTCTCCACACCACAGGTGTTTCTTGCCTTATATTACACAAGCTTCCTCCGTGGCATCTGCCACCAGCCTTGCCCCACAGGCCATCTTCTTAGCAACAGCTAAGGGTCTTCCCAACGTGCTGCTTAAACTACCCACGAGGAGTATCTCACTGGCAGTCTGGATTCTTTGCCTGACCCTGAGATAACTGAGCCCCTTTTTCAATGACTCGTGTCAGTTCTCGCCCATCATCTCTGACTGAACCAAGCTGTTTGTTACTGGAAGTGGTCTTCACTCACCTGCTTGTCCCTTAAAAAGAGGCCCTCTTCCCTTCACCTGCTTAGGGTCCCCCATCAGGCGTACTGTCACTTCTTCTGGAAGTTTCCTTGCCATGTCCTGCCCTTCACCCACTTAAGGTTGGGTCATCCGTCCCTCTGAATCATCAGCCATCACCCAGCATCTGCTGTTTAGCAGCCTGCACCCTCACTTCATCGCCAGGACCATTAGAGGAGAACCGAGCCTGCCCTGTGCACGGGTAACCCTGGTAGGCTGGGTCACTCTAGATCCCAGTTGACAGATGCCCACATCCAGCTGGAGGAAGGGAATCCTGCCTGAGAGAGAGGAAAGTTTGTCACCTGAGATGCAGATAGGGTGTGATGATGGAGAGACTGTTTTTCCACTTTTAATTAAGGGCTTCTTCAAATGTGAAGTTTGCGAAACAGTGAATGCCCCATGCTTCCTGCTAGAGTCAGCTGTTAGCATCGACAGTTTGAAGGTATTTTGCTAAACCTCTGAAAGACTGTTGCAGACATTGTGACCCAGTTACTTAGTCGTGCGTCCTCTAAGAATAAGGATATTTCTCTGCATTACCACACTTACGTCATTGCACCTAGTGGAGATTTTCATTTTACTATCACACTGAGTCAGTTTTCAAATTCCGCACAGTCATCAATAGCATAGCTATCTGCTTCTGAATTACGACCCAGCCAGCGCTGGTCAGCTCTCTGGGTCATGCCTCTGTAGCCTCTTACCAGAAACCACCTCCTCATTCCGCTTCCTTTTTCATGTGGCCTTTTTTGGCAAGATCAGGCTGACTTGTAAATTATCTAATATTATGGAATTGTCTTACTGTTTTCTTATGTGTGTACTGTCTGTGAATGGGAAATTAAATCGGAGGCTTGATTAAACCCAGTCAGCACCACTGGCAAGAACGCTCCCACCTGCGCTGCACGCGTCAGCGCCTCACCTGTTCCGGGGCCCGTGTCCCACTGCCTGTCTAGCCCAGTTTGGTCACCTGCTGAGACAGTGGCTCACTAGGAGGGGCACTTTTCCTTTTCTAATTCACGACACGTTCGTGGAGCTTTACTGTGACATCCTTTAAATATCCTGTTTCCCAATAATCTTTACCTTGCCTGAATTATTATGAGAACTGTAAGATGGTGATTTTTCTCTGCTATTATTCCTTCTACTACTATAAATAAGAATGTTCCTCCTCTTCTTTCTCCCTTACCTCCTCCCACGCTCTTCCTGTCTCTTTCCCTTTCTCATTCCCCCTCTTCCCTTCCCCTCTTCTCCCACAGATCCCTGGATTTTTATATAGTCGAGGGGGTAAAATTATTTGGAACAAATTAGCCCGTATTTAGCCTGTGGGAGACCTACAGGGCACTATGTCTTTTAAATACTTACTTTCAATATATTTTTTAATGTATTTAATATATTCCTGGGTTTTTAGGCTTTTTCTTGATCTCACTGTCCACCCTTTGATTCCACTAATCATAAGAGCCTGGATAGAACCCACTAATGAGCACTTTTATCATTGAAGAGTTGTGAACCGCTAACATAAGTGATGTTTTCAGATGGTTTTGTCTGCACAGTTAATATGTCCCTCCACATGTTAGATTTCCCCCTATGTCCTAATGAGGGAAATACACAGCATCTTGGGTCTTCATAACTTTCTGTTTCCACTAGGGGGCAATTTTAATACTTTGTAGGTCCCATAGGAAAGCAGCAACTCACAGCCCAACTTCCATGCACACTTGGGAAACATGGGAAAAAGTGTGTTATAGATACTTAGACTCTCAGTCAACTGACCCTTTTGAAAGCTTGGGAGTTCAACTGTGATGTGAAGTCCTAAAAGTGTTTTGATTTTAATGATAGAGCACCTTGTAGAATGTTTGCTAGGTGGTGTGCCCTTACCAAATATAAGTTTCTTTTTGCATAAATTGTCTGATAATTGCAAACTGAAGTTTCCATCCCACAACCCACACCCAGAAAGTCTAGGGCAGGCGGCAAGGGCTGGCATGTGAGTGAGGCATTGCCCTCAGGTGGTGCACATCTCAGCCACTTGAGAGGGTGGTTTGGCGCACTCTCTTTAAGTTGTAAAAATCTCATGTGCTCATACTCCTCTAGCTTAGCAGTTCCACCCAATCTGTTCACTAGAAACACACAAATGCACACACAAATCCCCTCCTCATAATGACGAACAGTGTCACTCATAAGGTAGTAAATTGGGGTATGTCCAACCATGGAATACTAACTGCAGTTACACCTGTTGCAGGTAACCTTTTCTATGAAGAAATGCTTTGCGCAACACTGAATTGTCTTTAAGTATATATGGTTATGCTTAGGTCAGAATATATATGTTTCACAGGAAGATAGTCATGTATTTTGGAGTACTGAACTTTTAAGATACACAGATTTCTCAGAACATTTCAAGAGAATTGGGGAAGACTTCTTAGTGTTTTTACAAGACTTTTAAGTAGTTCTGTTGAGGTTTTTTGCTCAGTTAAATGTTACAGGTCTTAGATTTTTTTTCTTCCTCTCCAAGTAAATTGTTTTAATCTTACTGAGTGGATTGCTAACTTATTTCCCCTCACAACACATAATTTTCAAGTCATCTTTCTCCTTAAAGACTTTTTTAAACTAGTATATTCTTTCCTTTTTGCTAGGAGTGCAGACAGGTAAATGCACTGAATCCTGTCTGAGCTTCTCTACTAGACAAGGACTGGGGGGTGCCCTCTGAGTCTGTCACTGCTCCCCCTGGTGGCTTCCCTGATGTGCCTGCCTGAATTCCTCCTGCTTTTCTTGACCCCTTCAGAATGCTGTGCAGCAGCCACAGTCATAAGTCATATCCTTTCATGTGTGAGGACCATGACCTGGCTTCCGTCTTGCTGCCCGCCTCTCAGTGCTCAGCACTAAGCATCAGCCACCAGCAAGCTGCCTCGTAATACACCGAGAGGGAGAAAAAGGGAGACACGGTGCTGAGTTTCTTTCGAGCAGGTGCTATAGACAGCTTGGTCTAGACTGTTCTATATTGTGAGACCATCATGGGCATTTATTTAGAGGCCTCCTCCCACCCCATTCTCTGCCCGCTCAATGCCACAAGAATCCCCGATTGTGATAATCCAAACTCTTCATACCGTGCCACCTGGTCACAGGAGCCAAATAACCCCTAAATGAGAACCACTTCTCTCAACAAACTGGCAACAACATGGTTCTGTTGGACCCACTTGAATTCTTTTGACTTGAAGTGCCTGTCCTGCCTTTGATGACAAGGGCTCTCCAGAACTCTGGGGCTTTCATCTCATGGTGATACTGGCACATTCTTTTCCTTCCTCTGATAGGTCTTCATCTGTCTGCAAGAGAGCTCAATGATGAGGTCCTCAGTATTGGCCTCACTAAGGCCCAGGCTGGGGTCACATGCCTCTGTGGAGGGCAACCTGCAGTGACTTTGTGGAGCATTTGAGTTTTTACATTTATTAATTTTTTTCAATTAATAGTATTAGAAATATGTAAAATGTGAAGGAGGAAATAAAATCATCTAGAGATGTAAGTCCAGAGTTAGCAGGCCATCTTGTTTCCTTTTGGAATAACCATGGGCTTCTGCTTGTGTGGGGCAGCTCCTGCAGGAGGCAGCTCTGGCCTGCTCTCTCCTGACAGACAGTCACCTTTTCTTTCTGTGTCTCTCACATCTGATCCCCCCAGCTCTGGGGTTGCAGTATGGGGAGAGTCCTGGCAGGTCCTCCCTAGCCACAGCGTCCTCTGTGGCCCAAGGGAGTGGGCTGGGATCCCTGTGGAGTGATGAAAGCACCGCGGTCAGCGCCCAGTTTAAAAGGATCCGTTTAACTGTCACTGTGTCCCTAGTAACGTGGCAGCCCGGGTAGGTGGCTTTCCAGGCCCTTTATACGTGGTGAGTGGTTCATGCTCCCATATCCCACGTAGAGCCAGGAGCGGCTTGCTCGTTTCCTGGCCGTCTCACATCGTGCTGCATAAGGTTCCGTCATTTACTTACTACTGACCTACAGTCGGACGTGTGTTCCCATGTGTTTGCTCTGAGTCATGCTGGGATGAGATAATCTCATCTTTGCACATGATTTGTGTGATTTCCTCAGCAGTATTCTCAGACTGATGTATCCCTCACCACAGTCTGAAAAACAACCTAGAACTACTGTGGCATAAAATTTCTTTACAAGCGCCCATCTGTGGCTAAAAAGTTACAGATTGAAGTTTACAAACTGCCCTCTCCCAGAGAGGCTTCTCAAGAGTCCCTTGTTCATCCTGTGTGCTGGGCATGCAGCTGTGTTTCGGGGTGTTTAATGGAGCTGTTTGGGAAGAATCACGGTGGGGTTAGCCTGCCAGCTAGGCGCCAGTGCTCCTTGTGCAGTGAGGCTTTGTGTCCGTGGCAGCCAAACTGTCTGGGACACAGTTGTCTCCTGACGGGGACGATGCTGGTCTTCTCCTGGGTGGAGCCCATGCCCAGTCTCAGCCAGTTTGTGAGGCCGAGCGGAGGGCACACAGCCCTGTCCTTCCATTCGGCGCCAAGAGGAGCTCTTTTTCAAGTCATGTTTTTTTAGAAATACCATCTGGAAGGATTTCATCCTTGAAAATACATGTGTTGTGATTGTGGCTCGCTTGTTTGTATTTAATTATTCCATTTTCAAGGCACCTTATCTTCTGTTCTCTCTCTGGAGAGCAAGGACAGGCGGTAGCACAGCTTCCTGAGCCACTGACACAGCCCACCTCCGTAGAGGGCTGGAGCGGCCACTCTTTCCAGCCGTCCCATCGGCTCTCCCAGCAGCCTGGGACGTGCTCGCCTCAGTGATCCTATGGCCATATTTAAAGGAACTCAGGGCAGGGAGGGGGTTGGCTTGCCTTGTTAGGTCAGGAAGGCGGGGGTGAGGCTTGTAACTAGAGGATGTGGAGGCAAAAAGTGAGGTGACCGAGATGCCTTTGTCCCATGCGTTTGACTGCTTGATGTAGTCAAAGGAGGTGGTGAGTTGCTAATTTGCCAGTCCCCAAGAGATTGCTGAGTCTGCTGGAGCCAGGTAGCTTGTTTGACAGATAAGAAAATGCTTTTGTTTTGGTGTGGTGCCATTGTTCCTGTGCCACCCTCCCTCTATCCCAATGGCTGTTTGCTGCTTTTTCCAAGTTCCATTACCATCTGTATTTACTTTTCCCCCTACCTGGAAAAGGCCACTTGAAGGAGTAATAGGAAGTTTCTCTGCATGAAAGGTGCCACAGATTTTTTTTTTTTTTTAAGATTTATTTATGCTTACAGAACTGGGTACAGGCCACAGAGGTATGGTGGGTGAGAGGATTCACCAGAGACACAGTGGGGAGCAGAATAGGTAGACTGACAAAGTACACTGCTGAGGGGAGCAGCGGGCGGATTGGAAGAGGTCTGCTGCGCCTTGTAGGTCAGCTGCCTGACCTGCCGGGGATCAAACTCGTGCTGCAGTGGCTTCGGAGAGCTTCATATTGTGGTGCTTTGACCCATTGCACCACCAAGGAGACCCCAGAAATTCATTCTTAATGAGAATATCCATGTGCCTCTTTACCAACAGAAAACTTGGAATATAATGTGGAGCCTCAAGAAATCTCGCACCCTGATGTCGGACGCTATTTCTCAGAGTTTACTGGCACTCACTACATCCCCAACGCAGAGCTAGAGATTCGATATCCAGAGGATCTGGAGTCTGTCTATGAAACGGTGCAGAATATTTACAGTGCAAAGAAAGAGAATGTAGAGTAAAGTCTCGTAGAGGACATTGCACCTTTGCTGCTGCTGCTGTCTCCCAAGAGAACAGGATTTCAGAGATGTCTCCGGCTCCTCTGGAGTCTCGCCACCAGGAAAGCCACCGAACCAGTAGTGCGGGTTGCCGCCACTAAGTTGAAATAGCGTGTGCTCTCCTCCAGCTGCAAAGACAATGTTGCTCTCCGCCTCCACTAGTGAATCCGTTTGAAAGGCACTGTGTCCAGTGGCATGGCTTGTGTGCTTGTCCTGTGGTGACAGTTCGTGACATTCTGTCTTCATGACGTCTCACGTCAACACTCCTCTCAGCATTTTCTCCTTCCCTGCCCGTGATGTCTGGAGCATTTCGTTTGCTGGACAGACGGGTCATGCATTCGCCGTCATTTCTTTCTGATTTCTGGATGCATCAAGTGCAGTCCAAAGTTGGGGTTGTCTGTCTTTCTGCTCTGAATTTAGTTGCTTATTCAGAGGTGAAGCTGTAAGCGACCTTGGCAGCATCTTGGAGATGGTGACAGTAATAAGCTAATGGTAATTAGAATCATTTGAATTTATTTTTTCAGATATTTGTCTTTTTTTTTTCTTTGAGTTGGGAAAATTAAGAGTTTCCTGCCATATTCCTCTCTCAGAATAGCTCTACAAACTATTAGTTTCTATTTTATTACTTCCCTTTTTTTTTTGAGAAAAGGCCTAATAATGGCCTTTGTGAATGAACCTTTTCACATTCATCTATTTTTCCTCCCTTTAAAATAATTACTTTTTAAACAAAATTCTAACACTAGTATCATGAGTAGATCTCAAATCAATCTTGAGTTGTCTTTATAGTGAAAAGTACAATCTGATGTTAAAATACTTGTGCTCAGAAACCATACTCCATGGTCCTAAACCTAAAAAGAGACCTAAAAATGAGGTTTCTCTTTGGTACCAGAAAAAAGAAATAATGAACCCTAAAAAAAAAGTTAAAGGCGGTCTCAGATCCCCTATCATTCCTTAGAGTCATTTCAACCCCTCTATGAATGTGGCAAGGCAGAAATAAAGTGTCTTTAAGTTGAAGGGTGTTAATCAGTGGAAAGGAGGATCGGGTGAGATGCACCTCCTCCCACACACTGCCAGGAAAGCTCCAGAGGAGGCCTGCCTTCCCCTCCGGGGGTCCGCCTGCCGGGGTCCACCTCTGCCTTCAGAGACCGCTGGCTGCTTTCATGTCCTGGGTGAGGGCCCGGGGTCCTTCTGCAGCTCTGGGACGCCCCCCTTCTCAACCCACCAGTCTCAAGCTGGCTGATCTTGTAGTTGAGCAGTAGAAGCTGACTGTCGGAGTTGCTTTAAGTTTAGAGGGAATCCAGTTGCTCCAGTGATGAAGGCTTTGAGGGGCCGGCCCAGCTCCGCCCTTCCTTTGCACGCAGTGTTTTCACAGCAGCTTTGTTTATCCTCCGGAAGCCCTGGGGGGGCCACAGTTTGGGGAGCCACCTGAGCCACTTATTGGCGAAAGCGGCTCATCAGCAGTTCCTGGAAAGAGAGGGGCCTCTTCCAGCCCGTGTTAGCCGTCCTGGAGGGGTGTCGACCGTCCTCCTCGGTCAAATCCAGAGTCCCATGACTGAGACTCGATTGGATGGTGGCGGCGAGGCATGAGCTGGGGGCTTTGTCCTGCTCCCACTTAGAGGCAAAGACAGGTAACACAGAGCTGCCCGCGGCATCTGGGAGAAACTGGCGTGCGGAGAGTCGAGAGTCGTGAACGTCTGTCTTCTGGTTTGGTTTCCTTTTTTCGTAGAGTAACATTGAAGCCAAGAGAGATGGTTTTACCTTTACTGACCCAGTGTAAATATGTATCTAGACAGTTTTTAAATGTGTTCTTCATGAATGCGTCATTCGGCTCCAGAAAGCCTGTGTCACCTATATAAGTTGGTATTTGGGCACTTTATATTTTTCTAAAAATGTGTTTTGGATCCTGTACTCTAATAAATCATAAGTTTCTTTTTAAAAATTTTCCAAAAGTTTTCTCCATTTTAAAAAGCCCTGTTATAAAAGTAGAACTTTCACAATGTTAAAATACTAAATATTTGGATATAGTAACTTCTTTTCTCTTCAAATGAATGCCAAGATTTTTTTGTACAATGATTAATAAATGGAACTTACCCAGAGAAACCACACCGCTCGCCTGCCCGATTTCGTTCTGGTGCAGAAAGCTCATCGTGACCACAGCAGCCTCTCCCGCTTCTCCTCCTGATCCAAACATGCGAGTTTGCGCTCCTCAGTTTTCCTTAGCGTCCGTGAACACACAGGCCGCCCTTCCTGCGCTTTCCCGCCCAGCGCTGCTGTTCACTGGCTGGTCTCCACCTGGCGGCCGGCGCAGGCGGCGCTTTCCTCGTGTGCAGGTATGTGTGTGAGATGTCTTGCAGATGCCCTGAGGGAAACGCAGGCCCCGGGCTGGTGCCGATGCCGACTTGACAGCCGCGCAGCCACCCACGTCGTGCGAGGTCCCGGGGCGCTGGCTTCCTGATGTCTCCGGAGGAAAGCACAGCGCAGGCTTGGAGCCCCAGCCGCCACCACCCCACTGCGCATTGACTTCGAGAGCAGGGTAGTGTGCCCTGTCTCCCTAACTCCTGAGACCCCAGCAGCCCCCACCCTCCGCGCCCTCAGGCCCATGGCGCAAATGTACTTTGGGAAACGCGTCTCACTGAGATGTCAGTTATGTCAGAACTGGGCTCCCTGTCAGACCAGCTTTGCCAAGTGTCTCGTTTCAGAAAACACGCCTGTCTGATGAGACTCTGGAAGGCCAGCTTTATGTTGTCTCCACCTGGCCTCAGGGTAGATCTCCATTGTAAGTGCATTTACACAGAAAAAAATATCTTAATGAAAAAACCAGCACTAAATACTGTTGCTAAGTCAGTTTAACATTTTATAGTGTCACTGAAAGCCTTGCTCTGATGTTTGTCTCGGTGTTAGCATTACATTGAGTCACGCTTCATGTTCTGCTACCTCAGGGCCCTTTGCTGTAAAAGGGGGTATTTCTTCTGCTTCGTCCATGTTCCACATATGTGACATTGGACTACCAGCAACTTCTTCATTTCAAAGAATCGTGTGGCCATAACAGAAATACAGCTTTTCATGTTTTTTGGAGGGTAGGAGAGAATGTTGACCTAAAAGAAATGCAGAACATGGCTCTATGGAAACTTCTTTTGGGGAGACGTGGCTAACTGTAGCACATGTGCAGTTTTGTACTGCGTGCCAACTTGGAGCCTGGCACCCGAGTTGTTCATAGCCTCACAGGGCAGGGCCAAGGGGCAGATACTTTTTTGCCATCTGTGTTCATCTTCTGTCACATATTCTTTGTTTTCAAAATGGCAAAAAACAAGCTTAGGTCATGGGCTATAGAGGAAGAGGCCACAGGGCCTACAGGAGGTCACTTGCTGAGCCTGGGGAGGTCTGGCCTGCCCGGCAGAGAGGACGTTGAGCATATAGCTGGTTGGTGGCAGCCAGGCCACAACCCCCACATGTGACTGCAGATTTCAGCTCTGATTCCCCTCACACCACCACCGACTTGAGCAGCTACCTCGCCATGTTTTACCCTTTGCCTTGCAGCCGACTCTAACTTCTAATGTTGCAGTTCTGAACTTTTAGATCTTGAGGGTAAAGAACATTCCTTCAGTAAATGAAATTATGTGCAATTATAGAATAAATGTACTGTGGCCATTTAGCAATGCTGTTGTATTAGGGTAATGCTAGTTCTGTAATAAATAGACCCCAAAACATACAATGGCTGGAACACAGTAGAACTTTCTTGCTTGGGTGGTACTGGGCAGGGGAATGGGTTGGTGGGTTATGTGCTCATCTAGAGATTAGGCTTGCCAGCCTCTCATGTGTTCAGTGCTCAGCTTTCAAGAGCACCTGGGCTCTCCCTCGTCTTCCTAAAGGGGATTGAGCTGCAGGGACATATCTGGGAGGTCTCCCAGAGCCCTGGCACCCACACTCCCGAAGGAGGCTGGGGAATGAAGGTGAGGAGGCTGGCAGCCGCAGTCAGGGTCGGCTTTGATGCCTGAGTCCCGCTCTGGATGCACCCTGCATAGGGAGGCAGCCTGTGTTTTGTCAGGCTGTCTGGTGGCAAACATCCTGCCCCCACCAGCAGTGGGAACGCCCCATGCAGCGCCCTGTGCTGTCTTAAATTCTGTCTCTGCCGGGAGGAGGGCCTCAGTAGCCAGAATGGGTCGCAGGCCTGCCATTAATGGCAGAGGAGCCTGGGAAATGGCCCCACGAGCCCAGGCTCTGCCTCCCCGTGTCCTGCCCACTCACCGTGTCCTTCCCAAAGTCCAGCTGTCCATGGCTGTGCTGTCCTTTCGAGTGTCCAGGGTAGCTCCTCGGACCAGCACCCTGCCCTGGAAGTTACCTCACCCCCACGCCCTCATTCGCAGGTGAACAGGGATGCAGCCAATGCAGTAAAGACTCCCATTTGGAAAGGGAAGGCGACAAGCTTCCGGCTGGCCATGGTGAGATACTGAGGGGGGCATGGAGGGTCGCATGGGTGGGAAGCACCGGCTCCCACTTTGAGAGGAGCCCCGCCCCGCTCCCCATCTCTTCCCCACACACTCGGTCCTGCCCTCCCCTGTCACAGCACAAGTGGACTCTGGGGGCGCGGGGTGGGGGGGAGTGGTATATGCTGCCAGGGAGCTGTACAGCATTGCAGCCTGCTTCCTCCCTAGTGCAAATTTGAGGGCCAGCTCCAGACTTGTGTTTATTTTGATACGCATGTGATGATCTCTCTAGCATCAGTTCCTTCTAAAATGTAAAAGACTGCTAACTTACCATTACCAGCTATCCAAAAGGACCTAAAGCCCTTTTTTTTTAAGATTTACTTACGCATGAAGAAGTGGGGTACAAGCCAGAGATGCATGGGCAGTGAGAGGCTTCACCAGAGACAGAGTGGGGAGCAGAACAGGCAGACTGACGAAGGACACTGCTGAGGGGAGCAGCAGGGAGGCAGGTCTGCTGCGCCCTGTGGGTCACCTCCAGGGCGGGGATCGAACTTGCACTGAAGCGGCTGCAACTCTTGCAGTGCTGCGTCCCAACCCTTCGCGCCACCAGAGAAGACCTAAAGTCCTTTTCTAGGACTTTCCGGTCTGCTGTACTGCCTGTCTGTCCTGTCCTGTGCTCCTCTCCCCTGACTTACTGAGACTCACCAAAGCTTTGGCTGTTGAACGGGCTTTCAGTGCTCAGAGTGGTTTCCCTGAGCTTTTGCTGTGAGTGCGCGGAAGCAGTTGCCTTTCTCAGCACAGGAAGCCCAGGAGTCCTGATGTGCGTTTCAGCTCCTGGGCAGCCGAAATGCCGGTCTGGCTAAGCTGCTCATTCGTCATACCTTATAGTGAGCGTGAGGTACAGCGCTTTGTCGCTTCTCCCCTGCAGCACACCTTGCATTGTGCACTGGATTCCGGCCATCGCGACCAAGTGAGCGAGTCGCACCTTTTTCTGGTTTCCCAGTAAAAAGTTACATTGACACTGCCCTGCAGTCTTTCAAGTATGCAAGTCGTGATGTCTAAACACCTAGAAAGTACTTCATTACTAGAAAGTACTAACCATTAGCTCAACCTTCAGTAAGTCAAACCTTTTGCTGTTAGAGGGTCTTGTTAAAAAAAAAAAAAGCAATGAAGCAAGGTAAGACCGCACTTCCCCTAGGACAGCTGCAGCGCCATGCCCTCTGCCTTGCCAGTCACGGGCGGCAGTTTCCCCAAGGCCTGAGCCTGAGAACCCCCTCGAGGCTCCAGAGCTAGCACCAGGCATGGAAGCAGCAGCAGGGGCCACTTCACCACCTCCCCAGCGGCCCAGCTGGGGCCCAGGCTTCTGGCAGAGGCCAGCAATGATGGCGATGGCAGCTGTCCCCTGCCCCCACCCGGGGCCAGCTCCAAGGCCGTGGCTCCCTCCAGCTGCAGGTGCTGGACAGGCCTCTGGACTTGGTGCCTGGGTGGTGTAATGGACGCATCAGGTGCAAGCTGTGAGCTGATAGGCACGTGGGCCCATCCGCCATAGGGTTGAAACCTGTCCAATCTGATTGGGAGGTGCGGGACCCTACAAAGAGGAGATCAGGCTGGGAGAAGCCAGCTGCTGCCGCTGCTGCTGCTGCTATGGCCCAACAGCTTACAAAGAGCTGTAATGTCAGTGACCGGGTGACTGCACTGCTGCCCAGGCTGTGGACACTGTCGGGTCCACCTCCGAGGCCTGTTGCCCGGCGGCACCGCCTCCTGGTGCTGCTGTCTGCCCCGGCATCCGTGCTGTCCATCCCATCTCAGACTGTGGCTGTGCTGCCGCGGCGTCCGCCCAGCAGCCCCACCTGTGAGCACCTGCAGTGCAGCGGTGAGTCGGACCCTGGCCCCTGCTTTACCCGGCTGCCGTGAGCGCCAGGCCCCCATTGGCAGGACAGCGCCATCTTGGATGGGCGCCATTTTAAGGACTTTTGGACACTGGACACCACCTGGGGTGAGCTAGCCAGTCACTTATGGCCTCAGTAATTGTTTTCCATTGGTTAAATAAACCCCATTGTTCTGTGAGCCTGAGTGGTCTGGCAGTTGTGTGTGGGAGGGTCAGGAGCCCACAAATGGTGACCCATCCCTATTGGACACTGTCCTTTGGGGCTATAACACCCCATCGGGTTTCAGGACAACCCCCAGACACAGCCCTCCACCTCCGTGCCTGCTGTCTCTGTCCAGCAGACTGCCGAGCTGACCTGAGTCCAGGTTTCCTCCTCAGCCATTCTCCTGCCAGCTTTTAGTTTAAAATACACTGAAGCTTCCATAGGAGCTTCTAGTGCTTCTTCCTGTTTGGCTGTGCAACCAAACCAAAGACAGGTCAAGTCTTCTGGGCAGTGGGAAAAGCTAAAGCAAGTTGTCTAGTGAACTTAGGAAGTTGTACAGAATAAGAGAAATTTGGGGAAGAACCAAGGGCTGGTTTGCAGTGTAGAATCTGCACATGGTCTCTTAACAATGACAGTTTTTATTTTCATTCTTTATTTTGTTGTGACAAAACTGGTTTGCAACTCTGGGGTGAGCTAGCCAGTCATTTGTGGCCTTAGTAACTCTGTTTTCCTGTTTGTTAAACAAACCCCTTGTTGTTTCCTGAAACTGAGTGGTCTTGCGCTCGTGTGCAGTGTGAGGAGCCACGGTAACCTGTGCTGACAACTGTAAACACTCTTCAGGTGCGTGTTACCACGCACCGTACCCACCACCAGCACACCAGTAACTCCACCACAGTCCATCGGACCCTGCCCTGCCCCGCCCCCCCGTGCCACGCCCCACCACGCCCCCACCCCCCTCTCAGGAACCTCAACTCTGTACTCTGACTTCTAGCATTTGCTTGTATTAATTTTCCCCTTTGCTTTCTAACCCCATATGCGTGAGATCTGGCATTTGTCTTTTTCTTGGCTTATTTCTCTTAGCAGAATTCCTTCTAGCCTCATTCACGTAATTTTGGGTGGTGAAATTTCTGTCTTTTTAATCGCTGAATAGTACTCCACGGTGAATAGATGCCACATCTCGGCCCACTCACGTGTCTGGTACTTAGGTTGTTTCCATAGCTTGGCCACTGTGAAGACTGCTGCAGTGAGCACAGCCAGCCAGGTGTACGCCCTTTTGAATTAGGGTTTTTAAGGCTATTTGGGGTTTATGGACCTCACTCTAAAGCAGTCAGTTAACCCAACAGCAAAATGTGTTTATAACAACAGAAGAGAGGACAGTTCAGTGTTAAGCTCCATATTCACATCTCCCAAGCTAAGAACCCCTTAAGTGACACCTTGGGGACCTCCCTACCTCAGTTCCATACACCTGGCTGGCTGTGCTCACTGCAGCAGTCTTCACAGTGGCCAAGCTTTGGAAACAACCTAAGTGCCAGACACGTGAGTGGGCCGAGATGTGGCATCTATTCACCGTGGAGTACTATTCAGCGATTAAAAAGACAGAAATTTCACCACTCAAAATTACATGAATGAGGCTAGAAGGAATTCTGCTAAGAGGAGAAGCAGCTGTATTTCTGGTGGGAGATGTGCCTTGCATTCTAGAAGTGATGGTCCATCACTTTGCCCTTTGTGAGAAGTATCACCTCAACTAAGAATCCTAGGCCTGGGCCTCCCTCTGCCCCCAGAGCCCTGTCCCTGCTCAGGACTGACCCTTGCTGTCCTGTCTTTGAGTGTTTAAAGTGCTCTCCTCTGTGCCAGAAGCTGTAGTAAAAAACCAGCGAAGCCCATCTGAATCCCTTGGCCAGAAACTTGTATTCTAGAGATCTCTCTGCATAAGTTTGCACAGCTCTCTTTGCTGCGTGTATCGATTTGACCCCAGGAGCCCTAAGAATTGTTGAAACAAAAGGCACTGACGCCTCTGAGCACCTGCCCCTGGTGGAGCAGCAGGTTAGGACACAGCACTGCAAGCGAGCTGCAGCCACCTCAGTGCTAGTTCGACCCCTGCCCCGGAGGTAACCACATGGCGCAGCAGATCTCTCCTGTCTCCCCGCTGCTCCCCTCAGCAGTGTACTTCGTTCATCTGCCTGTTTTGCTCCCTGCTTTGTCTCTGGTGAATCCTCTCACCTTCCCCACCTCTGGCCTGTACCCTGGCTCTGTATGCATAAATAAATACATCTTAAGAAAAGTGGGGTGAGCACGTACCTGTAAGGTCTCTGGGCAATGGCTTCCTTTGCAAAGCTCCCTTACTGCCGGATGAGAGCCCTGCTCAGCCACCACACCATCCAGTCCCATCGTTTATGGGCAGAGCCTAGGGTGTGGCTTGAGCCACAGAGCAGGATCGAGCCTCAGAGCAGGGTCGAGCCTGGGCCTGTGGGCTGGACCCAGCTCACCAGGGTCCAGGGCAGGTTTCTCCTGCCCCCAAATTGCTTCCTCTGCAGGACTTTCTTGCCTTCCGGGAAATGCCTTGCTAACCAAGCCATCCCTAATGAGTTGGGGTTCAGAATCCCATTCTTTCACCACCATCTACTCCACAACAACCTCCCAGCCACTGGTCAACCGCCCTCATTTCACTCACATGTATTTTTTGAAGTAAAACGAGGAAGTAGCCCCCTCTGAGCAATCTGTGCTCTCGAAGTGTGGGGGAACCCCAGTCCAGACCGACCTGGCACGCCCAGGCCAACAGCTACTTCTCTCTTCTCAGCCAGGGGCCAGCTGCATCCCCATGGTCTCCCTGCATTGCTGCTTAATGGTCTCCACGGGCCCCCCACTTTTGCCTTGCTGAGCCCTGGACAGCAGACGGCGGTGGTGCCGCGCTCCTCGGAGAGATTTCCATTTTTAGAGACTCGGATGTGTCTTTGCAGGGGTCCAGCCCACAGTCTTCTAAGGACAGGAGACGCTGCAGGCTGGGGCTCAGCCGGCCCCGTGGCCACAGCCGACCCTGTCTGAAAACCTGGACTTTGCTCAGGCTGAATCCAGTGTGTGCTGGCGTTTGGCTGGGCCAGCAGGCCCGAGACAGGGCTCTCCCGGGGACCCTCCTGTCACACAGGAATGATCCAATTCAAGGCTAGGTGTTTGGGACTCGAGGTGGCCGTAGGGCAGACGTGTGGACCGCTTCGGGCTGGGCAGCGGCGGCTCCTCCACCCAGGCCCCTTGGCATCTTTCATTTCACTGTGCAATGAAGCAGGCTGTCCCCTGTGCAGGGGTGGGCTGTCTGAGCCCCTGAATGACCTGAGCCCCTCAGGACAGTGCTCACAAGGACGCCTGTCTGTGCCCATGGTGACTGACGCACGACGCAAGCGAACGCTCCTGGAGTGCTAGACGAAGTGGCTTTACCTTCCTGTGACCGGACCCTTTGCTCACACACAAATCCCCGTCCTGGGTCAGAGTCCAGCGTTCGCTCTCCTGAGCCTTTGGTCCCGGCTCCCCCAACCTCACCTTGTTTGTGAAACGATCCCAGTTTCACACAGGAGGGGTTGAACCGGTCTCCAGAGAGGTTGAGTGACGTGCCCCCCATGATTCGGCTACTGGGGAGGACCCAGCTCCCAGCCCGTACTGTGTACCTGCTGTACATGCATGTGGGGGGCCCCCAGTTTTTATGCTGAAACCTGATCACCAGTATTACAGTGGCAGGGCCTCTGGGAGGCAGTTTGGTCCTGAGAGTGGAGCCCCCTTGGAGGGATCAGTGCCTTGTAAAGGAGGCCCCAGAGAGCGCCCTCGTCCCTTCCACGAAGGGAGGACACAGCAGGAGGCAGGGTCTCCCCAACAACCATTCTGCTGACACTTGGAGTTTGGACTTTCAGCCTGGAGAACATGAGAAATGTCCCTTGTGCAAGCCCCAGTTTAAGGTGTTAGGTCCAGCAGCCTGCACGGGCTGGGAAGGGCAGCTCCTCCTGGCAGCCTCCCGGTGAGGAGCTCCTGCAGCTCCCTGATGTGCTCCTGACAGAGTTTCAGCAAGTAGTTGGTAGAGTGAGTGCAACCCCGAGGCTGCCTGGGACACTTGCCGCCCAGCACAGCTCACCAGCGCCTTGCCTTCCCAGGCTTGAGAAGCCGCCAGCCCGCGACGCTGAGAGGAGTCAGAGGAGTCTAGACTCCCCGACCGTTTACTTGTGTGGCATGCTGTTTATCATGACCGGGACTTCCTCTCAGTCTCTCCGCCTCCCTTCCGCTTAATCACTCACTGAGATTGTCTGCGCTCAGTTTCCCACTTGTTACTCTTCTTGGGTTTGGGCCATACTCATTGCTGCTGCACAGGAGGGTGATCTGGGCCAGGGGTGCACAGGTGGGGAGCGGCCGCCCCTAAAGAGCCAGGAAGGAGGGGCCAGGATGGCACAAGCACAGCTCAGGGCTTTGGGGCCAGGGATGAGGCGAGGGTGTTTCGTAGTTTACTCTGGGAGCAGCGGCGTCTGGTAGGTGCCACACGGGACATCCGGCCTCTCACCAGGTCAGCTGCACCGCAGCCCACAGCAAACGGCATCACCAGCCGTAAAAGCTCATGCACTCCGGCCCTCTGCACCCGACCAAGGGAAGATGCTGTTGGCCAGGGAGCCCCTCACCGCGGCACACGACGGCCCAGGCCCTCTGCCCGCTGGTCGCACACCCCAGGCTCTGCTGCCCCTCCAAGGAACCCGTGTTCCCATTTGGGAAAGAGAGGGAGGGGGGTAGTAATTTTCCATCTTCCTCCTCCCCTGGGTGACTCAGAAGAAAGCAAATCTGTTCCCAGCTTGTTTTCCTACGTCTGTCATCACTCTTGCTGAGCGGCACAGATCGAAGTCTGGATCCGTGGTCTGCCCCCCACTCCACCTCCCGATTGTGCTCCCCTCCCACCCTCAGAAGCTGCTCGCCTGCCAGCGCCAGCCTGTTTGTTTGCCTGGAGATGCTGCCTCACTGTCATCATTTTATTTGCAGTGAAAGTCCACAGCCCCTCGATGGTCCAGCAGCATGTGGGGCTCGGGAGAATGTGAGGATTGGGTGGCATTGCTGCCTCCGTGGGTTGTACCGCACGTCCCCAACAACACAGAAAGCTGAGGAAAGTCACACGAGGGAGGTGTGTCTCTGGGGTAGGTTTTGTAGGCCACGTCTGGACGAGCTCGGCTCCACTAAGTGACTCAGAGAAAAGGGCACAGTTCCCCTGCTGCTCCCGAAGGACAGGACTGGCTGTCTCTTGCTTAGGCCTGGAGCCATCTGGGTATTGGGAGGGACTTGCGATGTCCCCACTGATGCATGAGGCGGGGGTGGCTCCCTGAGCAGCTCAGACGGGTCTGAGGAGGGAGATGCGCTGTGAGTGATAGGCTGAGTCCCTGGGTGCAGGGACCCATGAAGAAGAAGGAAGGGCTCCTCCCTCTCCACTGTTCGCATTTCACCCACCACCACCCCTGCTGTGGAGACCACGGGGACCTGGGTGCACCCTCACTGCCACCTCCTGCTCCGGGCCCCCACCTCTCCTTTGAAGTCCAGCTCCCTCTGGTCTAAAATATTCTAAGCTGTGTATTTCTTCCCAATCACTCCTTTGCTTGATGTCTTCCCGTGGCCCCCCATTATGATAAATTCCCAAGTCCAGAGTGCAGCTTATTGCCTGCCGGTGTGCAAACTGTGTCAGCTGCCAAGATACAGCCTTCCTGACTTCCTACATAACCCTTCCCTGAGACCTGCCTTGGCTGTTCCCCCACACGGCCTAAGACCCTCCACGTCACTCCCCACCCCTTGCCCTGGCTGGGTGGAGCATTTCGGTACCCCTTCAGCATCCTGTGCTTAACCCGACAGGACTCCGGCCACTCTGAGTTTTCACTTCCTGCCTCTGCTCCCAAAGGCTCCTTCGAGCCCCTTTTGGGTGAGCGCAGGGGCCGGATCACCGCGCATGTGCAGTTTGCTCAGCTGAACGGAGGATGCCTTCCTGGCGTTAGGCAGAAGCTGGCAGCAGGTAGGAGAAATGGAGTTGCAAAAAACTACCCCAGGCTCTAGTGAGGGGGTGTTGTCTCCCAGTCAGAGTATCAGCAGCCTGAGGACAGGCACCCATCTGTCTTTTAAATAATGGGGCTTATGGCAGTAAGATAGGTTGAAAAAACATTTCTCTAAAGGGCCAGAGAATAAATATTTTGGGCTTTGCAGGCCAGTCTGTTGCGGTGACTTGACGCTGCTTAGGATGGAAGCCACCCGAGACAAGGCGTGGAGGAGTGGAAGGCGTGCCAGTGAATCCTCACTAAAACAGGTTAGTCAGCGTGTGCCAACCCCACAATAAGGAGACACTTAGTCATATGGACTGCTTGTCAGCTGCCTTCTTTTCCTAGGCCGTCTCCCTGCTCTTAGCACAATACGGAGCAGGTAGTGGCACTTAGCTACCTGGGTTTGTGGCTTGGACTTGCAGTCCGAATAGGACCCCAGGGGTGACTTGCACTTTCATCGCCCCTTCCACAGCCACTCCTCCCCCATTCTTATGGGCAGCACCCAAAGTGTTTTGGCAGCCAAGTGCCTAGCTCCAGTATATGAACCACCCAGAGTATTTGGTACCAAGCACGGTCTCTCCGTTTACCCAAGTTACCTCAGCATTGACCTGGGAGCGGTAGGTGACGCGAACTGCTATAGGCTAAGCCTGCAAACACTGACTGGTATGATTGTGCTCTCTAATGGAAAGAGGAAATCTCCTCTCTTATTTGAATACTGTTCAAAGAAAGTGTGATGCCAGCTGCTGCTGCAGCCTCATTGGAGCCAGGAGGGGAAGACCCAAGGAAATTACAGAAAACACCAGCCCAGAGCCCCGGTTTTGCTGAGCGTCTGTATTAACCCTGGAAATACCCATTCCCAACTTCTTGACAAGAGGGGTAATACCTGTCTGAGGTATTTACATGAAGCATTCTTCCCTTACAGTCTCGCATACCCCAAGAACGCTCTATATTATGGTGCTCATTAGTACCAAGAGGAGGCAGCTGAATACGTTCCCTCCAGCTGTGGCTTCCCCGTCTTGGATCAATCCCTGTTCACTTTCCAACCCAAGATGCGTGGTCCTTGAGAAGTTTTGTGATGAAAACCTAGATGGCAGGGAGCCAGGGGCGTGAGGAGCCCAGCTGGGGAGAGCTATTGTTTCCTCCTGTCTGTCTCAGAGAACCCCACGCCACACTCGCTTCATTTTAGACCCAAGCCTGTGCTGACGGAGTACAGCCCGAGAGACTACGAGGTGACAGGGTCTACGTAGGAAGAGGCAGGGAAGAAAACCCAGTGCTCCTGAGCGAGCCAAGCAAGCCTGTGCCCAGGGCGACACAGGTGCCTGACCGCTAACAAGAGTCCCCATCTGACAGCCCACATTTGAAGTCTTTGGAGGGATTCTTTCCTCAACTTGCGAGCTGGTTGTTGCTTGAGTGTTTTCCAGGACAGGCACTTGGCTCGTCTCCATCGGGTGCCCCCTCAGACCCCCTGTGTGGGCAGGGCCGCTGATCCCCGTCCTGCAGCAGAGGCTGCTGCTGGACACTCCTGTCGATTCCACTTTGCCCTCGGGCTCACTCCACACTCGAGACACCAAGAGACACTAACACTACCCGCACATCTCTACGAGCCCCCACGCGCCAGAAGCATCGCTCACCCGCAGTGCCCTGCCTCTGGGCAGCTTCCCTCCTCCTGCCTTCAGGGGTTGTGGTGCAGCTGCTTCCGGGCAACCTTGATGGTCCCGAGCCAGCGAGCGGTGGGGAGGCGGCAGTCTGTGCCACTGACACAGGTCTCGTGAGCACCTTCTGAGCGCACAGCACTGTGGCTGGACGGAGGTCCTGGGAGGCCATCCTGGTGTCTAGCTAGCCACAGCGTGCCTGAGCACCGCTCCCACTCTGGCCCTCAGGGTGGCCCGCAGACCTCGGGCTGGCCACTGTGTTACTCCAGCCTCAGGACCGGCTCGCAGCGCTTCTGCGCGGCATTCTGTGTTGTGGGGCTCTGGCGCAGGGGGTCTTCAGGCCCGGCCCCCAGACTGCAGCAGTGTCACCAGGGAGCCCCTTAGAAATACAGGGTCGCGGGCCCAGACCCACCTCGTAGGAACTCGGGGGCTGGAGCCCGCCTTCTGTACTGAAAAGCCCCCCACGCTGTACCGCACTCTCCAGTGGGGCGCCCTCCACAGGGAGCCACTTCACCCCCTGTGGTTTGGAGGCAGGGGTGCGTTTATGACCAGACCGACCAGACTGACCGACCAGGGCGGGCGGGCATCTATAAAGTGAGCTTAATGGTGGCAAATACAAACTGCAGGCACCAGCGCCCTCAGATCTTTATGTAGCATTTTGTGGTATTATTTTGCTTATGAACGGGCCCTATTTTACGGTCACTTTTTTAATGGCTTAATTAAATCCCCTTAATTAAATCCTCCATACTTGTAAGTGCACTAGTGAATTTAATATATAGGATTTCTTCTTAAGCACTTTTCAAAACCTGCCCAAATACTTTATGAATTCTGACATGGATAATAAATCGCTCAGTGTGGTGAGGTTTTTGACAGTCATTTTATTTACTTTTAATATAAGTTTATTTTTATATCATTTTGTGCATTTTTCCATCTCAGTTGTAATCCCCGTGGGCTTCCCATCACCCAATCACCCGTGTGCCATCACCATAGTCCAGGGCACTTCCCTCCCTGCACTGTTTTTGATCCCGTTCCCCACTCCACCCCATAAAGTGTCTCTGGTGTATAGCTGTTCTAAATGTGGTGAGTTTTAAGTTCTCTTAAACTGTAACAGACTGTTGGCAAACTTAAAATTCTCTTACAAGTTTCAGGTTACAAACCTGCCCAGGGCTACCGTGGGTGCACATTAACCCTCCGGAGCTGAAGCCTTAACATGGCGAAGACGCGATGTGCAGTCATGGGAGTTTCAGTACACTTGGAGAGTTTCTGCCCAGTGGACTGCGCCTGGGCTTCAAATCAGCACCGTAAAGCCTTGGCCGCGAGACCACAGGTTGCTCTGAGGTGGGAGGGGCAGGGGAGTTGGTTTTTCCAGGGACCTCAGCTGAACCCTGACCATAGAGACTCTGGGCGGGAGGGTTCCGGTCCCTTCGCCCTCCGAGTGGTCTCCACAGAGGGTATTGGTCACCAGGCTCATTTCCCCTGAGCCCCCTACACTCACCCCAGTGGGTCCCCAGTTTGAGTCTCTGGCCCCCCTGCTCAGAGCTGCCTCGCTGACATGCCTACCTGTGTAGATTCCTGGGTTCCCACTTCTTCCCACCTTTTTAGTCTGCTCTGCCACAGTCCAGAGAAGGACAGGGTTGGTGTCAGTTGAGAACATAGCAAAGTATTTTCCAGAAAGGAGAGTTTAAGCTGGGTTTTGGGGGTCACACCGGCCGGAGGGGAAACTGCACGGGCTCCGTTACGGTCCCACAGATACGATCTTGATAGCGGGTTGCACTGCTCGCCTCTCTGTCCTTGAGGGCCCCCCTCCCTTTGAGCCAGGCTCACCTACAGTGAGCCTATAGCTCCCCCACAGTGGGGGGTGGCTAGAGTGTCGGGGGGAGGGCACCAGGAAGGGGGTGAGCAGCAGCCCCTTGGGTCAGGAGCCACCCGGACTGAGCGGGGCGCTGGAAAGAGGCTTCGCCCCCAGGGTCACTAGGGTCCTCCCCGAGTATCTCCTGGAACTAGCAAGAGGCACTGGCCCTGCTGGGAAGTCACCATGTGAGGTGAGAGCGTGTGGGGCGTCTGGAATGTCCCCAGATGCTGCTTCCCCAGGCAAGGCGAGTGCCCCGGAAATTCCCGGGGTGGGATGCAGAGCAGATGGAGAAGCAGAATTCTCCCCTGCACCTGCTTCAGGTGTGATCGGCTCCTCAGCAGAGCCCAGCGCCCGCCCAGGGGGCCCCGGAGCAAACAACCAGTCCCTAGAGCACCGCGGCCAAGACGAGGCCCGGGAAGCAGATCTGCGGAGGGCCCAGCGTCCCAGACGGCACCCCTAGCACCACTCCCCTCAAAAAGGTTGAGGGGCTGATAAGCTTTTACAAACATGTCGTGGACCCCTCAGCTCCTCTGCAGGCCGATGCTGTTATTCTAAGCCCATCTTACACATGCGAAGCCGAGGCCGCCGGGGGCCGCTGCGTGGACCATTTCCAGGGACGGAAGCGGCTGGGAGCCTGGGCCCACGCGGGTGGCTGGGGTGACTGACGCGGCTCCCCTGGGGAGCGCGGGAGCCCGCAGGCCGCGCTCGAGTCTGACCCTCCCATGCCCTAGGGGGCAGCAGAGCGTCACAAATGGCCAGTGCCCTTCAGAGTCGGGGAGACTGGGGTTCGAATCCCGCGTCTGTGCTTGGCAGCCGGCCCTTTGGCGCGGAGGTGGGGCTCCAGTCTCCGTGGGGCCATGGAGGCGAGGCACGGGGCAGCCGCTGCCCCCTCTCCCCACCCCAGCTACCCAGGCCCTGGGGGCTCGCCTGAGCTGCCCTGGGCGCCCCGTGTGCGTCCCCTGCGCCACCCTCACAGCAGTGGCAACCGCGGTTCCATAGACAGGACCTGAACTCGGGTCTTTTGGCTGTAACTGCTGTGCGGTAGCCGCCTCCTAATCCTTCAGCCGTCACCCTGCGGCGGTGGACACACGACGCGCTGGTGACCTCCCCGGGGGCGCCGCGAGGCCCGGGACAAGTCAGGGGGCAGCATGACGGTTCCTGGGGAGGGGCGAGCGCTCCGCGAGGCTCGGGACCGCACAGAACGAGGCGTAGCACCAGCAGTCTGGCACACCCTTAGCTCCTAAATTGTTTATAGAAGCCTGCTGAAGTCTAGAACCTTCTAGCAGGCGGAGGTGTGTTCCCAGTTTAAGAATAGCTGCTGGGGCCTGACAGGAGGCGCTTTCTGCTGACATCAGAGGGGATCAGTTGTCTTCCCAGCCAGCAGCAGCAGCAGCAGCCTCAGGGGATGTGGCTTTCTCCAGCTTAGCTGCAGGCAGCTGCAGGCTCAGTCGGCGCCTGGGGCCTGGGTGACCCGGGACTCACCTGAGTCTGGGGTTGCTGGTCTTCACTTCTCCACCTCCCGCCATCTCACTGCCCCTGAACACAGATGCGCAGGCTGACCAGTTGCATGACCTGGCCCCTGAGTTGGGACCTTCCCCCAACAGTGAGGGCCAAGGAGCCCCCAACCTGCTCCCCCTGCCTCCTCATCTCCTGGGGAGCTTCAAACTCACCCACACAGACCCCACACCCCCACCAAAGCACCAGGTACCTGCTGGTGGGGGGCTTCTGGGACACTCCCAGCAGTGGACCTCCAGCCATCTGAGAGGAGACCGCCAAGCAGGAATTTGCTCAAAGCTCCGGCGGGTGACTGCTGACTTTTTCACAAGAGAAAATAAATCTTGAAGCCAATTTGAGGTTAAACTGTGGCTCCCCCGCCAGGAGCTGTGAGCTTAGTGGAGGCATTACAGGGACTGGGAGGGACATGAGAGAAGGGACAGGAAGCGGCTTAACCTGTCACTGACAATCTGCTCTTACCACCTGGGGCTTCGTGCAGGTTGAAGCTGGGGACCTCGCCTGTGTCCTGCACGTTCACCCCGCAGGGGCTTGTGCTCAGAGCCCCAGAGCGCACTTTCCTGCCCCTGGGGCATCCTTAAGGCTACTGTGGCTGCAGGTGAACTTGACCTTGCACCTGACTCCACAACACTCAGCCCCCTGGGGCTGCTTCCTCCTTTCTGCAGACTGGTTTAGCTTCCCTACTTCTGGTGGGAGCTTGACAAATCACCTTTCCAAAACTCACCCCACCTGACTGCCAGAGAGCCCACAGCTTCCCTCCCCCACCCACCCCGCACTGGCCTTCAGGAAGGACATAGAGCAACAGTATCCCACTTTCTAAGGGAGGTCCTGGCTTGCTCACACTCTCTCTCCCTGGTCCTGGCTTGCTCACACTCTCTTCCAGCTCCCTTCTTCTCCCTCCCCCCTTACAAACAGAACACTCCTCAGGAGTGACTCACTCAAGGCCACACAAGTCATACCACATCCCTGAGGCTTCCTTCAAGGGTGCTCCCTAGGAAGAGTGGTTCTCCTCTGAACCCCGCCATCTCTGAGTCTCAGGTGGCCTCCAGGGAAAGCTGTGACCCTGGGGGTGCTGGGGGCCGGTCCTCCAGGCCAGTGCGCCCTAGGACCTTACAGCACAGTTGCTGGCCCCTGCCCCTGCCTGCAGTGCCTTCGCACAGAAGTGGGGGGCCAGGGTTGCACTCACCCCGCCAGGGCTGTGTGGCCCGGGTTCCCCACCCAGGAGGCACTAGCACCTGGGCCCCATCCGTGGCAGGTCTGGTTCCAGGCACCTGGGACTCAGCTCATCCAGGGGTGCTCCCCAGGGAGAGGTCCACTGCAGCCAGGGTCCTCACCTGGGGAATTAAAATCCTGCCCACCCGCTGGCCTGGTGGTATTCCGTGGGGGCTGTAGCCTGACTAGTAGGAGTTTGAAACAGGGCCCAGGTTGCTCACAGGTGTGGCCAAGTTTGAGAAGGTAACTCAGGTTCATTCTACCTGGTTCTAGGGTTCTGGGCCTCCAGCATACGGGCTACCCCGCACTTCCCCAGTCCTCTGAAAAGAGGCTTTGCTGCACATTGCTGCTTCTAATTATACATGTGTGTCGAGAACATTCTGTTCTTGACTTCTGAATGTCAAGAAGCCAAATCCAAAGCCAGGAGTCTTCTGGCTGCATCTTCCTGAATAGGAAACAAGCCCTCAGTGTTAGACGGCTGCGCTCCCCCACGCCCGGGTCCCAGACAGAGGGCAAGGGCCTCCCCACAGTCCAGCCCGAGGCCTCATCTCATGGCTGGGGGTCTGCAGGATCTGAGCCACTCTCCCCCTTCCCTGTGTACATTTTAGGGTAGCCCTGGACTGGCTAACTTGGACCTCACATTCCATCCTGCCTCCCCGGTGACTGAGTTCCCCGGCAAGGGACATCGCCTTCTGGACACCTTGCCCTGCCTCCCACGGGGCCCGTGATACTGAGTTTGCTCATGTCTATACCTCCCCACCCGCAAATCCACGGGTCTTCCCTTCAGTTCTGAGGGGCGCTCCAACCCTGGGCCCCCAATTCAGCTGTCACCCAGTTCCATGC
Organism: Condylura cristata; assembly: GCF_000260355.1. Classification (NCBI taxonomy): domain Eukaryota; kingdom Metazoa; phylum Chordata; class Mammalia; order Eulipotyphla; family Talpidae; genus Condylura; species Condylura cristata. The sequence continues at coordinate 14,942,570 of NW_004567130.1, forward strand.
AGGCAGGAGAGGTCTCTTCTCCGGTTTTCTCTCCAGCAGACTACCCAGCTGGGTCCAAGCAAAGAGCCCTGCCCAGGATTTTCACCTGCCTCTTCACACAGGGCCCCCAAACCCCAAAATCCTCTCCTTGCCCCTGCCTCAGTCAGGGAGTCTCTGGAGGGGGAAAGAGAAGGCAGGGGGAGGGGTGGGGAGCAGGGAGGGATGGGATGGGGAAGGAGGGGGTGAGTGGGAGAGAGGTGAGGGGAAGGGGGGAAGGGGTGGGGAAAGGAAGGAGCAGAGGATAGAGAGCAGGGGTGGAGTGGGGAGGGGGAAAGGTGTCCTCTGTCTACGGGGCTGGGGGGCCTCTGGCGTCATTTCCTTCTTCACAAAGGGCAGAGCATATCTGGGTCCCATCTCACTGTGCACAGTGTCCTGGAGACAACAGAGAGGGGACGTCTGGGAAGAGCGCCAATCACTGGGGCAAGCCGAGGGCAGCTGAGTTAGCACCGCCTCCATCACCCCCTCCTGCCAGCCTGCCTCTGCCCTCCACCACTGTCTGCCCCCGAGATCCCCAAATGGTAGGTGCCTGCTGCCTCTTTCCCAAGTCAACCCCAAATTATCGACTGCACCAACTCTAGACCCCAACGTGTATTTATCACCCTGCCTCCCGGACTCTCAGGGCCGGCCTCGAGGGAACTTGCAGGCACTGCGGGAGGAGGGGAGGAAGGGTCACTGGGAGAGGATGGCTGTGCCCACACCCCAGCTCCCCACCTCTGACTGGGGAGGTGCTGAGATGGACCTGGGCCCCCAGCACTCTGCTCTCTTCCCAGCCACCGGTCAGCGCCCTGCCCCCGTTGTCAAACCCTGTCACACAGCGAACCCAAGGGCCATCCCCCGAGACACCCCGAGTCCTTGTTCCTCCCAGCTATCCTTCCTTGTGCTTATGGGGGAGGCCATATAATGTGGAAAGTTCTGGGAGCTCAGTGAGACCTCTCTCCGGCTCACTAGTCAGCAGCAGGGTGAAATCGTGGCAGACGGGTCTGGCACATGGAAAAAGTGGATCTGCCTTTTTCATGCCTTCCTGCCAGCTCTGGAACTTGCAGTGGAGACGGCCCTCTGCTGAGGTAACACTCGTTTGCTGGCCAGGGGCTGGCACCCACTGGGGCCTGTCCCTTCCTAACCATGTGAACTCGACCGTGGGACCTGAGCCCCTGTGAGCCTCAGTTACAAAAGGGGAATGGTGAACGTGCCTGGGGCTAACGGCTGAGAGGCCATTTAAGAAAGTCCTGCTATTACCTAGCTATCTCCCTCACCTGGAGGTTCTCTGTGCTCCCCACCGCCTTGCTTTGGAACTTCGGAGGGAATACACGGGAGGATGATCCACAGCCGCTATGTCCTGCTGCCTCAAAATGTGGCCGTCCTGTGACCAAGGCCAGCAGCACGACTCACGACAGCTCCAGTGTCCCTCAGTGGCCAACGCAGAGCATCCAGGCTGCGGAATTGGCGATTAAAAAGGAATGAAGTGCAGACGCCTGCTACAACGCGGATGATCTTGAAGGTGTCGTGGAAGTGCAGGAAGCCACATACAAAGGCCACGTATCACACGGCTCCCCTCTATGAAATGGCCGGGACAGGCAAACCCACCACACAGCTGTAGGGCCAGAAAGCACAGGGAGGGGTGAGGGGTGATAGGTAAAGGGGGTGGGGCTTATGTGTGAGGAGGTGGCTGCAAAGTCAGTGGGTACTACAGATGCCTGAATTTTGTGGCATGTAAATTATTTCAACGGAGCCGTTCCCCTACGAGAAGACCCTGCTTCATACCTACCTTCAGCCCTCACTGCAAGTATGCTCCAGGGCTGCCTGAGTCTGACCCTAGACAGGGGCCCAGGGAATCTGATTTAAGCAAGTCCCCTGGGTGATGTGTCTGTGCACAGAAGCTCAAGTCGTCCCTCTTGGAAGAAGCCAGGCCAACGGCAGCCCAGCCTCTTGGCTTCCTCTTGCTATGGTAACAAGATGGATAAAAACAGTGGCTTGAAACAAAGACTATATAATCTCACAGTTCTGGGGGGGTGGGGCAGAAGCCTGCAGGGGGTCTCCCTGGACTAAAACGGGGGTGTCGGCAGCAGTGCGCCTTTCTGGACTCCCTCGCACTGTCCAGCTTCGAGAGGCTGCTGGTACCCCTTGGCGGGCCATCCCGCCTCCACCTCAAAGTCAGCAAGGGCTGGGCAGATCTCATCACACTGCTCTCCACTCTGGCCCTGCTGGCTTCCCCCTGCCCCTACACAAGCCCACCTGGCAACCCCAGGGTAGTCCCCAATCTCAAGGTCCGCTGACTCACACCCGTAGCTGTGTGACATGACATGGTCGCAGGCCCCGTGGCTTAGGACGCGTGGCACACTCCCCCGACTCACAGATTCCGAGTCAATGAGCGGCACCATCGACGCCCTCCAGGGCTGCTGGTTTGTGTGAGAGGTTCCAGGGAGCCTAGAACTCTGCGAAGCTGGAGGTCCACAGCCCCCAGCTCGCTGCAAAGCCAGCCCTGCCGGCTGGATGCAAAGCCACGCAAGACTGAAGTGGATCTTGGGCTCCTGCCACCAATTTCTGCTTCTCGGACTGCAGCGCAGAGTTTGAAGCCTATCCAGGAATGAGCGTCCATCTGCACCCTGCAAGTTCCGGTAATAGGTCACAGCTTGTAAGTATATAAATAATGGAAAAACATGCTCAAGTCGCCCTCCCCATAGAGCCCCGCTGCCTGTTGAGCTGCTGGGGGTGGGGGGGAGGTCGGATCTGGCCCTCAGCGCTGGTCACCAGTGGAGGAGTAGAGTGCTGGTGGGGGAGGGAGGGCAGGGCTGAGCTCTGGGAGTGAAGCACCTGGGGAAGCCGACGCCCCAGGGACAGGCCTTCACCCCAGGCAGGCCAGAGTGGATGCTATTTTGCAATTTGGGGTCCAGCTTAAAGCTCTCAGAGAAGGAACCACCATTCTAACATCTCTTGGCAGAAACCACTCTCCCAAGACAGAAAATAGGAACAAGAAGGGATTTGGACAGAGGTCCTCGCGGGTGGCACGCCAGCAGGGGGCGCTGGCCGGGCTCGGGCCTGTCCTGACCCACCAGGTTGCGGAGGGCGCCCTCTGTGCCAGGCATTTAAACCTCGGTGAATCCTCCCACTCGCGCTCAAGATGGGGTGTGGTGCCCCTTGTACAGGTAAGGACATCGAGGTTCACGGGCACATGACCTGGCGCATCCAGCTCCTTCCGCGCTCTATGACCCGAGGTGAGCTTGGAAGACAGGGTGGTCCAGGGAAGAAGGGACTGTTGAAAAGTAACCAGAAAGGCAAATCTAAATCGAAATGCAGCGGGGATCGAGTCTCTCCTGATTCCATGGACCCTATGGCCAGAGACTAAGATCCCTGAGACGAGCCGGAGCGCGTAGGACAAACCGCGTCCAGGCGAGAGCCAGCTGAGCTCCGGCCTGGCCAGCAGCGGGCTTCCCTCTGCGCTGCGCACAAATGTCAGCGCGCCCCACTAATCCCGACTTGTTTGTACAAGGTGTGGTCTACCTGGGTCAGAGGCCAGGTCGATTTGAAAATTTGGAGCCCCCATGAATTGTCAGCGGCGTAAAGATTAAGAAAAGTAGATTGTTGCTGGCAGAACCCTGCTAAGCCTCGGGTATACAAACAAGCTATGAGATTGGGGGGCAGAGGCGGGAGCCGGGGAGTACAGGGGCACCCTGGCACAGCTTCGCTCTGCGTGCTGAGTCCGGTCTTCGGACCGTCAGTAAAATGGGTTTGTGTTCCAGGCCTCCCGGCTCCCCCTTGGCAGGCTCCCATGGCCGCGGGTGTCCTCTGGCGAGGATCGGTTCAGCTCTCTCCTTCCACATTCTGGGGGTTTAGGGCAGAGGCTGACACCTTCAGATACCTGCCCTCAACAGTGCGAGTGGGGGTGAACACAGGCACAGGCTGGACCCTCTAGACCCTGGCAGAGTGGTGTACTGTGCTGTCATTTAAGATCAGCCAGCAAGAGCAAACTGTTGAACCTGCAGGAATTTTGCAAGCCCTTTGCTAAGTTATTGGTAGCTTGAGTTGGGAGTGTTTATGGCACTAAATTGGGCAGAAGCGACACATCATGGCTTCCCTCCCCTTGTCCGCGCCTATTTGCCTTACTCACCTCAAGCCCTGGATTACGCAATGTGCAGTGGTCACTTTGAACCCTCACTGCCTGCCGCCCAGCCTGTACCCTGCCCTTTACAGACAGACAAACTGAGGCCCCAGGAGGCCACATCACTGTTGCACGATGGGAATGTGGGTGAGTGAACTGAGCTCTGGGCTCAACTGCCCTAATGGCCTCCCAGGCACCAGCCAGTGATGGAGGCCACTACTTTTAATCAGCTCCTGGGGGAGAAGAGAGGCAGTTGCCTGGTGACCAAAGTGCCTCCCAGCCACAGACGGTCACGCTGTGTTTTGGGAGGATGAAGCTCTCCCCAAGGCACCCCGCTCCCAGGGCTCCAGACAACAGCTTCAATCAGCCCCACCAGGCCCCACGCTGAGCTCAGGCAGGCTCTAGCCCTGACAGCAGCACAGCATTCACGGGATTGCACTGAAGCAGCCACCCCGGGCAGGCGACAGCGCAGGCTTTGTGCGGGGAGAGCCTGCCACGTGTGCATCCCTGCGCCCCAAGCCTGCAGATGCCTCAGACCACCTGATACCTGCCTTTGGTGTGTCCCTTGGGGCCACAGTGGGGACTCCCCAGACCTGACAGTCTCTCCAGGGGTCCCCCCCCCCCAGACCTCTGAGGGCCGAGTGAGCTCTTGTTTACCCCCTGCTAGGGCACCCCGGTGTGTCTGTGAGCCCAGGTGGTGTCCGCTCTGGGGGCCCTGGGGCCCAGCTGGGCCCTGAGCCTCGAGGGGCTGCCTACATGTGCAGTGAGTAACTGAGTGGAGGGGGGACCCACAGGCGGTGCCTTCTGCTGCCACCAGGAGTGCCTGATGATCCTCCGTGCCCTGCCATCAGGAATAGACTCTCTGACCATCACACCCAGCCCCAAGCTGGCGAAGGTGGCCGGTTTGGCAGCAGAGCAGAGAAGAGGGAGTCCCTTGAAAGTCTCTGTGGGGAGCCTTTGCTGCTGCCTCCCAGCAACAGGAAGAGGGGACAGGGTTCCCTGCCAGGGCCCATGGGGCCTGGGACGCAGGTAACTTCACTCCACACATCGGGGTCCTCTCTGGGGTTGTCTGGGAGGCAGAGAGAATCATGTGCCCCCTCACTACCCTAGAGTTTTGCTCAATTTTCACACTTGCTGGCTGCAGCTCTGGGAGCGGCTGTGCACACAGGGAGAAGAGGCGGTAGGAGATGTTGAAACCCCCGCAGCAAAAAGCCTCCTCATTTCACCCTTGAATCAGGTACTTTGCTAAAACTCTACGAACCCTTATTTTAAGTTGGGATGAAATGGTTCCCAGCAGCTAGGGCTAATTCCCAGCCCCGCCCCCCTTCCTGGCTTCGAAGTCAGTCTGGATTTTGAGAGTCCTGACTCTAAAGGCAGCCTCCTGTGGGCGGCCCAGCTGGGCCCCACAGCCAGCCCACATTCTCAGCAGGCCTCAGGAGGCCGGACCTCAGCACCCCCAAGAGTGCTTTAACAATGCAGACTTCTGGTGCTGCCCAGCTTTGCAAATGCCAAAGGGCTTTTCAACCTGGAGAAGGCAGATTTCTGCCACTCCAGCAGGTTTTTCAGCCCCCCCCCCCCCCCGCCCCCCTGGCCCTGCCCCTGAGCAGCACAGTGGCCCTTGCTGGGGGCAGATGGTCCTCAGGCAGCCCCTCCCCGGGCCTGTGGAGCTTCTGTAGTGGACATCCCTGCCTGTGACTCCACCCCAGCACCATCTCTGAGCCCAGCACCCAGGACAGACTGAGCACATGGCAGCCATGTGTGACCATGTCACCCACCACTGTAGAGGGCCACAGCCTGGCCTTCAGAACCAGAAAGTGTTGATTCTGAATTTCTGCCTGCCTTGCCTGACCTCTGTCAGTTCCTCCCTTGAAAAGTGGACATGATTTCCCAGGACCCCCTTGTGCAGGCCCATGCCAGCCCCTTCTGATGGATGTCTCATGTGCCATTACCCCATGTTAAGCCAAGGCTTGTGGTCAGGCAGGAGACAGGACTGGCTCATCCAGCCCAGCTGCAGAACCAACTCCTTTGGGCCAGTTTACACTGCGCCTCTCCCCTCTCCAGGTGGGCTCAGGGCCCACCAACATTGCAGCTCTTCTGGGGATTTCTAACTGAGCCACCAGGCTGGGCCTGAGTCGAAAGACAGAAGACAACTCCCTGCTCCTAAAATTTGAGAACCACTTCCCCTAACAGCCCCCCCCCAAAAAAAAAAAACACGCAGGGCTGTTTGGCAAGGCTAGGACGCCCCACCTCCTCTAAAGTTTGAGAACCTGTTTGCACCCCCGCCCCCAAGCTGCTGAGCCTGGAAGACTCCAAGGGGCCGGCTTGGGTGTGGCCTCTTCCTCAAGTGCTGGGGAGGAGGGGAGGAGCTTTCGTGGAATAAGCCAAGCTAAGCACCAGGTGCGCATTCAAGTTGGATTACTATTATTATATTACCTTTATTGCTGTTCCCCGCAAAGCTAATTAATGCTCGCAGTCCTTAACCGTCCCAGAGGAGTTTCCCTTCTGCAATCTGGGAGGACGGGTAGTGGAACCCGGGGGTGGGAGTGGGCCAGAAACCTCGCAGAGGTCTGAACCCTCCGCCCTGTGCCCCAACTTTGCTCACACCTGCCTTCCGCAGAGCCGGCAGAGTGCGGAAGGAGCGAGGCGCGAAGAGCCGGCCGCTGCCGCGGGGGCCGGGGAGCCAGGGCGG
>NW_004567130.1:14949734-14959610 GCF_000260355.1 Condylura cristata
TGGGCGCTGCCCACTCCGCGTCCGAGGAAGTGCGGGAGCTCGTGGGCAAGACCGGCTGTGAGTACCCACGGGGACGGCTGCGGGACAGGGGTGGGCACCGCCGGCCGGCTGTCCGGGGCGCGCCCAGCCCCCGCCGCCGGCGCGGCGTGACCTTGGGCCAGTAGCTGGTCCCCCGCGCCTCAGTCTCCTCCTCCTCCAAATGGGTCGTCGCCGGCCACTCTCCGGGCTGCGGCGCGAGCCTGGAGGCGATGCTGACTAAGTGCCTTGGCCGCTCAGCCTCGGCGCGCGCGGAGTTGGCGGGGAACCCCCGGCTGGGGTCTGCGGGCGGGGAGGGATCTGGGCCCGGCTCCCCCCCCACCCCGCCCCCGCAGCCCCGCAGCGGAGCGTCGCCCGGGCCGGGGGAGCGAGAACCTGGAACGCCCGGGGACGCCAGCGGGCGTGCGCGCCCGGCACCTGAAAGTCGTTGGGGTTCGCGATGCGCAGGGGGCGGAAAGTTTGAAGTCGGCGGGACTGGGTGAGAGCCAGGCGCTGCTGCTCGGGGGCCAGGTGACCTTAGGCGGCGGGTGGCCTCTCTGTACCCCACTGCGTTCCCCAATCTGTAAAATGGGTTCGGGCGAGCCCGCCTCTCCGGGTCGCTGGAGGTTTAAGCGAGGCAGCGCCCGCACAGCACTTTGCCGGAACCCCGCGACCTTCTCCCAGCTCTCCGGGACTCCCGGGACCCGCAGAGGCTGCGCACCCCGCAACCACGTGGGGTGGGGCGCGCGGGGAGCCTGGCCGCGGACTGACCGCAGGGAAGTGACGGCAGAAGTGTTTGTTCGCCCAAGCCCAGCCGAACGGGGGCCCAAACCCGGGGCGCAGGGTTCTGCATCCGCGGTAGGGGGGTGTGGGCTGGAGACCTCTCCAGTCGCCAGGTAAGCAAATTGGCTTTGGCTAAGGACCAGGTGTAACCTGCCAGCGCCACTTCCAGCGGCGTGACCTTGGGCTGGTCACTTCAGGTCTGAGAATCCCGGTTTCCTTCTCTCTGGAATGGGAGTTTTGCTAGTACCTGGTAGATACTTGAGAAATGGGAACTGCAGATGTTATTTCTAGAAAGGAGCTGCCTCCGGCTTTGAGTTTGGTGCACCCTGCCAGCTCCAGAGCCAAACAAGAGGGGTGGGTGAGGAGGTGGGGCTAGGTGGCCAGCCATTTATCCTTTGCTGAAAGATGATCCCTCCTGGCTCTCCAGTGGAACCATCTCTATCCAGGAGAACTGGAGAAAAATTACAGAAAGCCCTTAATGGGTTGCGTGACACACTCATGCACATACATGTATTTATCTTTGTGTGGACAAATATAGAGCTGTCGTCTCCAGCTAGAAGGAAAAATAGTTGTGCAGTAGATGTGATGCTCCATTTGTTTGAAAATGGAGGACGATAAGAATGTATATTTGAAACTGCTTGTTTGCATCAAAAGTTCTGGAAGGAGACTCAAGAAAGTAAGAATAGAAGGAGGATTTGGTGGGAGCCATGAAGGGGAGTGCGTTTTTCACTGTAAACTTTTTATTGTCATTTCGATTTGCAAGATGAGTGTGTGACTGTTCTACTTATTCAGAGTCTTATAAAGTTCAGCTCCAAGACTGACATCTTGGTTTTCCCCTGTTTTTATTTAAGTGCCCTCTCACCGCCTCCATTTCCTTGTATTTGGAAGTGGGGGTTCTCTGTAGCTGGGATTCCCCTGGGAGGGTGGGCTGGCCCGCAGCCCCTATCTCCCAAGCAGTCCCAGCAGCACTCTGGGGGATTCCATCTGGTTGGACAGGTGATGGGGCGGCAGAGCATGCTGGGAATCTCAGCAGTTTCCTGGGTCCAGCCACCCACGGGGAAGGCATATGCCTTGTTCCTGCTCTGTAGCTTTCCTGGATGTGGCTGATGTGGCTTCACTTTCTGCTCCCCAGAATTTGAATTTCACACCCCAAAGGGGGACAGGAGGAGAAGGGTTCAGGAGGAAGGGGCTTTGAGGTCAGACTAGAGGGGAAATGACAAGCAGTGCGGGTCCGCCTGCGGGGCTGCACCCATTCAGTGAGTTTGTCTCTACCAAGGGCTGGAGGCTGAGATGGCCCAGAGAGGGTGATGTTCCGAAGGGGAGACACACAGGATAAACAAAACAACCCGCGGGTGTTGAGCTCTGTTACCATAGCATGAACATTGGAGAGGCAAGGAAACACTTCTCTAGGGTCGACCAGGCCATCTCTGAGGGGCTAATAATGGAATAAAAACTCATGTGAAGGAGCCAGCTATGAGAGAGTCAGCAGAAAGTGCATTTAGGGCAGCAAAGGCCCTGTGGCAGGAAGTTGAGGGCAGTGAGTGGGAACTGTGTGAGATGAGGATACTGTCATGGTCGGGGCTCAGGGGCCTGGTTTTGAAGGCTCCTGCTAGGATGTGACTTGGGCAAGTTATTATGTTCGGTGCCTTATTGGCAGGTTCTGCACACGTGTATGTCCTGATTGCTGGGCCACTTCCACAGCTGCAGTCATTGCTCCTCTGGAGCCTCCGTGCGTGCATCTGGAGACGATGTAGGTGTAGGCATGGCTGTGAAGGGCTGGGCAGGCATGGGAAGACCAGCTCCCAGGACCTGCCCCCCCCCCCCCCAGCCATAGGAACCTGCGGGAATTATCTTTGAGAAAAGGGGGAGGAGCCCAAGTCCAGGGCTGCTGGAGACCCAACCAGCAGTGCCCAGGGCACTACTCCAGCCTCTCTGAGGACCTGGATGGTCCTCACATTGAAGAGTCAGCCTGGCCCTCCAGGGAGGGTGGGGATGTGGCCCCTTTACAGGTGAGGAAGCAGAGCTCAGGTAAAGCAGTTTGGCTGCAGCCCCACCACACAAATGTGGAGACCAGTAAGACTTCAAGCATTTCCGGCTCCTGCTACAAAGCTCATACTTTTGGTCATCTGGGGCTCAGCTTAGCTCCTGCTCCTCGACTCTGGGCTCCCTTCATCCTCCTGTGGCCCCAGGACACCTCCATGATAGTGCACACACACAGTCAGAGCTGTGCGTAGCACCAGCCAGGCACAAGCAGGTTCTCCTGATCTGGGCACGTGGGTAAGGAGAGTCCTGGAACCCTTAGTGGCTTTTCACAGCTTTTAATGACTTTCTACACCATTGGTAGTGAGGCAACCAGGCACTTGGGTGGGGGGGGGAGTGGGGAGGGGCAGGAGGCCCAGCCCCTGGAGAATCTTTGCTCTTTCTGGGCTCTCTGGCCTCTCTCCTGGTCTCTACTGCACAGTCCTCTGCCCCACATGTCCTCTGCTGCCCTGCTGTTCTCTGCTCCCTGTGCCCCTGCCCGTACCTGCTCCGCCTCCAGGCTCAGGTGCGCCCACTCAAGCACGCCCACACCACCAGGTGCCGCCGTGAGGCGCGCGTCTGAGACCACAGGTGTCAGTCAGTGATGCTAATGGCAGGAGGGCAGAAACAGCCTGATCACTCCCATTTGCACTACACTGTGCCACCTGCGTGGAGCCCCTGAGAGTGGGGAGTGTCTCGCCTTTGTATGCAGTGTGTGCTGTGTAGAACTCAAAAGGGTCCCCTGGAGGACAGCACAACCCAAGGACGACTGCCCAGGAGCACGAGTGTCCGCCACAGCAGCCCTGCCAGGACCCTGCCCTCCCACACAGCGCACCCCCTTGGCTTCAGCCACAGCCGGAGCACAGCTCGCCCACGCAGTCCCTGGGCCTGTTAGTCTTGTTGATTGATTGCAAACAGTCTTCTGAGCCAAGAAGCTGACTACCTAGATTGTTAAGGATCCTGTGAAAACCTGAGGGAGGGTTCCCGGGCTTGCCTTTCTGCCGCCCTCTGCACAGGAAGGGAGCCCTCAGCCAGTGCACTGGGGTGTGAAAGGGCCCTGCAGAGGAAGAAATTTCCTGAGAACCGTTCACCTTGAGCTGGCCTGGAGGTGGCCAGTTCCGTCCCCACCCCCGCCCCACCCACCTATCCATGACTGCCCCTGGAGCTGGAAAGGAAATCATTAAGATGAGGCTTCTGGGAAAGGTGGAGGGCCTGTTTCCCCCTTCAAAACAGCTCTTTGGGCTTGCCTATGTGGATGCCAAGAAGCTGCCAGAAGGAAGAAGAAAACAATCTCCCAGCTCTCGAGTTCAGCTCTCATCATGGAAATAGCCAGTGTTTATTAATGGGCACTTGTCCTCTGCCGAGCCCTGAGCTGAGCAGCCTGTCCAGAGCTTCCTGTGAGGCCTCCCAGGGACCCGCGGGTCCCCTGCTGTGGGTGTGGGCACTGAGGCTCCCGAGGGGCCTGGCTCGCCCGAGGCCCCAGGCTCCCGGGAGGTGGCATTGAGATGCAGGTCCGGCCTCGCTCCCAGACCTCAGCGCCGTCCTGGGCAGTGGCAGGTGGGGTGGTGCTGTAGTCCCTGGGTGCTCACCCCGGGCATGTGCCGGGGTGCTACTGTCTTCAAGTGGCCCCAGACCTTGGCCTGGGCCCGTGGCCCACTGGGCTCCAGATACCAGACACCTCCCCTGCCCTCTGTAAGCTCGAGGCCTGAGGGGCCAGCACAGGCCAGCCGGGATCCTGGCAGACGCCAAACCCCATGAAACAGGACACAGTTGTCTGCGTGGCTCCCAAGTTCTCCTAACAGGAGGCTATCAGTCATGCCTCAGGAGAGTAAAAGCGCAAGTTGGTTGTTGTTTTTAAGAAAAAGAGACACTGTGGCTCCCTGGAAGGGAAGGAGCAAATGTCCTGGAGGGTGAGCTCAGGTCACTAGTCCAAGTTCAAAGCCAGCACTTTCAGTGATCAACATTTATTTTTTCTTTGCAAATAGAAGAACTGGGGTGCAGGCGAGAGGTGTGAGGGTGAGCGGATTCACCAGAGGCAGAGTGGGGAGCAGAACAGGCAGTCGGACTGAAACACACTGCTGAGGGGTCAGTGGGTGAGACAGGAGAGGTCTGCTGTGCCCTGTGGGTCAGCTCCCTGGCTGGAGATAAAACTCGGGCCATTGCAGTGAGACTTAACCCCTAGGCCACTGGTAACCTCTTTTTCAAGTGTCCCAGGAAACTGGCTCTCCCACACTATACAGTCTGCCATGACAGAGTCTGAGAATCTGTCTGATCTGGACCCCATATCTAATTATCATATGACCTCGTTAATGGGGCCCTGCCTGCCTGTTTACTTTGTTGGACCAGTAGGATATATTCTGGGAGACAGGAAAGTTCTAGAGCTGTGGGGCATGCCTGGGAGGGCAAGCTCAGGGGTGGACAGTGTGGGGGGGCCTGTCTGGGAAGAAGAGGTGGGTCTGTGCCCACCTCCCCCAGGGGTCGGTGTCCTGGGCGGCTCACGTCTGTTTCAGAGAGAGGACGCTTGCTCGCCTTGGAAGCAGTTGGCAGTCCACACCAAGACTTCCTAGCTCCTCAGAATATTAGTAATTAGGTTCCTTTGGCATCTGTCTTTCCTCGCCTCCCTCCACCCCTAACCCCATGCCAGCAGGATGTTTTCTTGTGAGTTAATGGACCCCAGAAGGCAGCTGGAACTGAAGGCTCTGATTGGCCAGAAAGCCCAGTCGGACAAAACCCAGTGTGGTGATAAGATGCTTCTCCCCGTGCCCAGCACTGCAGTGCCTGTTATCTCAAGCTGGGGAACAGGCCTCTTTGGCTCAGACACGCCCAGCACTCTGCGAGGGCAGCAGGGCCCTCTCGCGTGTGCGGGGGGCGGGGCTGCCTGCGGGCCTTATCATTAATTCATTAAGCCAGAAGGTCAGCAGGTGGCTTCCGCCGGTGGAGCAGCCTCCCGAGCGCTGGACAAAAAGGCCCTTTGTTGTCCCTGTGGTGTCACCTTCGCGGTCAGAAGTGGGTCTTCCGCTCTGGACGCAGCTCCCGGGGCTGGCAGGTCTTGGGCAAGGGCCGGGCGGGAGGCCTCCCTGCCTGTGAGCACCGGGGCTGGGGCCAGTGGTCAGAGAAGCCCGAGGTGGGCGGGTCCTGGTAGTCCCCAGGGTCCTGGCGCCTGGACCTCGCCTGCCAGGGATGACCCCCGCTGGCCTGGAAACGCGGATGGATTCCCTTTGCCTTTCCTGGGCCATGGAGTTTGTTCAGCCGTGCGGGTCACAGGCGGGAGTTGGGACTGAGCACGGAAGCCAGCTTGTCCTGTGTGTTGCTGGGCTCCGGCGCCCACGGCCTCCTGCTCAGCTCTCTGGCCAGTGGGGGACGCCCTGGGCCACCCCGCAGGCAGGCTGGCAGGCTGTCTTTTACGCTTCAGCTTCCCACAAGCCCCTTAGCTTGTTCCCCCTGGAGGGGGCTGGAAGCTTAGCTGCTGGTGCCTGTACTTGGGGTACCCTGGACTACCTCAGCACCTCCCTCCTCCCCCTCCTGCCTGTCTTCCAGCTTCCCAGAGGGCTTCATTTGCTTCTTCCCTGGGCCACCCTGGCTGGAGCCACTCCGCCTCTCAAAATTCCACGGGTCTGTTTACTTCCCAGAGTTCACCGTTCGCTTTTGCCTGAGGCTGGCTTGGATGCCCAGGTCCTCTGGCCTCCAGTCCCTGAGGGTGGGGGTGTCTAAGCAGCTGCAAAACGGAAGCTCCTCCAGGATGGGGACGAGGGTTACTGCAGAGCAGGGCCTCCACCTCCACCCACTGGGCTGCTCTGGCAAGGCCAGGGCCCTGGGTCCAACTGGGCTCTGCTGACCCTCCGCCGGGACACCACACCCTCCCTCTCCACCTTCTGCCTCCGCCACCACCTCCTCTTCCTCTTTTTTTTCTTTTGTGGATATTTGGACAGTTCTACTTTGTCTTTTCATTTTCTGTTGTATCAAGAGGACAGCCCATTACTTCCCAGACTCCTTTTACCAACTTTCCAGATGGGTTTCTTCTCTGTCACCCTCATATTTCTTCCCCCACCCCGGCCCCGCTTTAATCTCTCCCCTTGTTTTAACCAGTGTGTGACGTGCTTGTAGTGAGTCTGTTAGTGCCACGTGGTGGGACTTGGGGTTCTTGGGTGCTCTAGGGGCTATTCCCTGGGTTTGGCGTCAGCCTAGACCTGGAGCCGCAGATAGTTCTGGAAGGATGTGAAAACCAGCTCCTCCGATGCTCTGAGAGACGCCCACTCTCCAAGTCCCTACTGATTCACTGCTGCTTTTTCCCTTCCTCATCTTTAGTCTTTTTATTAAACAGACACCTCTGACTCTCATCACATGAAGCCTGTGCAGTCTTCCCTCCAGTCGCTTCCCATTTTGGCGTGGCGAGAAATGCACGGGTTCCCCGGCAGGCCCCAGTCTTGCTGCTCGCAGCTCTGCGGCCCAACCACAGCAGAACTGGGAACTGGGAGCCACGCACGCCCCAAGGGTGTGGGCATTAAGTAAGGTAACACAGGCCAAGTGGTCGGTCTGGCTCCTGCCCGCCCCGCGGTCATCAGCGCCACTGTAAGGCGCGGGAGAGAAGCGCGTTCTGAGGGCGTGTGGGGTTTTGAGTCCTGCTCCCCACTCTGAGTCTCCAGTGTGTCTCCTTGCTCATGGGTGGAGAATGTTTCTGAAAGTCCTTTCAGTCTGACCCCAGCTTCCCGGCCAGTCCTGAGGACTGGGGGTGCTCTCTGCAGGAAAGCTCCCCAGGTGCGGTGCCCTGCCCGCGTGGGCTGGAGCCTCCCAGGAATTCCTGGGCTTTGCACTTACAGAGGGGGGCAGTTTGGGTGAAAGTGTTGCAAGGTGCTGGGCAAATGCCAGCAATTATCTTGCTGCTGCTGCTGCTGCTGTTGCTGCTGCCTTGCAGGATAGAACTGGGTTTGAGAACTTCCTGCCCGGGGCCCAGGCACCCAAGTACGACTTCAGTTAGTGATAAGCCGCAGGCGGTGACTGTGGTCTGCACTATGGGCGCCTGCCCCCCTCCCCCAGGCAGGTGAAGGAGAGGCGTGGGGTGCTGCACCCAGCAGCCCCAGGAGACTGCTACCCCCTCAACCCCCCCCCCCCTTGCAACCCCAACCCCACCCCAGCAGGTATGCAGCCCTGGGTCACTCACTGCTATGGCTTCAGCTTGGGACACCCCTCCCCCCCAACACTCTCCCCCACTAGAGCCTGTAGCGCACCCCCCCAACCCCCCTTCCCCCTCTCCCCAGTAAGCGGCAGGCACTTCAGGGCCTGCTTGACCCTCCTTGGCACCAGCACAGCTCTCAGGCTCCTCCTGCCAGGTCCAGGGTGGAGAGCCTGTGTGGTGGTTTTTAAAATTGGGGCAAATCCCCACGTGAAAGTGACCATTGGAAGCATTTCCAGGCGAGCAGCTCGGGGCGCCTGGCCCCTCCTGTCCCTCCTGTGGCTCTGGCCCAGGCAGCCCCTGGCGCCGTGGCTCTGTCTCAGGGGCCGGCCAGCCTGGGCCACCTCCGCTGAGGGCCGGAGGCCGGGCCCTGGGCACGGCTGCCTCGGGTCGCGTCTCCAGCCCCGGGCGCCTGCTCCTCTCTCCTTGGGTCCCCAGGACGAGGCCCTGTTTTGCTCCTGCAGCGGCCGCGGGCCCTTTGGGGCCTCCCACCCTTTGTCGAGGGTGCAGTGTGTGTGACTTTGATCATTTCCATGGTGCGAACAGCCTCGAGAGGGCGGTGCTATTATTATCTGTATTACTTAGGAGGGGAGGCGGCGACGTCCCAGGAGACAGTTTAGTAGGCCGGAGGCCGGGACTGAACCAGCGTCCGCCCCAGCCTGCACGCCCCCCCCCCCCCCGGGGGCTCTGGCTGGTGCTGGGTCGGGTTTGGCCAGTGGAAGCTGCATACGGAGAGCTTAGGGACCCCCTGGAAGCCACCCAGACCTTCCCAGGTCCTGCACCCTGACTGGTGCTGCCGGGGGAGGTGGGGAGGCACAGTGCCCAGGGGACCCCTGCGGACTCCTGGAGAGAGCAGCTAGCGTGTGCTTAGCATCGAGCACCCCCTCCCCGCACCCCCCCACAAACACACCTGACTGCTGCACCTGGCGGCCTCTCAGCAGGGCCCTGTACCTGCATCGTGTTCCTGCTCAGCCGCTCACGAACTCAGTGACGTCTGGGTGCCTGGGCCCATGTGTCCGGCTTCTCCACCGCCCCTCCGCTTCCCTGTTCTTGGCCAGCTTTTCACCTCTGCTGAAGAACTGGGGGGCTCGCCGCGCCTGCACCCTGGCCAGGCTTAGAGTCCTGTAGGCGTCACTCCTCACCCCACCCTGGACTGGGGGTCCAGTGCCCCTCGGGGAGCCGACGTTTCTTGCCACCTGCGTCCCAGCGGGTGAGGGGTGCGGGGCGCTGCCTTTTGGATCTGGATCTCCAGCATCCAGCGGTGCCAGAGGCGCTGGGCCATGATGCACGGGAGTGGCACCTGCCAGCAGGCACAGGGCTCCCACACCGAGAGCCAGCGCAGCGTCCAGGAGTCAGCAGAACGGCACGTGCCCTTGGCGCCCGACTGGGGCCCCTGGAAGTGCAGCCTCAGGAAGCCCTGACCACCCCATAAGGGGAGGGGTCACTGCTGATGGTCCACCGAGGGGGGCTGGACCGGCCGGGGCCTGCTCTCCCCCCCACGCCTCTCCCCTCCTCGAGCATTCTTTCTGACTCCCTGGTCCACACGGATCTCCTGCCCCATGGCCCTCTGCCGAGCCTGGCAGGGTGCAGACTGGACTCCGCAGTCCGAGGGGTGAAGCCAGGACTCGTGCCTGCACCCGGCCGCCCACCGCGCACCGCCTGTCTGTGCCGGCAGATGCGCCACTTCTTCCCGCCTCACGGGGCGGGAGTAGACGCGCGGCCGTCGCAGACTGACGTCTCACGCGTAGCTGCCTCAAGGCTCGTCTGTCTCGGAGCGAGCGCCAGGTCTTCGTTCTTTTTCACGCAGCAACAAGGCTCCACAGCACACACACGGTCGCGCCTCGCCGCGGACGGCCGTGCTCTGGGGCGCGCTGTAGCGTGGGCGCGGG
>NW_004567130.1:14960125-14960733 GCF_000260355.1 Condylura cristata
GGGACGGCGCCGCGGCTCTCGGCCCACCTGCGGCTGGCGGCTGGCGTGGGCACCGCTTCCCGGCTGTGTGTCTCGCTCTATCGGGCGTATCCTTAGGCGTGAGCTGTCTGGGCTGTAGGGGAACCGCAGTGTTTGGGAGACTCCTCCCCTGAGTGTGCCCCCGCCAGCCCCTGCTCATCCCCAGCCTCAGCAGTACTTGTTATTTTATCTTTCATTGTAGCCAGCAAGGTTAAAAATACACCTATTTTTAAAAGGTTGATTTATCTGTGCATATAAGAACTGGAGTATAGACTTGAGGTGCAGGGGGGGGGCGGTGGGAGGATCCACCAGCGACAGAGTGGGGAGCAGAACAGGCAGATGGACTGAAATACCCGCTAAGGGGAGCAGCGGGCGGGACAGGAGAGGTCTGCGGCGCCCTGTGGGTCACCCCCTGGCCGGGGATTGAACTCGTGCTGCGGTGGCTGCGGAGAGCTTCACAGTGCTGAGACTTGACTCCTTGCACCACCAGGGAGGCCCTGGGGTTAAAAATATATATACTTATTTTTTTGGTTGCTGAGTAATATTCCACTGTATATATGTACCACATCTTTTTTATCCAGTCATCTACT
>NW_004567130.1:14964838-14965965 GCF_000260355.1 Condylura cristata
ATACCAGAGACATTCTGTGGGGGTGGAGTGGGAAATGGGATCAAAAACGGGGGGGAGGGGAGGGAAATGCACGGGATTATGGTGATGGCACACGGGTGACTTGGTGATGGGAAACCCGCAGGGATTACAATTGAGATGGAAAAAAAATGTACAAAATTATGTAAAAATAAACTTTTGTAATAAAAAAATATATATAGTTAGATATATAAATTGAAGATTAAATGAGATTATCCAAGTAATCCCTGTCCATTGCAGAAAAGCTGAAGGACAGAGGAGACAAATGCCCCGCAACTCTGCCATAGTTCTGCCATCTGGAAACGGTTACGAGCCCTTCCCCCCCCCCATGCATCAGTATGAACATTGGTGCTGAGACCTAGCTTTTCCTGTCATGATATGAGCATTTTTCTATGTTCTAGTTACTGAAAATGGGTATTTTTAAAGGTGTGCAGCCTTCTGCCTTCAGGGCGGACCAGGGTCCGCGGGGGCGTCCTCTCCGGCTTTTCTGAGTCTGGGCACAGTGAGCCCCATTCCCCTTCTGCCCGGGCACCGCCTCCCGCCTGGGCGCGTTCCCGGGGCGCCGTGCGGGTCCCACCCGCCACAGCACCTGCCCCGGGGGCCCGGACAGGCTCCCTGCCCTCTCGTGGGAGCGTGTGGGTGCTGCCAGCCTAAATCCTCCAGTAGCCACATGGCAAAAAGTAGAGACAGGTGACATTGATTTTAATTATTTTGCTGAGTAAAGTGTGAACGGTCTCAGCATGCGATCACAGCAGGCGTCACCAGGGCAGTTTGCCTCCTCCGTGGCCCTCAATCTTGGAAAGGCGCCGTGTGCTTTCCACCCCGGCTCACCCGAGTTTGAGCTCACTGCTCCCAGCGCGGGGGCTGTCCCCCAGCCACGCAGAGCCGCCTTCTGCTGAAGCTTTTGATCTGATGTGACAAGTCCTGTCCCCCCGCCCCCCTCCCTTCATGGGCTCGGAAGGGTGCATTTCCCGCAGGTGGGAATCTAAAACGGAGAATAACAGGGTGGAGAGGCCAGGCGGCAGCGTGTCTGGGCCCCTCGTTTCCAGGGCGACCGTGACCACAGCGGGCAGAGGGCTCAGCTGAGGAGCAGGGAGCCCTGGAAGGCTCGT
>NW_004567130.1:14966075-14991199 GCF_000260355.1 Condylura cristata
GGGGGGCCCTGCGCGGGTGCAGATACCGGGTATGTGAGTGGAGCAGGTGCCCGGAACGGCACCCTCTGTGGGGGTGTGAGTCCGTGGGGGTCTTGGCCCTGGGGACCTGGCGTCAGGGCCGCACTTGGCTCCTAATCTCTCTGCCTTCACTCAGGCAGGACAGGTGTGCGCAGGGGGTGCAGGCGGCCGGGAACCTCACGGGAGAAGCCTGGTGCAGGGTGATTGCCGCAGGCCTCGGGCAACTCTGCGTCCCAGTCTCAGAATGGGGCTGGAACCCTGCCCACCGCCGGGATTGGCGAGGGGACTGCCAGCGAGGCTCGGAGCGCGGGTGGCTGCTGGCGTCCGGCTCTGCGTGAGACTGACACTGCCCGGCTCCGGGCGCCGGGGCTCACGCGCCGGGTGTCACTCACCCCAGCGTGCCCGGTAGTTTCCCGTCAACCACAGGGTCGCGGCCACCTGAGTCTAGAACAGAGCGTCTTCATGGCCCTGCCACCCACGACATTCAGCACCTGTGAGCAGGGGTGTCCCTCCAGCGTCTCCGGGGGCCTCCGGGGAGCCTCCGGGGCTGCCAGCGGCAGCACCCCCAGCCCACAGGCCGCTTCCATCTCCAAGGCCCTCGTCTCTCACAGGTGATTCAGGACGTGTGTGGCCGCCATTTCTGGTCCTTTCTCAACAGTGGTGCTTTTTCATTTCTTCGGGTTAGAGCTAGAAACCGCTGCTCATCGCCCGAATGGAGGCGGTGCGGGCTGCTGGTGAGAACAAAATGAAGCCACCACGGTCGGCCCCGCACTCAGGTTCACATTCTGGGGCTTGGAGCGCAGTGTCGCCTGGGGAGCCGCCTGTCCCCGAGTCTCGGCTCGTCCGCGCGCCTGGGAGGGCAGGGTGCATGGGAACACGTGTGTCCGGCGCGTGGGCCAACGCGCCATTCATCAGCGACAATACTTCTGAGATCCCTCAGCTGTCCCATCTGGGGCCATGTCGTGTCCTTAAAATATTCATTATAGGACTAATAAATACACGTCGCACATGAGAGAGCGTTGGGAAAATCCAGATGAATCAAAGTAACAAAGTCTCTATCCCAGGATTGGGAGATGATGGCTACTGTGATTTGTGGGAAAGTGCAGATTTAATTCTCTTTCATTACTTATATACATTTTTAAGTAGATCTGCATGTGCATATTTATAAAATATTGATGTGTGTTATAAATAAGTGTGTGTGGACTGTTACATATTTTCCCCAACATGGGCATGAGCTGTTTTTGCAGCAAGCTGTTTTCAGACCATGCTAACATGTGGACTGTGTTTTCATATCAGAAGTACAACTGTCACTTTTAAAGGCAGTAGACTTTTTATTTATGCCAACAGAAGTGGGGCACAGGCCAGAGGTGTGGAGGGTGAGAGGCTTCACCAGAGACAGAGACGGGAGCAGAACAGGCAGATGGACGCAGTACACTGCTGAGGGGAGCAGCGGGGGAGACCGGAGAGGTCTGCCGCGCCCTGTGGGTCACTCCCTGGCCGGGGATCAAACTCGTGCTGACGCGGCTGCAGCTGGCTTCATAGTGCTGCGCTTTTACACATCCACCACCAGGGAGGCCCCACGGGCAGCCGGCTTACAAAATTGACTGGTCAAGAGCTCTGCGGCGTGTTTAGCCTGTGCCTGTGGGCTCCTGTGCAGTTGCTAAGCAATTCTAAGGAATGCAGACGTGAACACATTTATTTAATCTTTTTCTACCCGTTGGATTCATTTTTCCAGGGTAAATTCCTGCCAAGTAGAATTACTAGATTTTTCAAGTAAACTCTCCACTTCAACATCACACCTGAAGAGGGCGTCGGCCATCAGCACAGAGCCCATGACCTGCCCCAGGACACAGCTGTGTCCCTGCACCTGAATCAAGAAGTAAAACACTCCCGATACTCAGACGCTCCCTCCTGCCCCTTTCGAATGACTACCCCTCAGCCAGGACACCACTGCCCTGACAGTTTTTAAAAAGAGAACTGTATTTTTTAGAGCCCTGTTAGGGTGACAGAGACATTCAGAAGCAGGAATGGATTGCCCATGTGCTGTCTCCTCCACTGGGGACATTTGTGACAACTGATGGGCACTCTGACACATTATCATCTAAGTCTGCAGTTGACATGACGGTTTACTCTTGGTGCTTGCATCCTGTGGATTTGGACAAAGGCATAATGAGCCTCGCCGATACTGCGGCTCGGAGGCTGTACGCGGCCCCCGTTGCACTTGCTCATCCCTCACCCCCCAGCCACCGAAACCTCTGGTCTTGTTACTGTCTCCGTGACTCTGCCTTTCCTAGAATGTGAGTAGTTGGACTCAAATGTGTAGCTTTTCTGTCCTGACGTCTGGCTGTAGATGATTTGTGCCTGGTTTTCGATCTTATGTAAGTGGAGTCGTAAATTAGAACTCTCTCATGCCTGGCTTCTTTTTTTGTTGTTTGTTTTACTGTGTTTTTGACATTCACCTACCCGGGTTACTGCACATGCTGGTGGTTCATTTTCGTTGCTGTATACTATTCCTTTTCCTGGCTGTGCGGTGACACACTTTAACATTTTGTTCTGCATCACCGGGCATTTGGGCAGTTTCCATTTTAGAACTATTCAAACCACCGGGCCAAGGCACCCTTCCAGCACATCACCTGATGAGTACGGTATGCATTCCTGTTGGGCGCATGCCTAGGAAAGGAGCCGTCAGGCCCCCGAGTGTACGAATGTCCCTGCAGACAGACCTCTGGTATCAATGGCCATGTCTTCCTCCATAGAGCAGTTACCTAGCCTTTGCAGGTGCCAATTTCTACATCTGTAACATGGCATGCAGACCCTTCAGGGTGTTTTGGGAGGTGAGCGAATGTGCAGAGACACACGCCCCTCACACAGAGCACCCTCGGGTGGGGTTGGCAGTCGCGATGAGTTTTTTTCTAGCCGACACTAACGTCTGGGGAGACTTGAGGATTCTGAGCTGTGAGCAGTGGACCCTAAACAAGGTCTTTGGGCCTGAGACCAAAAGGAAAATAAGAAAACATGAACTTAAGCGGCCAACTGACCCCAGAAATTAGCTTGCTCTGGAAGAGGAGAACGGGAGCACGTGGCTGGGAAGAGCTGAGAGGCAGTGGTGGGAAAGAGCCCGCCCAGCCATGAACTTTCCATGGTCATGGAAAGTTCTCCCTGAACTCTGTGAACTCCCCTGAGCCCGGGATATTCTGGGTGAAGAGGCCCCGTGTGTGGGACAGACTCATCAGCTACATGGTCACGGTGCTCTGAGCTGCAGTTTTCCAGCATAAAACAGAACAAAACCTTTTAATTTATAGGGCGGCTTCGAGGGTGACGTAAGGAAGCGCATATGTGTGTTTAATGTGCATTTCATAAAATAAGGGCTCACACATGGGCGGGACCCTCGTAGAACCTGGAACCCCCGAGGGCCGATCTTAGCTGTGGGTAACACATGACCCGTCAGCCAAAAATGATCATAAATAATTCCCTCCTCTACTTACTTTTTCTAAAAATTCTAAGGAATCAACCCATAGTAAGTTCTTGGAAACTGTGGCTTCAAGAGAGAGAATGAAATCGAGTCCTTGAACAATGTCACTTCATCCACCATCAGCTGGGATTGTGTGATTGTATTCTCATCCACATTTCAAGGAAAGGGCGTTATTCAAAAACCCGCCGTGGGTCATCCACCGTCAAAGTGGCATTTCTTTCCTTGTGTGTCCCGTTCCACCGCGTTCTCCACAGGTTTCTCACTACACTTTTCCCAAATCTCTTGGAACATCTGCCTGGACCACCTTGACGCTTCCCTACCCCTCTGCCTCCTAACAACTGATGACACAAAACCCTCTTCTCAGCTAGGAAAGGCCCGTCTTCAGGAGTGGGAGAGGAGGACGCGGGACACGCAGGCGGGACCTCAGAAGTGGGCTGGGCAGGGGAAACGACCTGGCCCACCCGCGTGGTTGGGAGCCGCCCTCAGCCCGGGAATGAGCACTGAGAAGCCTCCCTCTTGGGAATCCTTGGTCGTTTAGTCCTGGGGTGGGGGGACCTGACTGGAGAGTGAAAGGAACTGGGCGGGTGGGGAGGGGAAGCTGGCCTCTGGTAGCTTCTTGCTCAGCTCAGCGGTCTGTGACATCTGCCTTGTTTTCCTTCTTCCCCTCCCTTGCTTCTCAGTCTCCTCCGATCAGATCGAGCAGCTCCACCGACGGTTTAAGCAGCTGAGCGGGGACCAACCCACCATCCGGTAAGACCTGCCTGCCATTGTCTGTGGGTGTCGGCGGGCCGGGGGGGGGGGGGGGCCCTGCGAGATTGCTTTGCGTTGGGCTTTTAAGAAAAAAACTTTTATGTGTTAGCCTGTTGATCTCTGTCCCTGAGTGCTGGGTGGAGCCCGTGGGTTGCCCCGTAGCCTCAGGCAAAGCCATAGTTGTTCAGTCCCTTCTACATAAGCTGGCCCCTGCCCCCTGCAAAGCCTCTGACAGAGCCCCAGACACAGACGCACCGTTGAATGCCAGAGCCACGCCCGCTGCCGGGTCGGTCAGGGCTCGGCTGTGGTCTGAAGCCCTCTGTGGACCCGCCGGCCAGCTCCGGCCTCGGGCAGTGGTGGGCAGCGGGCTCCACTTTGTGTTTCTGACATTAATATTTTAGAGGGGGAGGAACCCCCCCTCCCCCTTACGGAGAGCCTGACGCTCTCAGGTGGTGGTTGAGCTGCTTCGGACCTGGCCTCGCCCTCCCGGGAGTCCTCACGAAGCCGGCGAGGCCGCGGAGCTGTGGCCAGGAGCGTCGCGGTGAGATGGCCTCGGCTCCCTGAAACCAACACGTGGGGCTCGAGGTGACAGCCTTGGAAGTCTTAAAGCCTTTGATAGTCCGGGGCAAAATGGCCTCCTGTGCGGCCAGCTCACCTGGAGGATGACATGAGATGTCACTGGGGCGACACGCCAGGAGCCCCGCTCCGTGTCTCAACAAAGCCGTGGCCTCGATGCCCCTGCTCCCGCCGCTCGGGTGCGAGCGGGCTCTCAGTCCTGTGGCCTCGGCTCCCCTCTGCACCCAGCCAGCCGGGTCTGACCCCTTTCGTTCCGGACGCTGCTCACGGAGCCAGGCAGGTGGGTGCTGAGCCCAGCACCCCGCCACCTGGGCTCTCGGTGGCGCGGAGAGGCTCGCTGGCCTGAGTCTTAGCCGGTCGCCGTGGCCTGCGGCCGAGACGCAAGTTGTTTTTCCCAGAGCTGCGGGGCATTGGGGCTGAGCCACAGGTCAGGGCCAGGTGGGCAGGTGAGCCCTGGACTGAGCATGCAGGGTGGGAAGACCAGCAGGCCCGCTGAGCGCCTCGTGCCCAGACCTGGCAAGTGAGTGGCATTCGAGATCTGACCTCTGGCTGTGTGGCTTCAGATGAGTTGCTTTGCGTCTCTGAGCCTGTCTGCTCACCCACAAGGCAAGCACGGTCATTTGGGAGTTGACCTGGGCCCTGAAGACGAGCAGGTGCCCGTGGCCGGTGTGCGCTGGCGTCCAGGCCTTCCGGTTGTGGCTTGAGTGGACCTGCCCTCCGGGCCCGGCCGGCTGACCTGAGCGGGCAGCGGAGTGTGCGTGCGGAGGGCCTGCGTGTCGCTGAGGCCGCCCACGGGGGTCTCGCGCCTGAGCTAGCTGTGGGCTGTGGCAGGACACTGGCGCCAACCATGTGCTCCTCCGAGTGTGCGTGTCCAGCGAGGGGGTGCGGACCCCCGGGACCCTGGCTGCAGCAGGTCTGGCTGGGGCCTGAGCCCTGCACCTCTAGTCAGGGGCTCCAGCGTCCAGACCCCAGCACCCAGCTCCCCAGGTCTGACCTCAGAGGTCTCAAACCGCCTCCGCACCCCAGGGGCCTGCAGCTTCCCACCTCCCCCGCCCCCCACCCGCCCCCAGTCTCCCTCTGACTCACTCTGATACATCTGTTGGGTCTTAGCCGAAATGGCATTTCTTTGGAAAATCTGTCTCAGCACCCCCACCCTGCCCACGACGTGGTGGGCACCCCAGCAGCTCTCAAGGCCCCTGTGCTTCTCCAGAACAGTCACGTGAGCGCACAGACCACCCGGGGACCCTGTAAAGGAGATTCTGGTTCGTAGGTCTGGGGTGGGGCCCGGCACCCTCGGGCGGGCCTCGTGCAGCACTGACGACGGTGCCCCAGGGGCCCAGGGGTGGCTGGGTGGGGGCAGCGTGCCGGGCCCCCTCCCGCCTCATTGTGCTCTGGGACCTGGGAGTGTGCGCCCCGGCCTCTGCCCCCCCGCCGGGACCCCATTTGCTGCGCTGCAGGCCCCCCCCAGCCTCTGCCTGCCTGCTTGCCTGCGTGGGCTCCAGCACTCCGCCCGGCAGCGTTAGAGGACAGTGGCCTCTGGCTCCCAGCGCCGCCCCTGCCCCCCTCAGGGGTTCCCGGGTGCCCTCAGGTCATGCCCAGTGCTTTATCTTGCACCCCCCCCCCGCCCCCAGGTCCTCGGTACTGGCTTTTGCTTTGCTGAGGTCTCACTGTGGCTACCACCTCCAGGACACTCCGCGGGCCCCGCCTGGGGTGCCCCGCCCCACATCTCCAGACAGAGCTGCTGGACCCCTGGGGCGCCTGCATGGGTCTGTTTCTCCTCCTGCCCTAGGACTGAGTCCTGGACTCTGCAGAATAGATGCTGTCAGAGTAGCCGTCGAGGGTGAGGTGGGTGTCGCAGGTCAGGGGCGGGTGTGCGGGCCGGAGTGGCTCAGTCACGGCAGCGGGCCTGGGCCGGGGTGTCGACGCTCTCGGCTCTCCGTGGCGACTGCTGAGCTTGTGTGCTGGGCTGCGCGGCTCACGTGTTACTTGAGCCTTAGCCTCAGGGCGTGTGCGGGAACACCTGCTCTCCCCATTTTAGGGAGGGGACAGCAAGGCCCAGGGAGCCGTGGCCGGGCTCAGGGCTCAGCGCTCAGCGCCGAGGCGCTGGGGCCCGAGTTCTGCCAGAGGGGAGCTTGGACACTGGCGACCTGCCGCTGTCTCCCGTCTGTCCTCCGAGCACCTTCCGCGCCGGGGCGGGGTGTGTGGTCCCGTGGTGGAGGCAGCTCCTGCCCCAGCCCCCCGCCTCTGCTGGGGAGGTGGTGTCGCCTGCGAGGTCACAGCCTGAGCGGCCTGCAGGAAGGAGCTGACAGACGCAGCGCCTAAGCAAGCAGGCCTGTGGGAGGGGCCCAGCAGCCCGGGACTGCTGGCCTCCGGGCCTGGGGGGCACGGCTCTCTGGTCCCCACACTTTGCTGCCCGTGGTCCCAGGGCAGAGGGATGAGAGCCCTGGCTGGGGACGGTCCCCAGCACCTTCCCCGCTCTCTTAAGGGGTCCTTGTGTGACCCCAAGTTGGGTCTTCAACTTCCCTGCCCCCCAGCGTGTCCAAGGGGCCCTGGCCTGCGCTAGGGTCTCAGAGCAGGGAAAAGGATGAATTTTGTCAGTATTTTGACGCCTGTTCCTGAAAGCTGTCCAGGATGTAGGGACGCTTTGGCCCACGACAGAGGGGTGTGGGAAGCAGCTCCCTTTGAGGCCCCCATTCAGAGAGGGCTTATTAGGGCCCCACAGGGAGCGGAAGGATATCAAGCACAAAAGGCCCCTCAGAAGTGGCCATTCAGGGGGAAAAAAAAAACTCCCGCAAGGCAAAAACTGCTAAAATTGATTTCAATTTTCATCTCCCCACTTGCTGGCCACAGTGGCCGACCTGGGCAGATGCAGCCACATCACAGGCTTGTTTTTAGACTCCACGGGGCCCCGAGGGTGGCTTGAAATGGAGCCAGACCAGGGAGAGGATGGGGCGGGGGGAGACGCGGCAGGGCAGGGCGGCCTCCGGCTGGACCCACAGGTGTCCCCAGCCGGGCCTGCCCCAGCTCCTGCCTGGCCTTGTGAATGGGAGGCTCCTCCACGGCCCTCTGGGGCGTCCACCTGCCGCCCGTCGCTGGCTCTCTCCCACAGAAGGGGGCGGGCTGGGGGGCAGACGCGCTCCGCGGGGCACTGGAGCAAAGCGCCTTCTCTGGGCTGTCTCCTGCCCAGTCCTTGCTTACAGAGCTGTGGTGAAGGGGGTTCTAGGGAGGCTCAGTCACTGAGGACGCTGAATGAGAAGTGGGGCTGGGGGTGAATGGCGAGAGACGAGAGAGACCGAGAAGTCGCTAGCGCGGAGGCCGTCCACTCAGATTCCCGAGGGGTTGGGGAGCCCCCCGGGGCTGCGCCCTGGGCCGCTCCCTGGGGCCGACTGGGGGGAGAAGCGAGCCCCAGACCCACTGGCCTCGGCCCTCCTGGTTCTGCCCTGCCGCGGGGATGTCCCGGCTGTTCCACGGACAGTGCTACCTCACACGATGCCTCTTTCCGGAAGGCTTTTCCCAGAAAAGGGTTTCCGCTGGCGCTCGGGGCTGGGGGATCCTTGGCTCGGGGGCTGTGGGGTCGCCCGTGCCCTGGTGGCCGCTGAGCGGCCTCCCCGCCTCCACCCACTGGATGCCTGTAGCACCCCCACTCTGGTGACACCAAAACCTGTCTCCCCCTGAGGCGGGGGCGGGGGGCTGAGGGCTGCCTCCCCGGCCTCTGCGGGAGCCCCCCGCCCTCCGCCCCGCTGCAGGCAGACGGTGTTTGTCTCCTGCTGCTGAGGCCGGCGCCTGGGCTGTGCCTGACACACAGGGGCTGGGTGATGGCTCCACGATCCTGCTGTCACTCGTCCAGCATGTGCTGGCGGGAAGCCAAGTCTGGGAGCCAGCCGTTAGGGCGGGAGGTGGGGAGGCTGGGGAAGGGGTGATGGGGTTCCCGAGTTTTGAAAGAGGCATTTATTTGGGGCACAGGGACAAGGCTTTCCTGTCAGAATCTTTTGTGCAAACGCATATGGAAGCAGAGCGATGGCCAGGTGCGACCAGCGAGTCCTGGCGCTTGAAGCCAAGAGGTTCCAGCATGATCCTCACATTCCCAGGAGAGGCGGGAAGGCGCAGGTTCTTACGTGTGCCGGCCGGGACTCGGGGTTCTCAGGCTCCCTGGTGGTGCAGGTGCTGCCGGTCCAGGGACCGCACTTTGAGAAGCTGGGCGCTGCCTGGAAAGACGTGCTAAGTGAGACGCGGGGTGTAGGCGCTCCTTCCCGAGTCCCCGGCCCGTGTGGGAACATCCGGAGCTCAACAGTGAGCGCCGGGAGGACGGCTGGCAGGTGGCCTGCACCGGAGGCCCAGGGCCTCCCTCCCAGGGCAGGGCCCAGCCGCCTGCTGTGCAGGCTGAGGAGCTGGCTTGGGGGCGCCCAGAGACAACCCATCAAGACACTCAGTTTGGGCTGAACCAGGAAGACCCCCACTGCCACCAGCACCGCGGGCTTTCTGTCCCTCTCTGGAGCTGGGTGCTTGCCTTGCCCTCTTTCTGAGTCCCAGGAGAGGCCTCTCAGGTCCAGACGGGAGTACATGCCCCAGAAACGTCTCTTGTTCTCTCTAAAGTAAAAGCATACAACCCGAAGGAAGTCGGGGTGGGGGCGGGGGTCAGCCTGCTTCCCAGCGCCTCTCTTGGCTGTGTGACTGTGGCCTGGTCGCTTGCCCTCTCTGGGCCTCGTCTTCTTGCCTGCAGCATGAGGCTCACCGGAGTCACCCCGCATGGGTGGCTGCGCCTGCAAAGCAAGTAGCAGAATGGCGAGAAAGCTTGGGAGGAGGGTGGCCGCTCACGTGGGCCGGTGGCCTCCGTGAGATGAGTCAGCTCGGCCCCAGCGAGGGGCACTGGGGCCTCGGGTAAAGCTCTGCCTGTCCCAAGGCTGCGGCCTGGCTGAGCACCGTCCCTGAGCCGGTCCAACCAGCCGGGGGCACCTGAGGCGGCGGGGAGGGAGGAGGGGAACCGCGCCGAAACCGGCCCTCAGGGCGTTCGGCCGCGGTGCGTGATGAACACGTGGCTGCGCGGGCCGCTCTGGCGGGCGGGCGCCCTGTTGGAAAGGGAGGTCGGCGGGTATCTGGGAGTGTCCCCAGGACCAGACAGCCGGAGCGCACCCCGCGTGCACGTGGCACCCCACCCCTGGGAGCGCACGGGAGTCCCCGTGCCCTGGCGATGCCCGCGGGGCTTCACCTGCGGACAGACGGACAGGCGGACAGACGCCTCCCGCCCCTCGGCGCCCCTCTAGGTGCCGGCCCCCTTCTCAGTCAGCCTCTGAAACTTGGGAGGCTTCCTGCTCCTGGGAGGTGGGGTGGGGGTGCTGCGTGGGCCCCAGCCGGAGCGCGTCGGTGGCTGGGCGGGGCCGGTCCTGCCCTGGGTGGAGCTGGAGCAGCTGCTGGCTGCTGCCGGGATTTGTGGAATTCCATCTTGTCCCCTGCGAGCCTCTTACTGGTGTCCTTCTGGGTGCCCTGTCACTTCCTCCGTGACCTCTGCTGAGGAAAAGGGGGGTCGTGATGTCACAGGGAGCCCCCAGATGGGTCCTCCCCGACCCCACGCCCAGAGCAGCCCCCAGGCTGTCAGCCGCCATCGGCTTGGAGCTGCGCGGGTGACCGTTCTCCACGTAACGAAGCCACAGTGTAGTCATTTGGGCTTTTAAGATGCGGGGGCCTTCAGCGCCTGTGTTAGCATGCCCGCCAGTCACCCGGGTCTATGGGCCCCCATTCCGAGGCGCCGCCCCCCCATGGGGCCGTCCCGCTGCATCTGCTGTTCTGGACACGGCAGCCACGGGCGTGTCCGAGGCTCCTCTGCGCCCCCCTCGTGGCCGAATCCTGGCTGTGGCCCGGGCGGCTCTGAGCGCGGCCTCCTGGCCTGGCCCTGGGCTCTAATTCTTCCGCACCCCCGTGGCCGGCCCTGAGTCTGGCCAGAGGCCCCCATGGCTGGCCTGGGCACAGGGGTTGCCCTCCGGGCCTCAGCGCCCCCATCTGCAGGTAGTGGGGGCAGGACTGGGGGGGGGCTGGCCGTGCGTTTCTGGGCCTTCCAGCCCGAGCCTGCGTGGCCCTCCGCTGGCTCTGGGGCGCCGGGTCTGGTCCGGGCCGGGTCGGGTGAGCAGCCCCCCACCTGGTGCGCCTCCCTGTGTACCCAGGATGGCCAGCTCGCACCACTTCCGAGGCCGCAGGCGTGGAGGGGTGGAGGACTTGTTGTGGGGCTCCCCGGCCCAGCCGGCGCCCCAGGCCCAGGGCGGCGTGTCGGGACCCACCCTCCCGCCCACGTGCGCGGTTTTTTAAACGGTTTTGCTGCGGTGCGAGGCAGCACCCTGTAAGCCGCCCTCTGACGCGCTTGACCCGCGGCTCTCGGCGCATCTAGCTGGGTGCTTGGCATCAGGCAAGCTGGGGCATTCGCAGCACCCCCAGAGTCGCCACCCGCGGGCTGTCCGTCCCCCTGCCCCCCTCCCCAGCCCTGGTGGCCCCGGGAGGACCTTGCGTCTGCCGGGATGAAGCGCTGCCCGTGTCTGGAGCGGCCTCTGGAGCCAGGCATCTCCGCTGGCGTGGGGTCCCCACCTCGTCTGTTCTGGAGAGCGCACCCCTATTTCACTTCCTTCAAGGGAGGAATATTCTGTGGCACGGATGTGCCACGTTCCGGCTACCGGCTGCCACGGGGGTGTCGAGGGCCCTCCTCCACTGCCGGGGACGCACCTGGGCGCCGCCTCACCGGTCACCTGGCAACGCCACCTCTGGCCTGGCGAGGAGCCAGTGTCCGTATCTCCGGGGGCTTGACCCCGGGGGCGTCGCAGAGTCCAGGCCGTGGCTGACAGACGTCACGTGTGTCTGTCAGCCACGTAAGCGCCTCCGGGTCCTCCTGCCAGGGCAGAGACCACGCAGGACGTCTGGTCGTCTCGCGCCTCGGTCGCCCGCATGGGCCCGGGGTGAAATCGCCACGGGGAGCGTGGGGCGCCGGGCCTGATGCCTTCTGTCCTCGTTCTCTTCCCGGATGCTGCTCCTCGGGACCCAGCAAGGAGAATTTCAACAACATCCCCGACCTGGAGCTCAACCCCATCCGCTCCAAGATCATCCGCGCCTTCTTCGACAACAGGTGGGCGTCTCCGCAGCGGCAGCCCCGGCACCCCGCGGACAGCAGGGGCAGGTGCTGGGGCGCAGGGGGGGCCAAGCCGGAGATGGTGGGAAGCTCCCCCGGCCTGGGCCGCCCTGCGCTGGCTCCAGCTGCGGGACCAGTGACCGGCCAGCCGCAGGTGCTGTGCTGTGCCTCAGGCCCCGGGGTGCAGACTCGCTGGGTTCTCTGGCCCAGAGTCGGGGCGCGTGTCACCTGAAGGTTCACCAGAGGGGCGCTCTCTGCCCTCACTCGCCTGGCCAGGGCGGATGAGGGCCCCCCTGGGGGTGGGGGTGGAGCGGCGGTATCTCTGGCCCAGGCTGCAGGGCCCCCAGACGTGGCAGCCGGCTGCCCCTGAGGTGAGACTTCCGAGTGCGAGCGAGCGAGCGAGCGAGCGACTGGGCACCCGAGGCAGAGGCCACCGTCTCTGGGTGATCTGATCGCGGAGGGGTCCCCCTTCACATGTGCTGTGTTAGCAGCGAGCCCCTAGGCCGCTCCCCACTTGGAGAGGTGACTGCATAGGGGTGGGAAGACCAGGCGTCACGGCGATTTGGGGCTGTCTTGTGGGGGTCGTCCTGTTTGCTCACCCATAAAGCCGGGGCCACCTCGGCATCCACCTTGCGCAGTGGTGCAGGGTACCTGAGATGGCGCGTGCCAGGCACGGGCTGGCTCCTGGCCACAGCCCTGGCCTACAGGTGGGAGCCTGAGCCGCAGACAGGCGCCCCGGGCAGAACCAGGCTCCTCCTCCCCGGGGCCTGTTGCTGATGTTGCCTGGGTGGACACAGCCATCTGAGGCTGTTGAGGGTGGGGTGAGCTCACCCCCCCTGGCTGCCAGCGCGTGCGGGCCAACCGGCAGGGCCAGGGGCTCTCCTGGCCCCCGTGGCCCAGCTCAACACCGAGTCCGCAGAGATGGCTGAGGCCTAGGGAGAACCCACAGGAGGAGGAAGGCAGGGGTGGGGGGGGGGGCCCTGGTGTGTTTCGGCTGCGTGAGCCTGAAATGCCCAGCTTTGGTTCTGCTAGGACTGGGGGCCCCGACCCCAAGACAGACATTGAGCCTCCCTGATGGGGGCGGGATGTGAGAGAGGAGGTCCTTGGGCTGCCCCAGGAAGATGCAGAAACCTTCCTCCAGGGCTCGCAGGGGTGTGACTGGGCACAGGTGTGGCAGAACCAGAAGCCGGTCAGCTGAAGCGGGAGAGAAGGTGCCTCAGGCAGAACTGCACGCGCCAGGGCCCCCCGGCCCCAGCACCGAGACGCGCGGGCAGGGCAGCCCCATCCCAGCAGCCCGGGGGGCCCGGAGGACTCAGTCTGGGAGCAGTGGGGGGGTGCTGAGGGGCTTTGAGGTGAGGGTGGGGTGTAGTCTGCATTCCAGCTGTTACATGTTTTTATTTTTGCATAAGACAACGGGGGTGCAGGCCAGAGGTGCGGGGGGTGAGAGGCTTCCCCAGAGACAGAGTGGGGAGCAGAACGGGCCGGTGCAGAGAAGTACACTGCGGGGGAGCAGCGGGCGGGCCAGGAGGGGTCCCGTGCTGGACCACAGAGGCCACAGGGCCAGCCGTGCTCCATGTGGACAGCGCTTGCATCGCTTCCGAGGGCGGCTGCTCTGCCCCGTGCTGGCTCGAGCCCGGACGCGGGGTGGGGAGCAGGTGGGGCTGGCCCCAGGCGCTGGCCCCAGGTGCTGTCCTGGCTTCCTCGGCGTCTGGACTCAGGGCCACAGCGGGTTGCGGCGGGAGGGGCGCCCCCTCCCCCAGTCCTGACAGAGGCAGCCTGGGGCTGGGCCTTCCTGAGAAGGGCTCCGTCCTGCTTTCCCAGAGCCCCTGTCGCCATCCCCCGGGGCTAATCTGAACCGGTCCCCAGCCAAACACTTGGGGGAGGACACGAGACAGACGTGCAAGTAGCCCCAGAGGCGCCTGATAAGTCCAGGCGCTATTTTTATGCCTGTAAATTTGGCCTGTGCCCTTGGCAAACAAGAACTTGGAGATTATTAAAAATATGTGGGAGGTGGGGCGGGGCGGGAGCAGTGTGAACTTTGTAAGACGGGGTTTTTCAGGGGTTAGACGACCCCCTCAGACGTAGGGCTTCCTGGTGAGTGAAGGCCGTGCCTCCTAGCCCACAGCTCCAGACGCTTGCCTGGTCCGGCCTCCTCTCCCTGGAGGCTGCTCTGAGGTCAGCATCTGCCAGGAGCTCGGTAAACCCAAGTGCGGGGTGCACTCGGGGCAGCTGGTACTTCAGAGGGTGGGTTCCTGGGGCGAGAGCTGCGAGCTTGGTCCTGCCAGCCAAGGTAGTCAGCAGCGCTGGCCCTCAGCCGGCAGGGGACACAGCCTGATGCCCTCCCGCTGGCCGCCAGAGTCGGGCAGCCGGCGGCCAGGGTTCAGCTTGGGGTGGCCGCCCCGTTCCTGCGGTGGGGCCCTGTCTTGCCCCTTCAGGAAAGCGCAGTGATGGGGCCGCCCTCAACCCTGCCCTGACTTATCCCTGAAACCCCGATCTGGGCACTGTGGGGTGGGGGTGCATGGGCCCCCGCATTGCAGCTGGCCCCTGTGGTCCCCGCTCAGCGTGGGGGTCCTCACAGGAAGGCCCGCGTGGGGGCGGCTGGGCGGGACTGTGCCCACAGACGGTGGACGACGGAGTTGGAATTTCATGTGATTTTTACTGCTCGCAAGAAGCTGCTGTTCTCTTGCATTTCACCCCAGCCCCATCTTCAGCCATCTAAAAACCCTTCTTAGTTCACGGGCCGTACAGAATCGGGCAGGTGGGACTTGGCCCTCGGGCCACAGCTTACTGACCCCTGTGCTGCCCTCATCAACGGCTGTGCTCTACCCCTCCCGCCCCCCAAACTCATGCCACCCCTCGGTGAGCCCCGGGAGGCCAGCGCAGAGGCCCGCGCACAAGCCCGGCCGGGGGCAGTTGCTCGCAAGCAGACAAGACCGGGTTTCACCTCCTTTCCGACACCCCTGGCCGCCCCTAGGAACCTGCGCAGGGGGCCCAGCGGCCTGGCCGACGAGATCAACTTCGAAGACTTCCTGACCATCATGTCCTACTTCCGGCCCATTGACACCACCATGGACGAGGAGCAGGTGGAGCTGTGTCGGAAGGAGAAGCTGAGATGTGCGTGCCCCCCCCAGGGGGCTGTGTTTCCCCGGGGAGGGGGGCAGGCCACGCCCTGGTCCCCCGGGAAGGGCCTCGTTGGCGCCCTCGCGCCCCTGGGTTGCAGCGTGGTGGTCTCCTAGCGAGCCCCTCAGGGGCCCCGGGAAGAGGGGGTTTGGGGTGAAGAGCGAGGCCCGGCCAGGCAGACAGGTATCCGCTGAGCAGCCGCGGGACCTTGAACCAGCAGTGGGAATGGCGCCCAGGCCCCGTGAGGCGGCACAGGCCGACGGGCCCGTGGGTGCCCCTGAAAGCTTGTCTCTCGCATGGGACACGGGGTCGCGGGGGACCTGGGCTCCCAGTGTGCCTGGTGCTCATGGGCTGGCGGCGGCCTCGGGCCCCGGTGTGCCCTCCCTCCCTCCGGCTGGGCGTCCAGGCCCTCCGACACCCCAGGGTCCAGGCATGGCTGGGATGGGCAGCTCCCTGTGCCTCACCCAGGTCGGGGGGCCGCAGAGGCCTTGGGATACTGACTCCGGTGGGGCCCCCGGCTTCCCATCCTTGCCAGGGTGCAGAAGGCAGACACTTCTGCTTCCTCACTGGGCTGTGCCAGGCTAGGGCTCGGGCGCCCCTGGCCTCGTGGGCTGGTGGAGGCCCAGAGGATGACAGGTCTGCAAACTGCTGCCAGCTTGACAACACACAGGGGCGGGGGAGCTGGAGGGAGCCGGGCCAGAGGTCCCCCGAGCTCCCGGCCTTGCCTGGGCTGTGGGCGATGCTGGCACAGGGCGCAGTGGGTGTCCCTGGGAGGGTGAAGCCGCTGAGCCTGGCGAGAGCGGCTCTGCTCAGCTGGGTGGGCCTGGGCAGCGGCCTCCCTTTGGGAGAGCACTGGCTTGGCCGTCGCTGGGCCGGGCTGTCCCTGGGCTCTGAGAAGAGGGTCACTTGGCGGGGACCAGCAGGAGTGGCCTGTCCGGCCCTAAGGCCTTTGTTCTTGACGCCCGTGGCTTTGGCATTTAGGTTTCACTGTTGGGGTTTTTTCTTTGTCCAGCTTGACTAGCGGGGAAGGATGGGCGAGGGCCCGCGCTCCCCTCCCAGCCTGCCTGACGGCCCTCTCCCCTCTGCACCCCCAGTTCTGTTCCACATGTACGATTCCGACAGTGACGGCCGCATCACTCTGGAAGAATACCGAAATGTAAAGTATGCTCCTCTGCCCGCCAGGGCCCCTCGCCGCCCCCGGGCCCGGGGCCCCGGTGACAGGCCGCCTCTCCTGCAGGTGGTGGAGGAGCTGCTCTCGGGGAACCCCCACATCGAGAAGGAGTCTGCCCGCTCCATCGCCGACGGGGCCATGATGGAGGCCGCCAGCGTGTGCGTGGGGCAGATGGTGAGTACTACGCTGGGGCTAAGCCCTGCACGCCTGCTCTGGAAGGCCCGAGAGGGTGGGCAGGGCAGTGTGACCCGTGTGCTGCCCTCACCGGCCCGGCCGGCCTCTCGCTCCCCAGAGATGGGCCAGGAGGCCCTGCCCAGAGCCTGCCACAGCAGGGTGGGCATGGGGGCCGGCCCTGGCGGGCCGGGTTGGGGTGCTCTCTGGGCCGGCTTAGCTAGGCGGGTCCAAGGGAGGAGCTGGGAGCAGCGGAGCCCTCAGGGAGGACGGGAGCCCCTCCCCCCCGCACCCCCTCCCCAACCCCCCCCCCGCCCCCGGCTCTGGGCCAAGGGCAGGCGGGTGCGATGGGGAGGCCGTCCGTTGGGTCATGCTGGTTTGGGGTGTCAGCTGCTGGGGTACTTGCGCTCGCAGAGCAGGTGCGCCCCGCCATTGGCTCCCTGACGCCCAGAGCTGGCCGCTCTGTGGACCAGCCATCCTGGGCACTGCGGGCTGTGGGCAGCTTCCCTGGCCTCCGCCCACAAAGCGCCAGTGCCGGCCGTGGGCGCTGTCGGCTGCTCAGTCGCAGCCTAGCACCGGGCTGTGAGGCAAGGCCTGGGAAGCCGGTGTTGGGGACCCGCCTGTGTCCCCATCGCTCCCTGCCAGCCGCCGGCCCCTCCACAGGCGAGCGCGCCTCGTTTCACTGCTGTGGAAGCGGGTGCAGGCCCAGGAAGCACAGCCCGGCCCCGGCCCCCTCCGTGGGGTTTGGGGTGCACCGCAGTGTAGTGTCTGCGTCCGTCCGGCGCTGCCGTCGGTGCCCCGAGCTGTGGGGCCGGAGGCCGCGGTCCTCTCACTGGCCCGGGGGCTTCTGGCCGCTGGGGAGCGGGGCCCGGGCTGGGGCCCGGCCTTACTGGTGCCGTCCCGCGCGGTCCCGCTCAGCCCCACTGGCCACAGTTTCCTAATTCTCTGTAGCAGAATCGCCGGCTGCGGGGGGGCCTCGGGCTGCGTCCGGCCGGCGTGTGCTGTGCGGGGCAGGCTGCTGCCCGGCGTCCCCACGGACAGTGGGCCGGGCGGGCTGAGCGCGGCCGCGTCGGTCGGGGCCAGGGGCCTCGGAGGACAGCAGTGTCCTGCCCGGGCCCCTTGCCAGGGATGGCAGGGGCGGGCCCCCCCGCCCTCGGGTGGACCTGCCCGCACCTGCCGCCGGGGCCGGCTGCCGCCCAGTGCTCACTCTGGCCAGCGTCTGTGGCCAGCGTCTGTGGCTCGAGTGGCTGCTCCTTTGCTGGGCTCTCGGCCTGGGGGCCTGTGACCAGGCGCCCCCACTCCAGCTTCTTCACTCTGGTGAGTGAGTCCATGTGGCTCTCCCCAGCTTGCCCGAGAAGCTGGGGGTGTCCCCGGGGTGAGGGCAGCTGCTCCGAGCCAGCTCTGCTTCAGCAGCCGGCGTTGCGGCCGGGCCCGGGCCCCTCGGCCCCTCGTGTGGGCAGTGGCATAAGAACAGGGGCTGGTGCGAGGTGGCGCCAGCCAGTGCTGAACGTCGACACCTGGGAGGCTCCGGCCAGGCCTCGGCACCCAACACTCTGTCGTCTGAGACGTGCGCGGGCATCGACTTCAGGGACCCAGGACAGGAGAAACTGAGGCACGCCCTGCCGTCAGCCCCAGTGCCCGGGGGCCCCCGTGCCGTGTGGCTCCTGTCCTCTAGTTTGGATTTACACGGGCCCTGCTTGTCCTCCTGTGAGGCCCCCGCTCACTCCCAGACAGGGGCAGGGGGTGCCGGCCCCTGTGCAGGAGGCGCCACGGCGTGCCCGCGTGGGGGCTTCGTCTCCCCCAGCACCCCGCTGTCCGTACCTCAGGGCCCTCCCCTTCCAGTCACCAAGAGGGACCCCTGCTGGGGACTCCCTGCTGGCGCAGCGGGTTACAGCGCTGTGAGAGCCGCAGCCGCCTGCCCCGGAGGTGACCACACGGCGCGGCAGACCCCTCCTGGCCCGCCCGCTGCTCCCCGCAGCCGTGTGCTTCGTCAGTCGGCCTGTTCTGCTCCCCGCTCTGTCTCTGGCGGATCCTCTCACTCTGTGCATAAATAAATCGTTAAACAAAAGACGGAGCCCTTCTTGCGGCCAGGGCGGCCAGGCCTCGTCTGGCTGGCCGGCAGGGACGTCTCTGTCACGGAGGGGCGGCGGGCGGGGTGAGGCTGGGAAGGGCCCTGCCTGCGCCTGTGTGCCACAGCGGGGTAGTGGCCAGCACGGCCAGCTGCAGGCAGCTGAGCGGGCCCTGCCAGGGCCACTAGCGTCACTCACCGGGCGAGTGTCCCCTCCTGGCAGCGGAGATTGGCCTAAAGGAGTTCTCAGCAGGCCGCTGGCAGCATCAGGCTGTGACCGGACCAGCTGTGGCCAGGGTGGCCATGGTGGCTTGAGGGGCGGCCCCGTGGGGAGGGGCCCTTCACCCAGCCTGTCCTCGCTGGGGGCTGCCGTGGGGCCTGGGGAGCCCACTCAAGCAAGGGGACCTTGGTGTTCAGGGTGGCTGGGCAGGTGCTAGAGGCACACGGTCCAGATGCCCCCCCTTCCACGACGCCTCCCCAACAGCCCTGCCCTCCGCCGGGGCCCAGGACACGCCCGGGCAGCCACTCACCCGCCTGTGCTCTGTCCGCAGGAGCCTGACCAGGTGTACGAGGGGATCACCTTCGATGACTTCCTCAAGGTGGGTGCCTGGTCTGTGCTGAGGCTGAGGGGGACCCCAGGGGCCCAGAGCCGCCCCTGAGAGGGGTCAGATCTGGCTCGGCCTTTAGACAGTGTAAACTGGCTTTGTTATATTAAAGGGGCGACAGTCAGGTGCAAAGCGCCTTGTGCCTTGCACACAACAGGGCAGACAGGCAGACCCTGCTTCCCGCCTTCTGCTGGACCCAGCACTCTGCCAACGCCCTCCGCCTCGCGCGCATGGGCCACCGCGTGGAGTTCTGTCCTCGCCGCGCCTCTCGCGAGCCCTGCAGACTGGCATCTGGCCGGCGCCTTCCCGGGCCGGGAACTGGGCCCACCTGTCGCTCAACACCTGTGGCGGGGAGCTGACCCCAGCCCAGCCCCAAGAATCCCCGTAGTTCTGGCTGCCGGTGAAGTTGGGGGTCAGGTCCAGCCGCTGGCCGGCCGACCCCAGACTGTCACAAACCGAGGACCTGAGGGGCAGCCGGGCGGGGCGCCCCTCCAGGTCCCTACCGCCCTGGCTCGTCGTGAGCAGATGTGGGGGGAGCAGAAACTGGGATGGCGGGAACAGGTTGGCGGCACAGAGCCGTGATGGAGACCGGGGCGGCTGTGGGGCCGGGGTGGGCACCTCCACCCCCAGGGCGGCCCGTGTGCCCGGGCGGGGCAGGAAAGGGCGGCTTCCCCTGTAGGCTGGTCCCCAGCCTGTCCTGTGGCTCGGGGTTATCCTGGCCAGCGCCCCTCGCTTCCCCCAGCGCGGCGACCTGGCCTTCAGCGGGTCTTTCCCTGGGAATGTCTCCTGGGGCCAGGTCTGTTCTGTGCGTCCCCCGCACCCACGACAGGTGCTGGGCCCGGGCCTGTAGTGACGGAGGGGAGCCAAGGTCAGCCTGAGCCTGGGCGCCTGGGGGTCCCACTTACCCCACTTCCAGTCCCGAGATGCTGCCGGTGGCAGCTTGTGGGTTGGAAGTGCTTACATAAGCGGGGAGACACCGTGCCCCCCCCCAATCCCGTGTGCACCCTCTGCCGGCTGTCTGGGGCCCCGAGTGGCCACAGAACAGGTGGGCGTGAGGGACTCCGTAGTGTGAGATGTTCTGGGTGCCCAGGGCCCGGCCAGGGGCCCCCATAGCAGCGCCAGCTCCGGGGGCGGCATGGACCCGATTTCTGGAGAGAAAGGACCTTCCCTGGGCTTGGGCCGGGCTCCCGACCCGGCGACCGCCTGTCCGAGGCTGCAAAGACCAGTGCCGGGCCGCCTTAGGGGCAGCGGCGGCCTGGGGGCTGTGGCTGCCTCGGCTGACAGCATGCCTGGCGGGGCCCTTCCACCGGAGCCCCCCAGTTCTGAGAAGGGGCGGCACAGTGGGGGTCTCACATTCCCTGTTCTAAGGGTGAGAAGGAGGCTGACGGGGCTAAGGAATCGGCACGGAAATCTGAGCCTGAAGTGGTGGGCGGGAGTCGGATGACTTGGGGGCGCTTGGACTCGGCACTTAGCAACAACGCGCTGTGACCATCTCAGAAAGAACCCAAATGCCAGCGCCAAGTTAACCGCAGAGAGGCAGACGGAAGTGTTTCCCCGGACGCCTCTGGGGCCGGGGAGGCGGGCCGGCGCCCTGACGCACCGCGTCTGTTCCAGATCTGGCAGGGCATCGACATCGAGACCAAGATGCACGTGCGCTTCCTCAACGTGGAGACCATGGCCCTGTGCCACTGACCCCGGCCCGCGCCGCCGCAGCTCTTGTAAATAGTCCACACTCGGGCGCCCGCCCGGTTTCCCCGTGGGGTATGCAACGTGGAACTTGCTGTTTTTACCTCTAATAAAAAAGAACGGGGTTTACTAACGCACCTGGCTCCTGTCTGTTCCTGAGCGCCCGGGTGGCCGGCGTGGGCAGCGCGAGGCTGGATGGGGAGCAGCAGGGGGCCCGCCCCAGCCCCTTCTGTTTGTCTCCGCTAAAGTGTCTAATGTCCCCCCCCGCAGAAGTGTCGGAATTCATCCCAGTCCTAGGCAGCAAAGTCAGGACAAGCGGCCCCTTGCTCCCTGCGGGCAGGACGGTGTCACGACTGCTCGTGGACAGACGGCGGCCGCGAGCCCTCGGCTGGCCTGGCGCTGCAGTGCTCGGCCGGCTCCCCGCAGGAGGGGACGGGCGCCTGTGCCGGGCCCCGCGGGAGGTGACGGCCCAGGTAAGCTGCTCCCAGCGGTCACCTGCCTAGGGGACGGGCTGTGGTGGGGACGAGGTGGTCGTCTGGCTTGGTGGCTGTGGCGGGGTGGAACTTGCCGAGCTGGCCTGTCCAGGGCCCCGGGACCTCCTGACGCGCCCTGGGCTTGGTGGCCGTCGCCGGGGGCCTGGTCACCGCCAGGGTCCGGCCATCTGGTGGCCACGTGGCCCATGCGCTCAGCTCCTTTCGCGAGCCTGCCAAGGGCGTCTGCCAGCTGGCAGCTGCCTCCCCAGTTTCCTGTTCTTCCCTTTGACGCAGCGTCGCTGGGCTCAGGGCCGGAGGGCACAGCCCAGAGACCACCTCTGCGGACCGGCTCTCGGCTTCCCCTCCCGAGGCGGCCACACGCAGCCGCCACAGGACGCCTGCAGGGCTGCTGCCACGCGTGAGCGAGTACACAGTGCACGGCACTCCCGCGCCCCCAACAAGTGGTGAGTTTGGGCGTAAAGGTCTGTTTGCGGCGTTTCGGGGGGAAGCTGCGCATCGAGGACGTGACTCCAGGGGCGCCTGCTTTCCCAGCCTCCCGCTCGGGGGCTCCCCCCGAGAGGTTCAGGCATGTCTGTGGGTGCAGCCTGCTCCACGCCTGGCACTGTCCTAGCAGCCGGTGACTCGGAACCGGGGCGGGCTCCGCCGAGCTGCTCTGGGCTGGCGAGCGAGTCTCATCTCCGGCCGGTGAGCGGCCCGGACGCTTGCCTGTGGGCATACCGCAAGCCTGTACTGGGGGCACAGGACGAGAAACACCCGCTCCAACCCTCAGCACTGTGCTGTCCCGAGGGCTCGCCCCAGGGGTCGCTGCTGCTCTCCCCACGCAGGACCGCCAAGTGATCCCAGGTTGTGGGTGAATGCGCCTTCACGGGCACGTCCCTACCTCCCGGCGCGTGGGCGGTCGTGGATGCTGCTTGTTACCATCTCAGGGCCACTAAACTAGAACCCACACCGCAGGCTGGGAGCCGCAGGCAGGTGGGGCCGCACGGTGGGAATGGCAGGGCCCGGGTCGGCGCCAGGTGGGGGCCGCAGCTTGGGACCCCACCTTGCTTGGCAGCACGCGCAACCTGGGAGAGGAGGGCTGGTGTTGGCGCCCAGGTGTCGGGCCTGGGCCCCGGGGTGTGGGCCTGGACCGTGAGCGCAGGTCCCGGGCCGGCCTCCACCTCCGTGCTGGCGGGCGGGCGGCTCGGGGTGGGTGAAGAGGGAGGCCTGAGCCGCTTCCGGAGAGCTGCCTGTGGACTAGCACTTAACCGGAAAATCGCTCTGGCGCTGAACGTGGTAGGTAAGGGTCCAGGCAGCGTCCTTCCCTGGTGCCCTCAGCCCACGGGAGAGACCAGCTCTGAAAAGGCATCAGCGGTTTCCTGGGAAATGGGGCGTGACCTCGCTCTCCATCCTGCCAGGCGGAGGCGGCAGCGGCCTGGGGTCATCTTGCTCACACCCCGGGGCTCCTGGCCGCCCTCAGGAGGAACCTGGAAAGCCAGTGGCCTGGCCAGGCGGGGAGGTCCGGCACGAGCGGCCTCCTGGAGGCGGAGGCAGCGTCCTGCAGCCTGGCGGGGTGCAGCCCTCACCCCGCAGCGGCACCCTGCCTGGCCCGGCCCTGCAGACCCGGCCTTTCTGGGACTCTCCCGATTTGCCTCTGCTTTGTTCTTTTCAACAAAGGCAGTTCATCAGTGCCAAGTGTTTGAGGGACCACCCATCCGCCCTGCGTGCTGAGCTGCTGTTGGGGAGCTGTGGCTGCAGACGGCACACGTTGGCGCCCCGGGCCGCCCTTGCCTAACAGCTCTGAGGTCTTGGGCCTCGGCTCCCCAGAAACAGCCGATGAAAATGCGATTTCTTCACTGTGAGCCCAGTTCACGCTGCTGCTTGGGACGGAGGGTGTCGTCTTGGGCCACAGAGCAGGGCTGTGGCCTTCACCTGGCGCCAGCCCACCCGCCTGCCCCAGGCTGCTCTGTGCAAAGCGGCGGTTTGCTCGCTTGGTTGTTTGGGGAGTGACTAGGGCGAGCTGCTAGTTGGTGTAGGCCTGCTCCTCACGTAGGCAGCTAAGCTCCTCGCCTGCTGGGCTGCTGGCCTCTGACTGCTGAAAGGCCTGGGAGCTGGTGCCGTACCCAGGGGGGATCTTCTGGTTGCCGAGACCCTGAGCCTGTGCAGCCGAACCTCCGGCCCCTGGGTGAGGCCCGAAGCGGGCAAGTGGAAATCCAACAGGAGCGTGTGGGAACAGCCTTCCTTCTACCAGGAATCACGCCCAGGGCTGAAAGGAAGTGGACAGAAGTCAAGGCGAAGTCACATATTTGGAGGAGGCCGACAGTCCACGCTCCAAAACAGCGGTGCGGAGGTGGGGCCGAGGGGGTGTGGTAGGTGGGG
The DNA here is from genome assembly GCF_000260355.1 of Condylura cristata. NCBI lineage: Eukaryota > Metazoa > Chordata > Mammalia > Eulipotyphla > Talpidae > Condylura > Condylura cristata. The sequence continues at coordinate 14,989,670 of NW_004567130.1, forward strand.
TCAGGCCTCTCTCCACTCTTCTCCCATTTGCTAGAAATTAGATTGGAAGTGGGACTCAGCCCTCTGTTGCCAGCTGACCAAGGGGAGAAGTTTGTAGAACTTGGTTTTGGGTGCTGACAGGCTACATCCATTTGGCGGCCTTACAGCAGGGCTCTGTAATGGAAGTCTAACTTGAGAAGCTCTGGGGACAAGCTCTGGGGACATGTCCTGCAGCCACGTCAAGCATGAATCATGGATAAGGGAGCAGAGTAAGATCACAACAGCTTCCCAGGTTGACTGAGCTCCCTCCTAGGGACAGAGCTAGTGCTAGACTTTGTCAAAGACAATTCCACTATTTTCTGGCCCAAGCACAGAGGTCTTTTTGTGCTTCACTAATGAGATCAGGTATGGCCCTGACCCTTGTCACTGAGCACCAGGCCCTGTCCCCACCTGCCTGCACTTGACAGGCAGCAGCTGAACCCCGCACTGCCCCTGGCAGAGACTTGGGAGGCTGACGCAGAGTTAAAGACAAGCGGCCTTAGCCAGGGCTTTGCAAACAATGCTGTGTGAGCTGTCCTCCGCACAGGGGCTTTGGGACAGCCCGGAGAGTGGACTGGGAGGAGTGGACTGGCGGTGCTTCAGCCACCGCCGCCTGGGGCAGCCGCACCACCTGTCTCCAGGCTCTTTCTGAGCCTGCGGGCAGCACCCTGGCCTTCGGTGGCGGGGCCTGGGCCCCAGGACTGGAGTCTGGTGAGCTGCTCACGGCGTCCTCCGGCTGCCTGAGCCTTGAAGCCAGTGGGCGGTGGGAAAGTCTAGGTTGTGCCAAGTGGAGAAGCAGTTTTTGTCACTTGTCTCAGAAATGACAAGGCCAGGTTGGTCCTAGCTCAGGACAAGAGAAGAAACAGGCATGACAGGCTTGGGGAGGAGGACTGGCAGGAGGCGGTTTTCTGCCCCTTTCTAGGGAAAGCAAAGGCCCCGGTGCAAAGCCGTCCAAAGCCTGCTGCTGTCAGAGGCTCATGTTCCACATCAGACGCTGAAATCTAGCCGGTGCCACCGGCACCTGCCAGAGCCCAGCAAGAGGGGATGTGCCATCACACCCGTCCAAGTTGCCGCAGGCCCTGCAGCAGGAGCCAGGTAACCATCTGGCCTGGCCGCGCGGGTGAACAGCGGGTGTGCGTGGCTCCCGCACAGCGGCCTGGGCTGGCCAGCACCATTGCTCGCCGCAGCCGCAGCTGCTGTTCCAAGCAGAGGCCTGGGGAAGGCCAGCCCGGCCGGAGCGCATGGTCCTGCTCACACACAGGCCAATTGCAAGTTTAAGCAGAAGGCTGAGCCCTGGCAATGCTGGGCAGGGTTTGCACATGTGCAGCGAGAAGCTGGCCTCGAGAATGGGGGGTCTGGTTCTCAAGGGGTCAGGGGTAGGGTACTTGACTTTGGGGGTTGTCAGTTGTAACCAGCGGAAGCCCCTAGGTGGGAGACAGGGAGCCCCGGCAGGAGGGGTGGTGCTACATCCCAGACCCCGGAGTAGCTTAGGAATGTAACAATGTAACACGG
>NW_004567130.1:14991299-15005673 GCF_000260355.1 Condylura cristata
GGGCAGCGCCATCTGGCGGCGGATGCGCTTCCCGGGCTGCAGGCACTGCAGGCTGCCACGCTCCACAGCGTCCTCCTGTGGCCCGGGCTAAGCAGCCCCGTAGTGGTGGCTCTGGGGAAAAGTGCAGACTGAGCACAGGGCCGGCCAGCAGGGCAGGTGGTGTTTCCCTGCACCTGGCTGTGGTGGGACACATTTGAAAAATGTGTAGAAAGCCAAAGTCAGTTTTAAGACACACTCTGGAGCCGGGCCCTCTGGCTCGCACAACAGCTCTGAGTCTTCTGTCTTTAAGGGGGACACGGGGGGGGAGTGTCAGGGAAGTAGCAGAGCTACAAAGAGGTGTAGACCCCGCTGGACCCCCGGCACTTGCAGAGACGCGCCCTCGAAACAGCCCACCAGGGATGGAGATGGAGGGGTGGAGATAGGCTTTTAAACTCTCGCGTAAAGGCTGGCTTATAAGGCACCGTTACCCTCTCCCTGCAGGGCCAGTTAACGTTGTAGCAGAAGAGGCTGGCTGAGGTCGGCTTGCCTGGAGCCGAAGGACTCCGGGCCACGCTCACCAAAGGGCGCGTTACGAACAGGCTGGGAAACCAGAGGGTCCCGTGCGTGTCTCATTTTTCTGCTGGACCAGCTTTTGGCAGTGAGTAACAGTCTAAAAACTATTTTTCAAGTTTAATTATTTTTAGTTGCTGGAAATTTAGGCGTGGGAGACTACTTGCAAAGTGTTCTGTGAAGTAAGACTGGAAGGGATTGCTGCTTAAGAGAAAAAATTGAACCCAGTGTTTCAGTTGGACTGAGACTAGTGGGACTTGTGGTGGGAATTAGAAAGCAAACTGTACAAAACCAAATGGTGCTATACAATACAGAGAGATAAAGAGATGAGTGGAGTGGCACTGAGGAAAACCTCTCAAGCATGGTCATGGGGGCACAAGACACCATATGCCAGCGGGGGAAGTGATAGACCTCATTGGCTCGGTGCCCCCGGCTTCTTGCTGAAGGCAGGGGGCTGCGGGGAGCGGCGAGCCCCTCAGCGAGCCCCCCGGGCCTCCCACTCGCTGCCCACAGCGCTCCTCTCCTGAGCCTCCCTTGGGCCTTTTCTTAAATCAAGTTGTACTTTCTGTCTCAGAAAACTGCTCTTGGCTTGCTCGTTCCTGCTGCCCGGCAGAGGTGGTGCGGCCCCGCCCCGTTCCCCTCTTGACCGCCAAGTTAGTTCAGGAGTGCGTGGGTTTTGAATGTTTTTATTCTGCTGATTTCTAACAGCTGCATCAAGGATCCCTGGATCGGGCCCACATTGTCTTCAGATAGTTGAAAAGGTACAAAATGTACAGGTGTCTGTCAGACAGGAAGTATAAACCTGACGAGTTTAATTTTTTTGCGCGCTATGAGCGTGCACTTTTGTAGTTCAGTTTCTGGCTGCCAGGGACACGCTCCCCAGGGGGACAGTGGCGCCTCTCCACGCCATGGTTCCTGCAGTGTGGGCTCCACCCCCACCTGGAGGATTATTCAGTGAATATAGAAAATATCTAATTTTTGTAGCACATGTTGTAGACATAATCGTAAGCAAAATAGTTATTAATAAAAGAATTGTATAAATATATAGTTATAAACTGTGGTAAAGACATGAGGAGGAAAAAGTACTGAATACCGCAGGACAGCAGTGTGAGGGTGTCTGGGAGGGCAACACCCCGCTCCCCACTCCCAGCCTCAGAGCCCCGTGTGTCCGAAGGCCCCCGGCAGCTGGGGCAACAGGAGGAGGGGGCAGGGCATTGATCTGCAGTGTCAGTTTAGGGTGCTCCCAGCCCCCGGAGAGGGGAGAGCACCACGAACAAGCATGAGGGGACAGGAGAGGGAGGCAGCTGCGGAGTGCGGGCTGCTTTCGTCCCACCATGTGAGCCCGACGCCGTTACTCTCGCTGCCCCCGCGAGACTCCTCCCTACATACTGTCGCGGGGGAAAGCCAGCGCCAGGTCATAGCTGCAGCCTGCCACAGAGTCACAGGAGGAGCAGCAGATGGGGAGCACGCTCTGAAAAGCCAGCTGGTCGACTGCAAACTCGTAGGCGTGGATGAGCCCCCGATGTCTAGAGAAGGCAGAGAGGGGGCGTCAGCTCATTTTAACAAGTACAAGTGACCCCCGTACCTGCAGCCACTGCACGAAAAACACCTACGAAGCTGTCAGGCCCACGAGGGCTATGACTTCCCTAAACAAGTCAGCACCACTCCATAGGGCACTTCCATCTTCACAGGCAGACATGGAGACGGCCTGAAGTCCCGGGGCCTCCCACAGTGCCCAGCAGACCCGGAGGAGGCCTAGAGGGGCGGTGGGGTCCCTGTACCGAACACTAGAAGCCCAAGACTGGAGGTGAGCAGACAAGCTGCAGCAATGGACATCAGCAGACCCTGGGCTCCCAGTGTGTGGCCTGGCCTGCCCTCTCTGAGTGACTGAGCACAGACCCAGCCAGCGCCAGGGAACACTTCCTGTGCGCCCAGGGAAATGGCTGGTCTGTGGCCACAGATAAAATCAAACTGAAATGGCCCTTTCTGAGCACCCCCAGGTCCAGACCCACCAACTGACCTCCTGTGAGAGGCGAAGCTGTCCAGGTCAGCACTGCGCACTGCCCTCTCGTAGGGCACGTTGGCTGTGATGAGGCTGTGCTTGGTGAAGGAGATGTGCCTCACAGGGTGTCTGCAACACAGGGGAGTTCTGGTGAGGCCACACCACTGCTGCAGCACAGATCCCAAAGCTTCCTTCACTTCGAGTTCCTTCCCTTGAACTTTGACTCAACTTTCATTTGAACTATCAAATGACATGGCCTTTTCCGTTGCTTCCTTACCTCTTCCCTTCCTACCACTGAATTTTGCCTTCCTTGACTCTTTGTTTCCCTTCACTGACTCCTTCCCTTCTCATCCCAGACTCTTGACATACCTTGATCCTCCTCTCCTCGCGTGTCCCCTGACCCTGCGTTAGGCCCTCCTCATGTGCTGCCCCCAAGCCTCACTCTCCTCGACCATGCCCCAGACTAGACCTTTCCCTCATCCTCCCCACCCCCAGTGTTTCCCTTCTGTTCGCCCTTCTTTCCCCATTCAGTTGTTCCCTTAACTGGCCTTTCTATTTCTCTTTTCCTTCGTTTTCACTTCCCTTGACTTACCTTTTCCCTGACACTTCCCTTCTTTCACCCCACTCCTCCTCCCCTGGACCTTACATGAATTCCCTCACCCACCCTTCTCACCCTTCCCGCCACCTGTCCCAGAGGACAGATAACTTGACACAGTTCAGCCGTGTGTGGGAGAGAACAGCTCCCTTGTGGCCAGCCTCAGACAAGGCAGTCCTGTGAGCCAGGTGTTCCCTCTGCAAAGGGGCAAGGAGCAGCAATCCTAAAGGGTTGTGTGTGCCCACTCACAAACCCTGCACAAGAAAGTTTGAGTTTATGTGGCAAATGCTTTTGTCCATTTTATAAACATCTAGTAACTACTATTGTGACAGCACTGAGTGCAAGTAACCATCAGGGAGGCTCCTAACCTGTTACAAAGGTAAGATACACGCCCACAAAACAGCCACACAGAATTCAGAGGAGGGATGAGTGCGTCCTGCTCTGGGGGGTGGGGAGGTCAAGAAAAGCTTTTGGCAGAGGAGTCCCAGAATTGGAGAATTATGGGGCGTCCGTCTGAGCCCTGCACTGTCAGTCCAGAGCCACCAACCGGAGAATGGCAAGCACAGGAAGACGCAGGCCGTGTGGCAGAAGACAAGCGACCTGGCTGGCGGTGAGGCCTGCATGTGCATTACAAGCCCTTCCCCTGGCTTCTCACCTGTGACCATCCCAGGGAGTCCAGCTTGTCAGGGAGAAAAGTTGAGAGCACTTCTGGCATCCAGGCCACAGAAACAGAACTGCTGGGGGCAGTCCCAGGCCGGGACTCAGCCGGTGGCCCTACCGCCAGGTGGAGCAGCTCTTTAAATGGATTTCCTTAAAGCAAGTATCAATAGTTCTGGGATTCGCAGGTGTGGCGTTTTGGTTGCCTGTGGGCACCACCTGCTGGTCACTCAGTGCACTGCCATGTACTTGAGAAAAAGGGTTTGCTGAGGAAAGAAAGGCTGGACAGGCCTTAGTCTGCTGACAGAAGCACTCATTTCACTGCCCTCCAAGGAAGAAACGAATTTTTCTTTTAACCATGTAGTTGAAATGCAGACCACACGGCCTCTGCATAGGGCTCACTTTGAGTTAGAGGACAAAGGTGAGGCCCTGGCAGATGAGAGTGAGCTCCTTCACCTTGCACAATCCCTTGCACCAGAATGTGTCAGAATCACCAGAGGAAGGCTGTTGCTCATGTTCTTCCCACTGAAGTAGACGACAACTCAACTGCCAAGCTTCAGTTTCCTCATCTGGGGATAACAGCAGGCAGCCCTAGGTCAAGTGAGGGCACACTGGTGGGTCAGGACCACAATGACCATGACTCTTACCTAGAATGCACCTCCCACAGCTTTTGGTTCATCCGATAATCCCACACAGAGACTAGGCCTTCCTCGCCTCCACTGACGACTTTCCAGTCGTCCATCTGCACTGCGGAGACGCCGAGTTGGTGGGCTGACATCGACAGGGCGACTTTGTCGGTGCGTAGGTCATGAATCCTCACCCTGGAAGGCCCGAGATGAGCCCAGAGAAGGGGTAGTGACATTAGTAAGGAAGTGACAAATTACTCCTCGGTGGTGTTGGTCTGTTCACAACAATCCCATAAAAACACAGGACTCCTGTGGGTGCACCTAAAGGCTGATGAGGAGATAAAGGTTTTATAGGTCAAGATGCAATAGGCATGATCTCAGAGCACCTGGGACAAGCACGCTGGCTGACTGCTCACTGCGCCAGGCAGAGCCTGGACAAGGCCACCCCTCTGCAGACGGCCGAAGGGAGAGTGGACAGCCAGCGTGGTCATTCTGATGGCAGTGTAAAATTCTACGGGCAAGAGGTAAGTCTGAACATTTGCCTGAAACCCAAACCCTAATTTTGATTGGAAAAATAATGCACTCTGGGTATCTGACTCCGTATTACTTGTTGAAGTTTGGGGGCTGGGATGGCATCTTCAGTGACTAAGCATAATAGAATCATGTACAGTTGGCAGTCACTAAAGTCTTGTAATAATCTTTTAGAACCTCTTAAAATACCTTATATAAAGTACCCACACTAAACCCCACACAAGACAATTAGCGAGCAGAAACCCCTCTATGCACTAGAGACACCACCAGACACGTTTCAGGACCTAAGCCACAAGTGCTGCATCGAGTGTGGCGTCTGTCAGTGCAGAGGGCCTGAACTTCAAGTCCAGGGGAAAGACAACTGCTGCCCTGAGGGGCCCCCACTGCCTCCAGGGGCACTAGACACGCACAGTGGTGCATGCTAACCACACTCGCTCAGGAGGGACCCTACACGCTGCCTGACATCTATTACAGGTCTGACATCCACTCTGAGCTGAACATTCTCTGCCTTGCCCTACCAAACTTGAAGACATACTGACTTTTTTCAAGACAGAAAAGTGAGCTACCAGTAGACATTTTCTGAAAGAAAAAACCAGAAAGGGCTGACGCGCGCACACACACAAACCATGTATGGGAACCAGGGAGAGGCTGCAGTGAGATCCTTTGCCACAGAGCAAGGCTGGTCTGTGTGAAGGACACGCTTATTTGCAGGTGAGAAGGAAGAGACTGACCAGAAAGGTAGACAGAATGCAGGGCAGAGAGCACTGAGTACTTTGTGACAGTGGGCAGTTACAAATGTTGGGTAACATCTGCCCAGAAACAAACCCCAAACCTAAGTGGATGTAATTTCTTTTCTGCAGTTTTTTTAAAATAGTACTTCTGCTTCTTTAGTTGATCTTTAAATAACCTAGCTGAGTGGTGAATTTGTCGGAAATGAGAACTGCCAAAACTAACCCCCAAGAGATAAAGTGCAAACTGGGAAAGCTGTCAAGGAACAACAGTCCTGGAAGGAAGAGCCGGCACAAGGCCTTCATGTGCCGTCCACACGCTGAGCGGAGGCAGGCAGCGAGGGCTGCGGGGGCCAGCCGCCTGCAGTCTGCGAGGAAAGGAAAAAGACAACCGCCCCGCACCCAAGAGGGCAGCCGCGCAGGCCCAGCATCGCCGGGAGGTGAAGCAGAACCTCCGAAGCTAGGCTATTTCACGTTTAAACATTAGCCGCAATTAGACAAGTTTATCATCCAGATTTAACAAACTACAAACTGTAGTTTGATTACATTTTTAAAGACAAAGTCCACTTTCTGTAACTTCCTTAAATGTTCAGAATGGGAAAGACCTTTCTCCACACAAAACCCAGAGTGAGAAAACCCAGATATAAACCCACAAGTTTATGGACAGCTAATTTTTGACAAAGGAGCAAAGATGATACAATGGAACAAAGAAAGTTTGTTCAGCAAGTGGTATGGGAAAACTGGGAAGCTCTATGCAAAAAAAAAAAAATGAAACTAGATCACTGCCTCACTCCAGTCACAAAAATCAACTTGAAGTGGATTAAAGACCTAGACATAAGAACGGAAACCATAAAATACCTAGAAGCAAAGATGGGTCAAACACTACACGACATACACTTCAGCGACATCTTTAAAGACAGAGCACCCAACGCCACAATAGTGAAGGCAAAGATTAATAGATGGGACTACATCAAGTTAAAGAGCTTCTGTACAGCAAAAGACATTACTAAAAACAAACAGCCCACTAATTGGGGAAACATTTTCTCACACAAAAGTAGTGATAGAGGACTGATCACAAAAATATACAGAGAACTGATGAAACTCAACAAAAATAAACAAGCCCATCAAAAAATGGGCAGTAGAGCTAAAAAGACTTCTCCAAAGAGAAAATGCAGATGGCCAACAAGCATATGAAAAAATGTTCAACATCACTTGTAATAAGGGAGATGCAAATTAAAACCACAGTGAGATACACCTCACCCCAGTGAGAATGGCACATCTTAAAACAACTAGCAACAACAAATGTTGGCGAGGATGTGGAGAAAAAGGAACTCTCCTGCACTGCTGGTGGGAATGCAAACTAGTACAACCACAATGGAAAACTGTTTGGAGGTTCCTCAAACTGCTAAACATGGCGCTTCCCTACGACCCAGCAATCCCACTCCTAGGTATCTACCCCAAAGACACAAAAACACTGATTGAAAAAAGATACCTGTACCCCCATGTTTATTGCTGCTTTATTTACAATTGGAAAAACATGGAAGCAGCCCAAAAGTAGATGACTGGATTAAAAAGATGTGGTACATATACACAATGGAATATTACTCAGCAACTAAAAAATAAACACATGCCTTTTGCAGCAACATGTATGGAGCTGGAAAAGATCATGCTTAGTGAGATAAGCCAGAAAGAGAAAGAAAAATACCAGATGGTTTCACTCATAGCAGGAGTTTAAAGGATCAGGGGAGAAAATAATAATAATGAACAGCCATATACCAGAGACATTTTGTGGGGGTGGAGTGGGGAATGGGATCAAAAATGGGGGCAGGGAGGGAAGTGCACAGGACTATGGTGATGGCACACAGGTGACTTGATGATGGGAAACCCACGGGGATTACAATTGAGATGAAAAAAAAAAAAAAAGTACAAAATGATGTAAAAATAAACCCTTACCAAAAAAACCCTCTCCACTAGTTTCCTGTGCGCGCACTGCCCAGCACATCTTCAGTAGTGGAAGGCGGGTTCTTGTCAAAGACAACTGTCGCCCTGCTGCGGAAGATGTAACAGCTGCCCACCCACAAAGCAAGCGGCCTGGACCTGACACTCAGGCGGAGGCCCTGCCAGGGCCAAGCTAGAAACCAGCCTGGGGGGTGGGGGCCAGTGCTACCTCAGCTGACGCGGGGGTGGGGGGTGTTGGTTGAGGTGTGGGCAGAGCCTGTCTCAGCGGGTGCATCTTACACACACAGGAACACAGGGGGCAAGGTTCTCAGACTGAGGCCCCCCAACAGAGGGGACATTCTTGCTTTACAGTCACTAACATTAATTACATAGGCTAAAAGCAGGATAAAGAACTTGTGAATTATTAAACCTAAAAAATGACCTCTGTGTTCCACATATTACACTATGTATTTGTTCTGAAAAGGCAAAAATGAAATAATAGATTAAGAATTGGAACATCTATGAGAAAAGGGTTGCCAAGTTTGCAGGACTTTGGTGTTGGTGAAGTTTTAGGAGAAAGACAATGTATGGCAAAGTACTAGTCAAAGAGTAAATGGCAGATTATTTTTCCAGAATCAATAAAACATGCATCCAAAACACTCAAGTAGCGCTAGTCAGAACAAAAACATCTATTTCAGAGTATCATAATCGAGAGGGTAAATGTCAGACATTTTAAAAGCAGCCTTAAAAGCAATCTGAAGGGAAAAGACACTACCTATTACAGAGTGATAATTAGGCTGACAGGAAAAATGAGCAACTTTTAGTTTGTCAGCACACAGATGGCAAAACTTACTAGCTCCATCAACTGAGTGCTAGTTAAAGCAATTCCATCCCCCCAGACACGCCATCCTGCACAGTTGTGGCAGGATGAGGCAGCTCTCTACCCCGACGGTGGTCACTGGGGATGGGGGGGTTATGTGTCCCGGGAGCGGCAATTGTGCAGCACCCCAGCTGACGAGGCTGGCCAGGAGCTCTACTTCTCCTTTGTGCCATTTTTTTTTTGTGTGTGTGCAAGTAAAACTGAAGAAACCCTAAGACCAGGATGGAGATGATAAGAGTAGTTACCCTGGCAACCGAGGAGGGGACGAAAAGCGGCTCTTGCCACTTAGTCCAGATTCTGCCATGCAGTTCCAGAAGAAAGAACTCACTCATGTCTAGAACACTAGTTCGGCCCTGCTAGGGCCTGTAAGCACGAGCTCTTACAGGGGTGTGCTGCATGCTCCCCCACTTTCTGGGCATGGACCTGGGACTGGACAGAAGCAGAGAGGACAAGAGATAGACTGTGAGGGCCCAGTGTCCCTCTGCTGACACGCAGACACATCCTGCGGCATCTGAGGGTAGGAGAGCTACGGCTGCCTGGGTAGAGGAGTGACAGGGCAGGAGGGCTGGGAGCGGTGCTCTGCTCTGCTCGGCACGAGCTGCACTGCTTCCTAGTGCGGACCTGAAAGGATGGGGAAGAACACTTTTTAGCCCAAGTACTTTTTGATGCCTGTCTGGTTATTAACAAGGGCTTATTCTGCTGGGGTGATTTTTGTAAAGAGCCCCTCTGTTGAATATTTATACTCCATAATTTACAGTTTGGCTGTTTAGAAGACAAAGGAAAACACAAATTTGGTCCAGAAGTTCAAAGTTTGCCATCTGTTTTCCCATTGTATTTAGACATCAGCATGGATGACTCCAAACAAAATAAACAAATACACCAAAGAAACAGCATTAGCGTATTTCCTATCACTAAGAAAACAAAAATGAGCCAAAACAGACTTGAGCTTTTCCCTTTAGGACAAAATGAAGAGCGTTTCTATGACCTCCCCCAGAAAGGCCACACTCTGGTTTTTGTCAACAGAGAGCAACACAACACCTGGTGTGTGAGGCCCACAGGAGCCATCCAGATGCACACCAAGGAAGCTCGGGGCACCACCAGCCCCACTGCAGTGCGCCCTGGCGGAGCCCTGTAACCTCAGCCCTCGGTACCAGGCACAGGAAACAGGTAACACAGCAAATGGGCACAAAAACATGCCAAGATAATGATTCCAGGGACAGAGAGAAGCCAATGTTAGATGTTGTGAAGCCTGATCTAGCAAGCATTTCATCAACTTTGCCCGCTGAAAAGAAAAATAATTGGTCCAAAGGCTGTAATTGTATTATGTTTAATATTCATGGTTGGCTTTGCAGGGCTGTTCCAACACTCCCTCTCTCCAGTCTCTCTCTAATGAAAATCACACCATAGGAGTCGGCCCTAGCCGGCCAATTAAAACAAAAGACACCAGAACCTTCCAAAGACTCCAACAGAGGAGCATCCATCTGATGGGCAGGAAAACGTGCTGGACGGAGAGGGAGGCACGCTCCAGTCGGTCCTGTGCTAAGAGCTCTGAATGACTTATTACAACACTTGCAGATGGAACAAATACAACATTTACACCCCACTCACTCGCTCTCTAACAGCAGGCAGCAGGACCAGAAGTACACCACAACTCTGTATTTGTCAGGGCAAGAAGTCAGCTCTGGGACTCTTTAATTGGGGCCACCACCAAGACCTGGCTTCCCATTGGTTTGGACTAAATAATCCCACTTCATAATCAGGCAAACTGTATTTGATGGCAAAGATAAAATTTATTCAGACTCCAGCTCTGCCATTTCATTAAAGAGGGACCTGACCTTCAGCGATATTTCTAACCAGAAAATAAAGAGAACAAGCAAGAGGGCACTGAAATGTAGGGATTTTTCAAACCAAATTAATCAAGAAACTGATATTTTTTTAAAAAAAGAAATCAATACATGATTCTATTTTACTTCATTGAACCTGGACTAGTAACAGGATCTAAAAATATAACCTTTTATGCCAAAATCAATAGCTCTGTCTACACAGTACTGGGGATGGCCTTTTGTGAATGATTCATCCTAATTTGTGACGAGAAAACATGCATTTTCAGGTAGAATTTCCCCGTTTAGTCCAGCCAGGCTCTGCCTACTATTTAAAGCCATAGCTCTGAAGTTGAGTTCTTGGTATACTGCCCAGTAAGAGTCCCGGGACTAACCACTCGACCTTCCTGGACCTGTCTCCTCTGCCTGGCCAGTGCTAGATGGTCTTGAAGAGCTCTGCTAGGCTGAACATTCTGTGATCCTTAAGACACCAGTTCAGCATGTAGACATTAACATGTAGACATTAACGATGCTGTACATGGCATTAAAATAATAAGATGATAAATAATAATGATCCCAAACTAGAAACATGAATACTGTTTAACTCATTGTAATAGTTGTTTCAGTTTTTATCAGATGAATACTACCTGTACCTTACAGTCAGTTGATCTTTGATGGTGCCAAGACAATTCAATGGAGAAAGAATAATCTAACAGAAGATGCTAAGACAACTGGAAATCCACAAGGAAAGAATGAGAATGAGACTGGGCCCCTACCCTCACACCATATATACAACTTAACTCCAAGTGAGTCACAGGCCTACATGTGAGAGCCAACACTAATATTATTTGAGGAAAAAACAGAGGAGCAAATATCTGTGACCTTAGGTTAGAAATGGTTTCTTAAATGTGATATCAACAGCACAATAAATAAAGCCATCCCCTGAGGACAGGTTGAGCTTTTGTACTTTAAAGAACACCACTGAGGAAATGAAAACAGAAATCATAGAGTGGGAGAAAACATTTACAAATAATATACCTGATTAGGGATCCAGAATACATCATCTTTGCACTTCAGAAAGATAATATGATCACAAAATGGCCCAACTATGTGGATGGACATTTATCCAGAGAGGCCAAAAAGCACATGAAAAAATGTTCCTCATTAGTCTCAGATAAATGAAAATCAAAACCACAAGGAGTTACCACCCCATGCCCATTATGATGGCTATAATCAGAGAAACACCAACTTTTGGTGAGGATGTGCTACAGGTGGAAATATAAAATGATGCAGTCACTTTGGAAGAGTCTGGCAATTCCTCAAAACAGTTAAACAGAGTTGCTACATACACCAGCAATTACACTCTTAGGTATATATACAAAAGAATAAAAAATACACACACCACAAAAATTTGTGCATGAATGACAGCATTATTCATAAGAGTAGAGACAACCCAAATATTCATCAACTGACAAGTATAGAATATTCATAAAGTGGAATATTATTTGGTTACAAAAAGGATTGACATGCCACCAGACTGATCTTGAAAACATGCTAAGTGGGACAAGTTGATAATAAAAGACCTTGTGTTAGATTATTCTATTTATATGAAATGTTTAAAACACGCAAGATCCACAGTTTAGCGCTTGTCTAGAGCTGGAAGGTTGGAGAGGGAAATGGGAAGGAGTTGCTATTAGACACAAAATTTCCATTTGGGGTATAAAAGGTTTTCTAAAATTGATTTAGCAATGGGAGCACAACCTTGTGAGCTTACCAAAAACAATCTTCTGTTTAATTTAAACCAGTGAACTGCAGATGTATTAATTTCTGTAAAGCTCCTAAATTTTTTTTAAACATAAACCCAACTTTGAGTTGAAAAAAGCAATAGGGTTTGTTGGTTCGGTGAATGCTGCCTTGACAACCCACAAATCTACCCGATGCCTCACCACCCCAACTTTTACTTTGGTTTTCCCTCATGGAGCACAGAGAAGCTTCTCGTTAGTCCTGATTTCAGGAAAAGGAACGAGCAAGGGCAGATGAGACAGAGCAACAGAATGGGAAGGGACCTCAGTAAAACAGCCCTATATTGCTGACTCCAGTAATTCTCTGTTGTACAGCTTTGAACTGTGATGATGAAGCATGGTTACATGGTGAATTTGAAAACACTGCTGATCAGAGGCTGGGAAATTGAACCTCACAAGCAGGTTACACAAGTGTGGAGTGATCAGCCCCAGATTTGATATGCAACTCAAAGATCTTGAAAAATAGTACAATAATCTGTTCCCGTCCTGCAAATTTGGTTTTGTGGTACTGAACACTTCAGATGGCATCAAAGACCATGAAAACAAAATCTGGGATTCAAATAAAATACCTCAATGGAAAAAAAAAAAGTGAGAGTTCTGAGTCTGGCCGAGGTGCAGTAAGTTCTTTCCTTGCCTTGGTTTTCTGCTGTCTACAACTAAAACCTCTAGACAAAAGAAAATAAAATGAATACATGAGGATGTGGAGAATAAAGTCAATCAGTGGACTGTGAAGAAAGTGACCTGCTGGGGCAAGGGTTTCCTGTTTACTCACCACCCTGCCCTGTATGTATGAGCTCCAGTCGTGGAGTGCCAGAGGAGCAGAACCCAACAAAGAATGCCACCTGTCTGAGGAACCAAGAAAAGGGGTTAGGGCGGGGGTTAATCTTTGTGAGGCTTTCCACCTCCTCTGTAGTTTCACTCCACAGGCAGTCTCTACCCTAGTTACCTGATGGAGGCAGGTCACTCTCTTTGAGAGAAGCCCTATCTTCTGGTCCGAAGCCCATGGAAATGAGTCCTTGAAGACTGGAAAGGACTGGAGACTGGAGACAGGAGAAAGGAGAGCCACAGACTCCACCTCCTCTCTGAGCTGTGCAGGTGGGATCCAGAGCAGTTTAGCAAAGGTATGGGAACTAAGAAGCCTGTGCAGAATGGAGGTCAAAGTGGAGTCAAGGTCTGAAAACCTTGAAATAACCACCCACTGAGACAAAACAGAACTTGTAGTGTGAACCTAACCTAGGTGAAAGTTTAGCAACAACAAAAATAATCAATATTCTCCAAAGAAGTACACATAGCATTCAAAAAGTCCAGGACACAATCCAAAATTATTTGATGTCCCCCACACTTCAACCCCAAATAATAAAACCCAGGAGATCTGACTCATTCTCAAGGGATAAAAAAAAAATAGATGTCAACACTAAGATAGCCCAGATTTCAGGAGCCAGCAATGAGCTCGAGGCTTCCACTGTAACCACATTCCACAAGATAAAGATAATATGGGAAAAATAACATTTCTTAGCAGAGAAACAAACTATGAAAAAGAACTAAGAATCTGAACCAAAATATACAAAATCTGAAAAAAGCCAGTGGATAGACATCAACTTCATTCAATACTGAACGGTCATGACAGAGCAGAGTCAGTGAGCCTGCAGTCGGGGCCAGACAGAGCACACGGTCTGAAGACTAGAGAAGAAGCAAGCAGAGAGAGTGAACAGTGATTCTGGGCCTGTGTGGTAATTAGCTGTCCGCACCAAAGCAAGCTGAAGGAAAAGAAAGGATTAGTGTGGGAAATAGTGGCCAAACATGGCCCAAATTTGGGGGAAGACATAAATTTACAGATTTTACATGTTTAGTGAACACTAAACAAGTTAAATCAAAAACAGCACAGTCTTCAAATGTATAAAATAAAGCATGATACATATAAACAAAACAAAACACCAACACCAAAGTCCTGCAGACTTTCTCTTGGCAACCCCTTCAAACCTTTCTCTTGGCAACCCTTTTCTCATAGATGTTCCAATTCTTAATCTATTATTTCATTTTTGTCTTTATGAAACAAATAAATATTTTAATTGAAAATATACTGACTGTAGGAATGGAAACAACACTTAAAATGCTGTCCATTAACTTTAAAATGCCATTGTAAAAGATATTCTGGTTTCATGGATGTGAAAAAAATTTTTTTTAAAGATTTATTTATTTATTCATACAGAACTAGGGTAGAGGCCAGAGATGCAGAGGATGAGAGG
>NW_004567130.1:15005773-15054928 GCF_000260355.1 Condylura cristata
CCTCCAGGGCAGGCGGGAATCGAACTCATGCGGAAGTGGCTTTAGCTTCTCAGTGCTGTGCTTTAACCCGCTGCACCGCCAGGGAGGGCCGGATGTGAAAATGTTTTTAAAAAAGCATCTTAGAGTCCTACAGTGTCTCCTTACGAAGACGCTAGCTCACACCTAATGCGCATCCCTCTGGAGTCGCCCTATTTGCTTTGGTTCCACCAAGGACCAAATGTGCATTCAGAAAAACTCATTGATTTACAGTGCTGAAATTCTTCTACAAAGCCCCACCTACTCTTCTCTCTCTACTTTCAAACCCTTCTTTGCTCCGAGCAAAGGCACAAACACATCTCAATTTCTACACTAACCTTTCTCTCATGATGTAAGTTAGCCTCTCTTTCTTTCTGGAAGATGTGACAGGCTGGGGATGTTGTTTTTCTTTGTTTTTTTCTGCCCCCCCCCCCCCCCTGCCAAAAATACTCCTTGCAAAATCCCATCCATGTTTTATAAGCTAATTCATGCTGATTTCTTTCTCTAATGAAAGATTTGTTTTTGTCTTAACATTAGACAGTTTTATGTATCTGTAGAGTCCACTTCATTCTCAAGTTCTTTATAAAGGATTAAGAAAGTTCAGAGGAAATTGTTTTTTAAATTAAAAAAGGGGATTCCAAGTTTTAAAAAATTTTATTGGCCATTAAGTGAACAGCCAGGGTAAAGTTTCCTCATAGTATTTGACCCATTGGTCCCACTTACGAGGTAAAATATAAGCTGTACAAGCAAAGTGTGTGTGTCTTTAATGAGATTCACTTACGCTATGAAGCCTTTGGGTAAACAAAAACAAAACAAAACAAAACCACAAGTTTTCTTTCCCTCTATTATATTTAAAAGTCCAGAGTGCTTGTTCCTTCCTTTTTCCAGATGTGCACTTTTTTTAAACCCCTGTGTTTCATATTCTGCTATCACTGTTAATCTGAATCCTACAGTGCACCCTTTGTGATAGCCAGAGTCCCTGATGGTGCTGGCAGTGGTCAAACAGCTGGCACAGAGAACTAGGCCTGACTCTGGCTCAGTGCCACCTGGGATAGCTCCCTCCCCAACTCAAGTCACTAGTCTTTTCTGTTCCTCTACAGAGGCAGAGGGTTAAAAAGAACAGATAAAAACCACCTAACATTGCTTTACTAATAAAATGGAACTTAACCTGGTCAACTGTGGACTTCACAATCATCAGGGGGCCCTTTCACGTGAGTGGTGGCTCCTATTCTGGCAATAGCTACCCAATAGGGCAGCCCTCCCTGGAGGAAAAAGTAAGCTTTACTAAGTGTAAGTACAGACAGACTCTGAGGGTCTGATGTGCAGCTGGACATGGCTGTGAGTCTGGTTTCAATTATATTCTAGAGCTCGCTGGTCTAAGCTAAGCAGGAAACAAAGGTCTTCTCAGGAGCACCATTTTGGTTTCCATGAGCCTAGTGGCTGAACACCTGAATCTCAGGCTGCGAACATTCCAATCCGAACCCTGCCATTTGGGCGCCCAAAGAGCATTTGCTCTCCTGGAAATGCAGTAGATATTGGGTGCCTGTGGGGAGCACCTATCAGATAAGCTAAGGACCTTTGTGTAGCTCAGTCTGGAAACTAAGACGTGAGATTAAAACTACAAATGGGTTGTGTCATGACTGTGCCACATGTGGGTCCAGCCATTACACCTTGTTTTAAGAGAGAAACTGCCTAGACACACACTGAGGAGCCATCAGCCATTTTAGGAGGACTTAGGAAGAAATAAGGGGGCATTTTCTTTCAATAACCATACTCACATTATCTTTTTGCCATAAGGGAGGGATGAAGGTTAGGAATTGAAAATATTATTTCACAAAATTATTTTTGTAAGTTGCTACATTGGTGTGACAGAAATCTGGGATTTGGCACATGGCACACCCACTTCATGACCTGATACCCCATGGAGAGGCCCACCACCTGCAGCCCAGGGCTGCTGGGCCGGGGGAGGGGAGCTGCAGATCCCGGCCTCAGCCCTGCCTCCTTTCTTTGGGGTACAGGATCAGACATGGCAGGTAACCAGCCAAAAGAAGAAGAAAAGGCAAAGAAAAGACAAGGAACCATGGATGGGGAGCGAAAAACCCTAAAATCTGGACTCAGAGTTTTTTCAAACACTAATTCTTTCGTGCTGTTGTTTCCTGGAGTGTCCGTGACTGGCACTGGACTTGTGACGGGAAAATCCGACTCCCTAAGCCAATGCGTTAAAGAGAAGACTGCTAATCAGCTAAATAGAAACTGGAACTGGTTCACACGAAGTCTCTTTTTTCCCCATCACCAGAGGGATTTCAGAGTTCTGAAATACACTCTCAATATCATTTGGCAGGCAACCCTATTTTGTTGTACATGATTTATCCCTTAGGTTATTGTTTTTAATATTAGAAAGTGAGCTTTTAAATGCCAAGCAAATTTTGCAGCAGGGGGACAAAAGATATTCCAAGTGGTCTCACTGGACCTTCCACCAACTGTGTCCACCAAATGGCTTAAAAGGCCATACATGGTGTTTCAGAAATAAGGCAGAGACATCAGCTCTACCCAACTATAACCTAGCACAAGTTCATAGAGACAGTATTTAGATCAGGGCTGACCTCAGGTGGGCTAAGCTGAGAAGAACTGAGGAGTGTGAGCAATAGAGGAAATCGGTGAGCACAATGGAAGCTGAAGAGTAAAGACCCAACATCCGCTGCTTGTGACTACGAAAGGCTGGTTTTTAGTCGGACATACCTTCTGTCCATGTTGCCACTGACCATGAGATTGGGGGGGCTGTCTCTGAGGTTGACGCAGGTGAAGTCCCCAAGAGCATTCCCCAGCTTTGAGAGGCAACGTTCTGCTTCCAGGCTATACACCAGGATCTGGGGAGGAGGAAACATGGCATTGGGTTACATATGGCAGGATTTTTTAAAAGAAAAAGTGGTCTGGAAAGTAACTATGGGTCAAGTGGATTCTGATCTGGTGTTAATGAGGAAGTGAACAGGAGACTCGGGAGACTTGCAGACGAGCCGGTTTGGGCTCTTTCTTTCCCTTCCCAGTATTTAAACCAGAGGAGAGAAAGAGTTCAACAGGAATTCTTCCAGGAAAAGAAGCTGTCATAGTTAACCATGATTCAGAAATTAGGGAGACTACAAATCAAAACACAAAATCTTATTTCCAAACAGTTCTCTCTTCAATGACTCCCCATTTGCTAATTTTAGGAAGCTTTGTTCTGTAAGGCATGGAGGCAAGTAAGTAAGAAGGTACGCTTGATCTCTAGACAATGTATTTACTCTATCTTGATAACTTCTGTGCCTTTTCTACAGGAGTAAGGGGAAGATGATTTTAAAATCCTTCTGTGGGCTCTCCCTGGTGGCACAGCGGGTTAAAGCACAGCACTAAGAAGCTAAAGCCACCTCAGCATGAATTTGCTCCCTGCCCGGAGCTGACCCACATAGCACAGCAGGCCTCTCCTGGCCCACTTGCTGCTCCCCTCAGCAGTGTACTTTGTCAGTCTGCCTGTTCTGCTCCCCACTCTGTCTCTGGTGAATCCTTTCACTGCCCCTGCACATCTGGCCTGGCCTGTACCCCAGCTCTATATGCATAAATGAATCTTTAAAAAAAAAAATCTTTCTGAAGTCTACATACATCTTTTTTTGTTTGTTTGTTTGTTTTTTAAAAAGATTTTACTTGTTTATGCATACAGAAATGGGGTACAGGCCAGAGGTGCAGGGGCGGTTAGAAGATTCACCAGAAACAGAGTGGGGAGCAGAACAGGCAGCTTGACAAAGTACACTGCTGATGGGAGCACTGGGTGAGACAGGAGAGGTCTGCTGCGCCATGTGGGTCACCTCTGGGGTTGGGCTTGAACTCACACTAAAGGGGCCCTGGCTTGGCTTAACTTCGAAGTACAGGGCTCCAACATGCTCACCATCAGGGAGGGCCCCTATGCATGTCTTTAACTAAAGAAACCTTAGTAAATCAACTCCACCTATCAATGTTTATTGTAGGTCAGCCACTTTTATAAGTACTGAAACAATCCTTGCCCCAAAATTCAGTTCAAAAGCCTCTTAATTTTATACACACACATACTTCCCAGTGTACGTTCTATTCTGTTGATCACATACATTAGAACAAATTTGGACTTCAAAGTTTTGATATTAACATTTTGTAGAGAGATTTGCACACACATTAAAATTATGTGTTCTCTTTTTCTTGTTAACAATATACAGATTATTTTAGTATTGGGGAGTTAATAAAATATCTCCACCTTGAGTCACTGATGTTAATCTTTGAAAATTCCTAAATTCTTAAACAACACTGTAATAAGTTACTGCTGTTAACAATAGCTCGAAGAAATCAATTTCAAAATTCAAAATATTTCACAATCCATAAAAACTAAGTTTAATCTTTTTATTTTCATGTAGTTGAAAATAAGTATGACAGAAAAGTTTAGCAGTTCTAATTTAAATAACCAAAATAAGATTATTCTAAGTAAGAACACAAAAACAATCAAATCTTCTATTTACAGAAAATAACCTAAACATTGCAAAAAAATCAGCTGCTGGAAAGTGAGGGGAAAAAAAAACCAAAACCACTACCTCACAGTCGATTTTAAATTTAATACTTCGTACTTATGTGAATATAGAGCTTTCAAGAGGGTTCTTGGACTCCAAATCATCTTGTTTTTAAAATGCTTCAACTTCTACAGATGGAAGGAAGAACTTTAAAATGTAAAATGTTCAAGGTAAATATAAGAATTAAAACCTCACATTCAATCTTTTAATGTCTTGACTTTTTCTGCAGGCTCTTTGTTGCTAATAGCATGGATCATTTCTGAGTGATACAATAAGATCTAACCCCTCTCCAAAAAGACAATGCAAATTCATCATAAAGATATCTAAGGTAGCAGTGAACAGTCAAGTATTTTCTAAAATGTTTAATAATTCAATGAATCAGAACTATCCAAAGAGCACCTTTACCATTACGTTTAGTTAAAGACCACAGAGATCAGAAAACACATTACCCATCTCAAAGGCGATTCACCCTACGGTACAGGTCCCTTAACGACCTTTACCATTTCTCCCTCCCTCCCTCTCACGCACTCTCTCTCTTTTAATAAGGTTGAGCAAATGGGACTTCATTTTATACGATTGCCACAGACTAGTCAGATTAATTATTCATGCACACACTCTCCCTCTTGTTAAGACCATGCATTAGACTAATTTTTCTCTTTACTGCCCGAGTTGGGTGAGTCTCAGTCCATAGCCACTTGACTCTCTTTCAGAGATGCATGGATATGCTAGAAAGAAGGAAAAACTACCCATAGCTCAAATCATGGAGAAAATGTACTGCACTAATGCGACCGCCAAATCAATAGATGTTGCTGGGTTTTGTTTTTCATTTGTTTTCTTTTTCCAGTAGCAAGAGTTTATTACAAGAGCATAGTGATTACAGAGCAAATTTTGACAGGTGTTTGATGTTCTTTAAAATGATCTAAAACCAATAACATGTTAAGACTAGTGGGTGTCTTGCAAAGGCAACTAGTATATATTTTGCAAAGGTTTCTAGGGGAGCTGCACGTAGACACAGGACACCGGGCAGCTCCCTTCCCCTTTAGCTCCCAGGCTGACTGAAAGGGCAGTGGGTAAAAGCAAGTACTGTCTCATAACGAACTTTCAGAAGGTTCTTTCTGTCAGCCTTGTGTTCTTTAAGCGTTTTCATAAATTCTAGTCTTAGAATCCTAACTTAATTATTTAGATTTCTCTGAAATCTACTTCTAAAAGAATTTTTTTTTCTGATTTCAAACTTAAATTTGTAAAAGAATTCTCACATAAATAGATGACAAAGAGTGGTAACAAGCATAGTCACCTCTCAGAAATAACCACTTTTATATGGTGTACATACTGCTAGACTTCCTCTATTCTGTTTTCAGTTTTACTCTCAGATTTTTCTTTTCTCTGAATGGAATTACTATTCTACAACTTGTTTCTCCTACTATGTAACTTACCAGAGAGATCTGTTTCTTTTTAATGGCTGCATAGAATTTCTCTATGGATATCTAATTCTACATTGATGGATATTAAGACTGTTCCTAATTTTTTAGCCAAAATAAATGCTGCAACTTATCCTACAGCCTATCAACAAATATTTATTAACCATCATCTATGCAGTGGGCACTGGATGAACAGGGCCAGGGATGACGTGCAGAACCCTCAGCCTCCTGCCCACTGCAACAACCTACTTTGCCAGCAGGGGCACGGCTGCCAGCTGTCCTGTGCCTCCATTGGTGGGGCTCGCCTCTCCAAGAACACACTTACAGGCAGGTCCCAGCAGCTGGTGCTGTACACTGCAGGGCAGCAGTGCAAGCAGCGAGGCGCCGCCACAGCCCGCAGCTGGGAAGCATCAGCAACAGCCCTGGTTGCAGCAGACACAGCTTCCACGTGTGACCTGGTCATTTTGTGTGAAAACCAGGCTTGGTTTTTCAAACAAACTAGGAAGGGGAAAGCTGAGAAGTGGCTATTGTGCCTGAACGGGGTAGGCTCAAACTCAAGGCAAGTCGGCTTCCTTCTTTACCTGGTGAGAGCCGGACTTAGCAGAGATTAGAGTCTTGAGGTCCCAGACTTTTGGTTATTTGATGATAAACATAGAAAGGAACTCCATTTGTGTTTTTCATTATTCCGTTTACCAAAACAGCAAGTCTTCCTCAAACTCCTGGGCCCACCAAAGGCACTATGCTGACAACACCAACCTGCTCCCTGACCGACCTCGGGGGAACCCCAGTGATGCCTTCCAAAGGGGCAAGGAGTGGTCCAAAGGCTTCCGTGTGAGACTACAGCATTGTCAAAGGTTTTGTGAATTAAAGATGAAACGTCACCATTTTCAAAATGGGAAGTGCCAAAGAGAATAAAAGTTTAGGAGAAACTGAGCTGAAATGAAGCAGAGTAAAAAATAAAGACATGAGGAGGATAATTTGGTGACTTCTGGGAGAAGACAAAGTAAAGTCTACCTCCTTTTCTCTCTGACGCCTAGTAACTCACCTCCATTACCACCACATGGATTTTGCTTTTCTGCAAGGGCAAAGTCAAGTCAAGAGGTCATGTTCTAGAGAGTAAGGCAAACAGTTCTGATGCTTTCCCCGCCTCTGCTCCAATCCAGTGGATTTTGCGCTCAGCACACAAGTCCTTCCTTCTCGTCAGTGCTGAAGGGATCGACTGTCTGTACACTTTATCTGATGTTCCCAAGCAGCCAACTTGACCTGTGTGTTTGCATTTCCTAACTCTTCCCAAATTTGTGGTTCTGAAACAATGAAGGGCCCAAGAGTCACTGTGGAGACTGACTGCTGCAGGTCAAGTGACACTGTTACCTGGTACAGAGAGGAAATCAATGACTGTTAATGTGAAGTGACAAAGGTTAGCAAGACCACCTGTCAAGGATGAGAATGAGGATGTTTTTAGATTAAAAATACAAAGAATGCTTATGGCCAAGAGACCCACACTAAAAAACAGCTGAAGCATGTAATTTTGGGAGATAAAAAATCATTCCAGAAAACAGGTCTGAGATGCCAGAAGGAAGAGTGAACAAAGAGTGTAACTATACATATGTTGACTATATACAACAACAATGCTGAATGTGGGTTAAATAAATTGAACAAACTGTATTAAGTCTTTAGTATTCCACAGCTGAGTAGCATGAATCAGGGAACTGCACTGTGGCCACGAAGAAGCCAGATGCATAGGAGACCCTCCAGCACGACTGTCTGGAATGAACAGATACTTCCTTGGAAACCTGTACAGTGCTTGGCACACAGGAAAGACTCGGTAGATAGTTGATGAAAGAATGAAAAAATGC
Source organism: Condylura cristata (assembly GCF_000260355.1). Classification (NCBI taxonomy): domain Eukaryota; kingdom Metazoa; phylum Chordata; class Mammalia; order Eulipotyphla; family Talpidae; genus Condylura; species Condylura cristata. The sequence goes on from NW_004567130.1 coordinate 15,013,625, forward strand.
TGCACCTCCCTGCTGTATCTGTTGATCACAGGGAAATGATATGCCAGCCTTACAGTAAAGACACTCCTCATGCATACAAATGAATACATTAAGTCAATTTCTTTTCTTCCAAGACCAATATATTTTGATGTTTCATAAGTGCAAGATACAGCTTCATTCAATGCAGATCTGAAAGTACAAGGCTAGCAATACTCATTAACACACACACACACACACACACACTCACACTCACAATAAAAGAAACAAAAGAAAAGCTCTCTCAGTCTTTGGGATAGAATTTACGATGTAAACAATCCAAGTTGATATTCTGACCTAATATAAATATGACCTACAAAAAAAGTGGTCAAAATTTTTACTACCAAAAAAATGCAGGGTCTGCATATCGATATTCACACACAATACTAAGTGAACAGCTTCTATAAATTCACAGATGAGCTAAGATTTTTTAAAAAACGATGAGAAAGACAGACAATTGTGGAGGGAGGGGGAGCTAGTGAGAAAAGAGTAAATCATACACAAAACAGCCAATAAAAAAATAAAAAAGCAGTTAATATACATGAATAATGGATGTCTGATTTAAAAGCAGTTTACTCCAATATGATGTAATTTTTGACAATCAGCCAGAGAGACTATTTTGTAAGTCCTTGCCAGAGATAAGTCAGAGCGCGTGCGGCTTGGTAACACTGTCTATCTGCGAACATGTGGAAAATGACTTTCACCACCATCCCAAAGGTGACTTTCTGTTGGCAAACAAAACTTGCCTCTCAGGTATACTTAGCAGCAACCAGCAAGATGCAAAGCTTGAGAACAACAGGGCCCCTAGTACAAGCACAGATCGCTGAAATGGAGCACCCCTGAAATGGAGTACCCCCTCAGCTGTTTCCATGACATGCTTCTGGCACAGCCCACACTCATATTCAGCACAAAGCAGCCTGGGCTGCTTTCATGTTTAAGTTTTAATTGGAGTGACAAGCCCACGAGGCCAAGATATTTCAGGGATGGGACGGTGTTGCTGAGCGTCGCCAGGCGCTGGGTAGCAAGGCCCGCGTGTGCTCCCCACCACCACGTGCCAATGCACCTGCAACCCCCGCTGTTCCAGGACTGGACTCTGCCCGGGAAGGCAGTGCCAATTGTGCAGGCTGTGCCAAATGTGGGGTGCTTTGTGATGTGGGCAGATGTCTACAAAGGACCAAAGCAAGGCCAAATGAACACCTATTGTGACCTGAGGCTGAAAGAGCCCAGAGAGAAGAGTACGCTCGGGTGAAATCCAGCAAGACATAATCCAACTCTCCCCACACACGCCCCCCCACCCCCCAACATCCATAGGTGGTGAGAATAATAAAGACAGGCAGGTCTATCTGTGAAGGGAGCAGAATATGGCTCTGAGATGCTTTAGGGATCTCTAGACAATTCCTGCCCTAGTGCTAAAATAAGGATGAGCAATATGCCCACAGATAGCAGCTAAGTACAGAAAATGAACAGGAAATGTCAACTTTCAGAGTATTAGCTCAGCAAATGTACAACTGAAAGCTGAAAATCCTCACACCTTCCCCTGATGCTCCTGACGCACCTCATCATGGAGTCTCAAAGCAGTTCACAAATACTAACCAGGGGCAACTAATCACAGTCCCCATGAGACTGTTATTATTATGTCTATTTTACATAGGGAGGCAAACTGAGGTTTCACTATGAAATAAGTTCTTTTAGAATAACAAGTAGCTCAGATATGATTTGACATATGAAAAGATTGTAAGTGAGAAGACTGTAACATAAAGACATCTTGAAGCCTAGAGATTCAGCATCATACACATCACTCAGGGTATCACACTGACTTGATCGTCAGTTTTCTTTTGACGAGTGTGGCAACTTTCACTTTGGCCCCAGGTTAGACTGCACAAGGCTAGAAGGGGGCAGACAGGCAGAATGCCCTAACATCACATCACTGCAACACATGAGAGTTTATGGGGAGAGTGAAAGACTGCAGTGGACAAGCAGGGCCTTTGACATAGGGCCGATGGCCCACTCTAGGGGTGCCCCTTCACATGACCTGAGGGCCTACGGACCTGCCCAGCACTCTCAGCAAAGACTGTGCCGGAAGTCATATGCTGAGGAGGGGGTTGCATGTCAGATGACACTAGAAATATTAGCTGCTGTTAATAATCACAATATGCCTTTCCATACATCTTTTCAGAGTACTACTCCATTTGATTCTCACAGTCACAAAAAGGAAGAGAGACAAATATTACTGTCTACATTTTATGCACAAAGAAACCAAGGCTTAAACTGTATTAAATAACCTGCCTCATAGTCACAGCTAGTGACAGAGCAGAGGACACCAAGGCCGAGCCCAGGCGCTCTCACCCCTGTGCCCATGTGCCCACCCACCACAATGCCTTTCCCTGGTTCCAGACAAAGGAAGGTTACTAAGGCGGCCTAGCGTTTATGGTATTGTTGTACATGCAGAGCACTTCAACACATTCTCCCCTGATCCTCTGGTTCCACAGGCTGCACATCCTATGTGAATATGCTGAATCACACAACTACTAAGTTTTGGAGCTAAGATTCAAACCTAGTGAGCAAGCTCCAAGCCCATGCTCTTTAAACATCTACCCAGCCCCCTGGACATGCAGATTCTCAGGTTCCACCCCAGACTCAATGGATCAGAAGTCCTGAGGGTAGGATCCAGAGATCCTTATTTTCCTGATACCACTTGGAGTTTGAGAGCCCCTCACTACACCTCTACCACCTTCGCAAACCAAAAACCTTTTTTTTTTTAAACCATTAATCAGGTGTTACTCAGCTATGAAACCTCACTGCCTGCCTCCGAAGCCATGCTGACCTGATTAGAACTGTGCTGGGCAGTGACAGTGTCAAAATGTAGTGTGCAGACCCTGGCTACCATGAGAGTCAGAGCAGGGACGACAATCATCAAGTGCCAGAAGAGCTGATAAAGCTCCTCTTGGTAAGCAGGACTCTGGATGGGCCTCTCCTGAAAGCATATGGAAAGGCATGAAGGAAAAGAGAACCTTATGGCTAGTTGGGAATAAGCATGACATATTCTGGACGGCCCTAATATGACTGAAGGAGGGGCTTGTTTTGAAGGTGTGGGATGGAGGGTGGAAGCCTGAGGGCCCAAGGTCTTGCAAGCCTGTACTATGGCCCTGACGGTACATGGATGGGACCATAAGGAGGGATGCTAACAGGGCTAACAGGTGGTACAGAAGTGAGGCAAGTGCAGGAGGCCAGGGAAAAGTCATTTTAATGTCACTTTCAACATACATTTTAAGACTTATTGTGGGCATGAAATAAGAATTCAAACCTAAGGTAATTCCACAGTGCAATGAGGCCACCCAAAGAAGTTGATGGAGCCAGAGTTCAACATCCTAAACTAGAAAGACCTAACAAACTCTGAATATCGCTTCCTTTTGGGTCCAGCTAGCTGGTCCATTACCAAGGGCGCTGTTTGGGAGCAAGAACGGTGAGCAGAGGCTGGGTCACAGGCAGAGCTGCTTTCTGCCGCTGCCCCGTTTAGATGATTCCTGATCTCTTTCTGATGTGCTGTGACCCAGTCATTCCTCCCAAGTACCTTTATTGGGAATGTGATCCTTCAGATGTGAACTGAGCTAGAGTTTTCCTTTGCCTATCTACAAAACCGTAAATTAATAGCATACTGAGAGAAAGCCTAAAAGTTACTTTCTGTCCATTAGAAGACTCATCTGCAACTCAATAATTGATAAGTTAATTATAAACCCACTCTCTCAGGCGGTGTCTTATAGAAGACTAAAGTCTAAGTAAATTAATAAATCATATTCATCGATTTATTGAATAAAAAAAGTTCTCTACTTTGTAATATTTTCTTGATCTAGTTTAAGCTGCTGTGTACATCTGCAGTTAAATGTTCAAAATATTCTGAAACTCAAATGCACATTTTCTGTGTGCCCTCTCTCTTTCTCTCCTAATCCTTCCTCAAACACCACCATCATGTATGTCATCAGGCTCAACTGGGGAGACATATATACATATCCAAACAATGCAGTGGAAGGCAAACATTTCTAACAGCTCCAAAATCAGCTGATTTTTAACCCTAACAAATCTAGTTGCTGCTTGGAATCATGTACTCTGATAACATGGCACAAAGAAACAGAAGACATGCCTATCTAAGTTCAAACTCTCCCACGGGTGTGGGATGGAACCCAAGTGGAAATTTCACATCTATAATCAGGAGATATTAGAAAAATTAGGTCCTAAATAAAATTCTAAGCTTAATATAAAAGGTGAAAGAAAGGCAACTGATCAATACACTTCCACTGTAATGGTCTCATGAACTTTCTCAGAAACTCAAGCATACTGATCACTGTTTTTAAACATTAGACAATCATATAAATATCACTGAAATGCAAAAACTATGTATTTTTGCACATAAAGCTTCACATCTCAAAGGCTTTTATACAAAGTGACTCAGCATTCCTATTCACTGTATTAGTTCTGCAAGAAAACAAACCTGAACCATCCTTCTCTAATCATTCTTTCAAAGCAATTCTCGGGAAAGTGAGCTTTGTGAGACCACAGACTGCAGCTACTACAAAGCACCGCTTCAGCACACCCCCCCATGCTCTCCCACAGGTGCCCCTGACCGGTGAGCCTGCATCATCTCCCAACACTGCTTCTTCCTTCCTGGACCCCAAACTCCTTCCTTCCTCCAGCCTCTGCCTGGAATGCTCCCTTGCCCAGTCTTTCCTATGAACTCTCACCTAACCCCATCAGCCCAGCAGGGTGGGAGTGAAGGTGGTTTCTTACAAGCACCAAGCACCAGTCTCATGCACTCCTTCCTTTCCCAGGAGTCCCCCATTTGGAAACCTGAGATGTGTAACTCACCTAAGGTCTACCTGACTCCAGAACCTGTATTTGATCCCCAAAGGTCATATTATCACCTTGACTTAGCTAAAGATACTTTTCTTGATACTGCCTGTAACTTTCATCACTCTTTCCCAGGAACATTAGAGACCCTAAAGCACTCTTCGCTTCTATGAGCAGCAGCAGCATTGCAAGAAATACTTCTACAGAATTGCCCATCATGATTTCACTGGGTCCCCAAAAGTCTCTTAGTCAGAGGTCTCGTGCACTGCTTTGAGAAACTCTAGGCCCTATGGAGATACTCCAGGATTGTCACAACACATAAGGGAAATTTCATTTATACCAGTTACTGATATAACACTCAAACACATACAAAACACTTCAGTCTTCATCTATCCACATGTGTAACATAACATCACTCTAGAGATCAGCAAACTCACAGTGAAGGTCTTCCGACAACCTCATGTCCAACTCAAAGCAGAGAAAACTACCTGTGAGACCCAGAAGACTGCACGATCCATCTCTCTGGTTCAAGTGCCAACAGAAATCTCGGGTGACTAGATATTCAGTGACTGGCCCCTATGTGATCAACATTACCCAACAACCCTAACTGGCTTCTAAGAGCTACTTTCTTTCGCCAAGAAGACAAAATTGATATAAAAAAAAAATGTAAAGGTTTACAGTTAAAGTGAAAAACAAATGAGACATCTGCTTTGTGAATTTTCAATTTTGAAGTATTCACACTGCCTGTAAACTACAAGCTTCTTATTCTTCGCTGGAATGGACCCTCAAACAAAAGACAAGACAGATTTCCTATTGTGGTGCATGATGATTAAAGAATGGGTCCAGAATCCACAAGCCTTGTTTCCAAAGGCTCTTCCACACAGATATTACAGCCTGTGATGAGTGTAAGCAGCCAATACAGTCTCTTCACGTCGGCGCACAGGGATGATCACCATCAGAGACGTTAGTAATCATTTCCCAGCGTGATGTAAGCTGCAGCGGCAGCGCCAAGCATGCGTCCTTGTCAAGCACATCCCCGTCTTCTGGATTACGTCACTCACATCTCCCTGATTAGGATGCATGCCGCGCTGCTTAATACAGTCTGCTACTGCATGCCAAGTACTTCAGAACTAAATTAGGAAATATGTCCAAATACATAGAATGATGCTAAGAGCCCTAAGTGGATCTCTTTCTTTATGAGGCATGAGACTCATCGTCAACATAATGCTCTTAAATGAGGCAATTCTATCTTCCAAACTTCCACCTCTGAGAACAAAATTTAATGCAGGTAGCAAAAGAATTAATAAAGATGATAGGGAATCAGAAATATGTTTTCATGGATAGAAGTTATTTTTGACAGATTCAGGAAATATGAGACATAAAAACTAATTTTAAAGGGATGTTCAGGCACAAAGGGCTGCATTAACACAGTGGTCTTTGCACTGCAGCATGACGTGGAGATGAGGCCAGAATCACTGAGGTTCCATTTGCTTTCTTCTACAATCACAGGCCACTTAGCAATGGCTACATTTAAGGTCACTTATGCAGTGACGTCTGAGAACTTAAGAACACAACATCAGAACTTAACATATTTCCATCCAGAAGTAAAAGACCTCCAACCAACCATTCTCACCATACACCTCCAGCAAGAGACAGGAACTGATGGGAAAGTACCAAACTATCTCCTGCCATCACTTCTCCAGCAACAAGCATGGCCCAATCTACCAGGAAGTTCTTTATTATAAGAAATGACGAGATGGCCCCCAACAGATTTTGATACAGGAAAAAGCTAAGTGAAGAACAGTACTTCACCATATATGTGTGTGTGTGTATACACATACACATACATATATCTATCTACCTAAAGATTTATTTATACATACAGAACTGGGGTAAAGGCCAGAGATGCAGGGGCAGTGAGAGGATTCACCAGAGAGAGTGGGGAGTAGAACAAGCAGATCATCGAAGTACACTGCTGAGGAGAGTAGTGGGCAAGACAGGAGAGGTCTGCTGTGCCATGTGGATCACTCCGGGACTGGGGATTGAGCTTGCACTGAAACAGCTGCGGCCAGTTTGCAATGCTATGTCCTAACCTGTTGTGCCACTAGGGAGGGCCCACCATTTATATATTTTTTAAAGATTTATTTATGCATACAGAACTTGGGTACAAGCTAGAGGTGCAGGGGTGGTGAGAGGATTCACCAGAGACAGGCAGAATGGGGAGCAGGACAGGCAGATTGACGAAGTACACTGCTGAGGGGAGCAGCAGGTGGGTCACCTCAGGGGCGGGGATCGAACTGGCACTGAAGTGGATGCAGCCAGCTTACAGTGCTGCGTCCTAATCCATTGCACCACCAGGGAGGGCCACATTTATATTTTTAAGAGGGGAAATGAAGATGTGTACAGCTAATTTGCTTACACATGCATAAAATATTTCAGAGAGGATGCACAAGAAACTGGAAGCATTGATCTGACTCCAGGAAAAGAAAGTGGGTGGCAGATTGAAAGGCATACTCTTACTTTCATGTCTTTGAATTTCTGAACCAGATGAATGCACTGGTCAAAACTATTTAAAAATATGTTTGGAGATCTTCTCTTTTAACAAAGAAAAAAAATTTTTTTCTATAACTTTACTTGACAAAGAAAATGTTGGCAAATTCAAGTGTGGCCCCTACTTCTGGCCTCTGAAATTCAGGTCTGAGAATCTCTGTGCACATGCAAACCAATGCCCTAGAGCACTGACTCTCCCTGCGCCCCTTCCCACCTGAGCAGAAGTGACTGACAGACCAGCTTCAGTCACAAGTCTTTCCTTAAGAGTGAAGAAACAAACCTTTGATGTTACTTGTTTTTCTTTCCTTAGAAATCTAAAAACAGAGCGAGGTTACTTATTTAAGCACCAGTTTGTTGAGTATGTATGTAATGCTGGTTAAGACTCCACTACAAGGAACACAACTGTGCTCGTTAACTATCTGTGATGGGTGCGGGGCGGACCGGCCGGCTAGCAGACATGTGAATGGATGAACTGGAACCACTATTACTAGTGCTCAGACAGCTTGGTGTCTAAAACATGCTGATGTTATCCTATTACATATATTGTACAAGGATAGCCTTCAACTAAACAAAAACGCCTCTAGAATGCTTCTCCTGGTTAGGAGCATTTTAGTTCTCTGCTAAAATTCTGTTATCAACATCTGAACTTCACTGTTTGCTTTCATCACAGTTCCAGTTCTGTATTACGCACAAAGAAAGATAAATCAAACTCTCTGTTCTCATAAAGTCCTCGCCTGGGTCCTAGAAACAGGTCAGAGGCACAGACACAGCCCCAAGTGTATATAGCACCAGGCATCTAGTGCTAGCAGTGTCCAACTGCCCTCATAAAACGCAGAGAGCACATGCTCCCGGCCACGCGCAGCCACACAGGGCATTCATAGGCACTGGACTGTGTGTGCCCCGGAGAAGTGGTGAAATCATGACATTACATTATAGGGTAACAGGACGACACTAAACTCTGGAGAGCCACCATTGCATGGCTTGACACACACACAGGCTTGTTATAACGACAGCTGCATTTCTTAAAAATGCAGTATTCTCAGAAGTGGAACATCCATTAAGCAGAGTCAGAGGGACAATCCAACTTCCACCAATAAGGAAAGTTTCTTAGCTAAAGCTTGACTTTCCTGGTATTTAAATGTGTGGCATTCATGCTGGAGAAACATTTCAATGCAGTTATTACTAACAACAACCAACCATCCCACAAGGTTTGTACTGTACTCACAAAATATTTGCCTGTTGTCAGATTTCAAAGAGATGCTTCAACACATTCTTGTAGCAAATTTCCTTCCACTCAATTTTAAAACACAAATGAAAACTACCAAATAACAAGTTATTTGAAGGGCTATCACTTTTTAAAAAATAATATAATAGTTTATTTTTACATCATTTTGTGCCTTTTTCCATTTCAGTTGTAATCCCTGTGGGCTTCCCATCACCAAATCATCCATGTGCCATCACCATAGTCCAGTGTACTCCCCACCCCCCACCGCTTCTTGTTAGCCAAACATTCTACTATTTTTGTACCTTGTTTCCTTCGTAGACCCATCCCAGACTCTTCACCCCAAAGGCAGCCTGGTTGGCTGAGACATCTAGGCACGTGACAGGCTGGCCATAGACATAATGGAGGGTCCTGGCAGAGTCATCAGCTTTGAGCAGGTACACCAGATCTCCAGCAGTGGCTATTGCCACAGGGTACCTCCCAGTGTCTGGAACTATTTCAAGGTAGTCAACCTGTTAAAAGAGTTAAGGATTAAAGAACTGTTTAGTCCTTAAGAGCTCACCTATAATTCATACTGACTTGTTCAAAAATAAATCTTCCTACACATCAATGAGAATGTGAGCAACCCAACAGAAAAGCATGGGAAAAGGGAGTACTGATAAGAAATTAAACATATACGGTTCTTACACAAAGAAAGAGATAGTCACTATAAAAGAAACAAAACATTTCCAATAAAACAAAATACAAAGTAAACATTCACCAAAATACCTAGCATATCAGTAAAGATTAAATAGTCTGATAAAATCCTGGGGTAGAAGTGGAGGGGATAACCACATTTATGAACCCCATTTACTAACGGATGGTGGAATATAATGTGGTGTAACTTTCATGGAGGGTAAGCTGGCAACTCCACCATGTTAAATGCACATTAGCGCTGACCCAGGAAGTCACTTTAGCAATTTACTTACAAGTAAACTCACATTTATGAAAATGACCATTTACAAAGTAATTTGCTGCAGCACTATTGTGTCATTGCTAAACACTGGAAAAAAACAAAATAGACCTAATTCATAACTTTTAGTTCATCTATTCATCACACTACCAAATGTTCATAGATAAAATTGTGTAGATACTCCCTGGAAACAGATACAAATGGGACCATCTCCAGGGTGAACTGGAGGAGGAGGCAGGGAAGCAAGGTGAGCCACAGACGCTTCTGAAAGGAGCTGTTCAGTGGCGTGGGTGGGAGGTTTGTCACTGTAAGCCTTACTGTGTCTTTTAAATTCTGAACCATGAGATGTGAGAACTACTCAACAATAAAAGACTTTAGTACTTTTTTCTCATGAAACAGAAAAAATTAAATTCATTCTGTTCCAAATTGGCAAAAAAAAAATTCCATTTTAACAACTGTGAAAATACCAAAAATGTGTTGATACAGGCAAGTGGTTCCTGAGCTCTCTGCTCGCTCCTGATCCCAACACCCAAGATAGGAGGGCCGCTGTAGGCAAGCATCCCTGCACCCCTGCGGTACTCCCGGCTGCACTACTGCGACTACTTTCTCACATATACACAGATATGAGTTGATCCCTTCAAGAATCATTTGCTTTCTCCTATGTCCATGAGTGACACATGTCCCCTGAGTGCAATTTACATCAGCTTTTCACTTCGAAAAAATTCTGAATGTCTGAAAGCAGGTGAGCCATGCTGTGCAATTATGAAAATCCACAGTGAAAAAGAGGATTGCCCTGACAGGAAGCCAAATTAGTTCAAAAGCCTGCATCCTGAAGACTGTCCAGAAAGCTTGAGAGAGTAAACATCCGGGCGACTCGCTAATCCTCGGGTCCAACGGCGGCAGGCCCACACCCCAAGCCATGGGCCATCACAAAGGATGGATGTTCTAGGCTAGCACAAACCTGGGAACACAGCCATAGTGATTCAGGGAGCCTATCTAGGGGAGACAAAAATGGCCCAGCTCTACAGGCCAGGGGGTGCCTTTCCCAGAGACAGCACAATACTGCAGCAAGACCTCATCGTGGTGAGAAATAACACGCAAAGCCTGTCATGACACATGCCTCCAGCAATGGCTGTTTGCTTCTACTCTCTCCGATTCTAAAAATCATTTCTGATTTTCCCAGAGTCAACATCCTTAGTGTAGCCATTTAATTTCATCTTATGTTGGATTTCTGACAGACCAAGAGGCTCATATTGACAGTGGTTGTGCCATTTGCTGGGAGCTGTAATCTACTTTTAAAAGCTTCCAGTCTGTGCCAAGATACCACCTTAATGCCAAGACAGGATTTATGCTTTAGAAATGGACTCACATCTCAAGTAATTGAGTTTTTATAATTATTGCTACTCTGCAGTGTTTAGTCGAAGACCAAAGCGACTGTGATAGCTTTGAGAACCAAGAGAAATATGCAACTTCTGCATTTTTCTAATAAAACTCCAAGATGAGATGACATCAGGTGTTCTGGTGGGAACACTATACCCAAACTGCAAGCACTGTTCACCAAAGAGACAAGAAGCTTACGGACGTGAAGCAGTGACCCCAGAGCGCCTTAGTTATTCAAGTCTAACACTATTTTCACAAGGGGAAACGGGAGAGAAACAGGATTTGCTCCATCCAGGCCATCAGTTCAATGTAGCATCTCTGTTCAGTTTCCCTCTAATGCCAAAGTCAAGATAGTTTAAATTAAATCCACATTCGGTATAGACAAATTTGAGTTCTTTCTTTACCACCAAATCACCTCCAACCATACAAATGGAGAGACTCACATTCAGCTGCATTTAGAAATAAACTCTATGAAAAGAGCTCGTAAGGTTGGCCCAGCCTCACACATGACATGCCAGACTCAGCTCTCCAACCAACACTGGCTTAACTCTATTTTCACTTAAGAGTTAATATGAATTCCAGATGGGAAAACTTAGAAAAGGGAAGAGTAGGATGGAAACCTTCTCTTCCACATGGACTATGATGACACCATTGAGTTCATGTTCACATGTATCAGGACAGGACAGAACCTGAGCTCAGATGTGTGGGGTGAACATTCCATTACTGTGAAGGAGAATAAAAAGCACAGTGATGAGACAAATCAGGTCTAAGATCTGAACCATAGCTTATTTATTTATGCATATAGAACTGGGGTACAGGCCAGAGTTGCAGGGGGGTGAGAGGATTCACCAGAGACAAGAGTGGGGAACAGAACAGACAGATTGATGAAGAGCATTGCTGAGGGCAGCAGTGGGCAAGACAGGAGAGAGGTCTGCTGCGCCACGTGGGTCATCTCTGGGGTCAGGGATTGAACTTGCACTGAAGTGGCTGCAGCCAGCTTGCAGTGTTACATCCTAACCTGTTGTGCCACTAGGGAGGGTCAGAATCACAGCTTCTTAGTTCTGAGAATAGGGCAATTCAATTCACAGCTCTAAACTTTTTTGACTTTTTGACCAAAAAGCCAAAGAATCTAATGCCTCTTGTTAGACTTGTTTTGAGATTTATGATTGTATGGTCCACAAGAACTGAGCCAATGAGAGCTATCCACATCATTACTATTTGTTTATATAGACCCAGAGATCCCAAGAATGAAAAATAAAATGACCATATTAAATGCTCACCAGTTTCTGAACTTCAAATTCTGCAGTTATTTGCCAAGTACCTTCCTCATTGGGGCATAACATTACAACATCAAAAGCAGAAGCCGTGGCAACAGTTGCTTCTTCCTGGCTGAGGGCTAGTGCCTGTATTCTTGCATCATGCTCAAAACGATGAATGGGATACCTTCCAGTCCTGAGATCCCAAATATTAAGAAATCCTGTGTGGGAAAAAAATGTAGTTAACAACATAAATTCATGTAATACACACAATCATAGAGTAACAATCATGTAACATATTCCTTAACACAGAAAGGGTTTCCTAGTTTCACCAAGGGAAAAAACTGAAAAGTGAGTAAAGGACAATAACATGCCAGTCACAGAACAAGAAATACAACTAACATATAGTGAAAAAAATGCAAAACTCTACTCACAATTGAAAAAATACAAAAATGCATTTTCATCACTAAATTGAGCAATTGAAAAATCATAAAACATCTTCCTGTTGAAGGCTTTCTCTTAAATTGTTAGTGGGAGTGTGAACTATTTACTCACTTTGGAGGCATTTTGATTATTTTTACCAAACTGCAAATGTATAAGATAGTCACTGTAATGTTTTAATTATGTCAAAAAGATTGCAAGCTATGTAAATGTCCATCAACTGAGAACTACTTAAATATTGGCAACTCTACAGTTAGAAATGGAAATAGAACAAGCACTTAAGAGAGTTCACCTTACACAGAAGTTATATGAAATGATCAATACAATACATTGTTAAATAAAAATGCAAACATCAGAATAGTGATATAGTATATTACAGTTCTTTCGTGTTCTAGAAAACTTTAATACAGACATATGGATGTCCTGGCAGGATACACAAGAAACTGCCTCTAAGGAACGAACCCAGAGGACAGGGACAAGAATAAGAGGACATTTTACTGTATCTTCCCCCTTACATATTCTGAAGCTAACCAAAAATGATAAACAAAATGATAACCAAATGATAACCAAAAATGATAAAAAAAAATGTTTTGTGAGAGTGAACCAGGACGGTTAAGAGTGATATAGTAATTGCTGAATAGTCTTAACATACAGGGCTCTTATTCATTCTTCTATTTGTCCACTCATTCCTACAACAAATAAGTACTGAGCACCCAATATATGCCAGGCACTGTTCTAGATATTGCGATGTTTGAAAACAGTCTTCACACAATTGAGTGGTTCTTGCAAGTATTTTATATCCTTCCACATCAATAGCCTCTTCTAGTGACTATTACAAGAAGCTCTTTGTTATAAATCCTTAAACTATGAGCTTGACTGTCCCACACTATTCACCCCTCTCCCCAGTACTCTGAATGCTGTTACCAGAAGAGTTTCTCTCATGCCTACCAGCCATGAGATACACAAGAAACTGCCTCTAAGGAAAAAACCCAGAGGACAGGGACAAGAATAAGAGGACATTTTACTGTATCTTCCCCCTTACATATTCTGAAGCTAACCAAAAATGATAACCAAAATGATAACCAAAAATGATAAAAAAAAATGTTTTGTGAGAGTGAACCAGGAAGGTTAAAAGTGATATAGTCTTTCTCATAGTCTATAGCGGTAATGTCTAAGTTCCCTACACTGGTGCATCAGCATCACCTGAAGGCTTGTTACAAATCCAAGTTCTCGGGCAACAGAAACTCTGGGGGTGTGCACTCAAGTTTGTCTAAAAGAAATAGAAACTTTTCTGTATTTGGAATGCCATGAATTCATCTTTTCTCATCAAATAGTTTCTTTTATCATTCTTAACCACTAAGCTACTTCTTTCCCCTCAAAGATTCACCCAAGAAAATAACTACTTTCTGCACCTCTAGGATAATGTTTTGTACCACTGTGGGCCTGCTACTCCTAAGCAGCCTGTTCGGCCATCATTTTTGTTACCTACAGTTCTGCATTCCTATAAGAGGTCAGGAATGCCTCATCAGTCAGTCCTCCTCTTAGAATAATCATACAGCATCAATTGTAAGGGAAAGAGAAATGGGAGGTGTGAAACTAGAAAATGTGCTCTGTTATCTATAGTCTCAGGGGTCATAAGTCTGCCCCCCAGACATTCTTCATCTGCTTGATGATTCAGGATTGAGATTAAAATAAAGCCCTAGGTCTCCAGTCATGGTTTCAATTTCATCAAGGTATAAGGCTTTTGGGGTCCCGTGTCAGAAAGCAGTCAATGCCCCCCGCCCCCACATTCCCAATTAACCCCTCATGACCCAGGTATAATTGGGTATCCCAGGGTAATTAAGCTTTTTACTCGATTGATTTGAAAGGCACTTTGTAGGCTGGGCTCCTATGACTGACTAACCAGGCACTCCTGACCTTCTATAGGAATGCAGAACTCCGAACAGGCTGCTTAGGAGTAGTAGGACTTCTAGGCAGATTAAAGAGAAGAAACTAAAATGCTAGAAACAAACCAATCATTTTCACTTTTTGTTTTCATGCTGTCTGTAGTAACTGCCAAGTTATAAAACATATTTAATTGATCAGTAACACTAATGTCTTCATCATTTATCTGTAAATGCAGTCTTATTTCTATAACCTAAAACAAGTAAAACTTTATGTTTTTCTTTGCTATGCAATCTTTTTTGTTTTGTTTTGCCTTATACTTTCTCTTTAAACATTTAAGTGCTGTGAATTTAAGCTTTTAGTATCAGATATAACTCAGCACTATATAAATACAGTCGGAAGAAAATAATACATTGCAAGTCTGCTTTGCAAGACTTTCAGTAGGCTATGTGAGTGCTTATAAATAAAAGCAGACTAAACATTCAAGTTAAATGTTTCTAATGTAAAACACAGTGTACTTTTCTAGGAATTATGATAAACTTGGGAGATAAGCAGATAGCAAAAGACTGCACAACACATTTCCTGGCAAATATTTTGGCAAATTCTTTCCACTCTGACACAGTAGAGACAGACATGCTGCAGAAAATGCCAATGGCTCTACATGTGAAGCAGGAGGTAGGCATGTTCCAAGAGGTGCCTCTTTTGAATGCTTGTGCAATGCATTTGTTTGCAGACATGGCAATAAACTGCCATTGACATGAAGCTCTACAGTACAGAGACCCTTTCAGAGCTTCCCCTCCTCGAGTGCTCACTTCATCTTGGGAGAAGCATCATAATGTTCATTTTACAAAGAGGAAACAGGAGTTCCCCTAAACAACTCATCTAAAGCCACCTGGTAGGTGGTGAGGTTGAGTTGAAATTTAACAAGGAAGTGTAGTGCGAGTGGCTGCAGTTACAAGAGCATAAAATAACTGAGCTCCAAGGGTAACTAATATACACCATCAAACTCACCCTGTACTCTGCCAACTGTGGAAGTTATTCAACCACCACTCAACTCTTAGCACACATGGAGTTTATCTATAAACACAGTTTTCATTATTAAACAATATTGATTTTGTTGGCATCATTTATTCCAACAGAACTGTATGCAATAAAAGCCCTTCAGCACAAGGTTGAGTTCGCAAAGCTGTCCTAAGAGGGGTCTTTTTGGAAAATACTTTTTAGGATTCCATCAATTTAACAGTCATGTCCTCTCTTCTGAATGCCTATTGTGTCGTCTTTGTCAATTTTCTCTCCTTCAGCTGTTAAGTGTATGGCTTGAATAGGTCCTTACTCACCAATGGAGCCAGGAACATTTGCACAGTCCTCCAAGATCACCTTTGGTGCATGAACATTTAGGCTTGTTATGTCCTCTTAATGAAGTGATCCTTTATTTCAAGAAATGTCCCTGTTATCCCTAGTTGTATTCTTTGCTATAAAACCTACTCTGATATTAATATGGTCACTCCCGTGTTCTCTTGATTAGTGTTAGCATGGTATGTATTTTTCTATCCTATTGCCTTGACTTGTGTTTTTATATTTAATTGGAGTTTCTTGTACAGCATCTAGTTGGTCTTGCTTTTAATTGGAGCATGTAGATGCTATTTGATGTGATTATTAGCAAGGATGTATTTGTTTTCTATTTGTCCCATTATTTTTCTGCTTCCTTTCCCCTCTTTTTCTACCTTTTAAAAAACTACTTGGAATAATGATGTATTTATTTATTCCATTTTAATTCCCTTTTTTTTTTGGCTTGTGAGCTGAAACTCTTTACTGTATTACTAGTTGCCTTGAGTTTTTAACATTCATACATACTACAGTCTACCCATAGGTGACAACACGCCATTTCACATACCTTGCAAAAACTACACAGCAGCAAACTTCCATTCACTCTAATAACCCCCACCCCTGACCTTCCTTTGTGTTATTGGTCCTACTTTTTATTTCTACTTATGTTATAAACTCCATATACACTGATATTTTTGCATAAGCAGGGATCAGAACTAGAAACTAGGAAGACCTCCAGAACCAAAGCAGTGCGCATCTCATGTGTGTGCTATGCGCCTTGCCATAGTTCTTGCCGTAACTCTTTCATTCTTCTCTTGCTCCCACTCTATTAATTGGTCTAATCCAAGCAGCACACAACTGAATCTGAAAGTTTTAAGCCCAACTGGCTCATCATGGTTTATGAATTCAACTGCCTCCAGGCAATGGGCATGTCTTTCCTTGTCCAGTCAGCCAATGCCAAAAGACAACTCAAATACCGTAAAGATGCCTACCTCTAGAGAAGCTCTGTGCAGGCCTCAGAGCAAGAAGACACCCCATGCGCTAGGCCAAGGCAATAAGAGAACACCTGTCAGCAAATGCAGACCCTATGAAGTCCTCAGCCACCATTACAGCAGACAGCTGCCATCATGCCCTTTACCAGGCATAACCCCAAAGAGCTTGCGTTCACAGTCCCCATTTGCCTCACATAAGGAAAACTGAAAGGAGAGCAGGTGTCTTTCTCCCTGACAAAACCTCAACAGCTGGATAAAAGAGGTTTCATTCTGACTAGTACTGGGAAACAATACTTTTTCATTCATGATTAATAGGAAAAGGATACAGACAAAAGAAAAAGGGTCTCTTGAAAAATTTAGAGGAGCACAATGAGTGAGGGCCACTGGCCCACTAGAGTAGGCAGGCCAAGGGCCTGGCAGTTCCACCTGCTCCCTGGGCCCAGGAGCTCCACCTTGACAAGTGGCAGCAGGGCAAGAGAAACTCCGAGTTCGCCCTAGACCAGGAACAGTCATTAACGGCGACATGAGTAACGATGGCCAGTCTTGAGGAGACATAAAGCCTGCTCAGCAGCTGTGGATGGGCACCCATGCCAGTTTACGGCATGCCCCTCCCACCTCCCCAAGGAGGCCAGCCAGAGTGTGGTAATGAAACTGCACATAGTGGAAATGGGATCTAAATGAGTTTAAACTGATTTATGTTAGCTTTTGTAAAGATTACTCGGTATCTGGAAAGTGCTACCACTGTGAAATAATGTCGACAATCCTTAAGACCTCCGCCTAATGGTACTTGCACAGAATATTTATATTCCTCGTCATGGGAACAAGGACCATAATGGATACCATTTTTGTTTTATTAGGGATGCATATTTAAATTAATCTGCTATTTGCCTAAACAATTAGCTGCTTCTGTTTGTGTGCACAAAGCCAAAATTGCAATTAGGCTTCCATCAAAAAGATAAGTCCCAACTAAAACTGTCCCGGTGGAGTCATAAGAGCTCAGGGCAGAACTTTCCAAAATTACTTTTTAGCATAATGGTAATTATGTTAATTGCATGAAAGGTAAATAACTGCTAAACTGGTTTTGGAAAATAACACATTTGGTATTACCCCTCCCCTTTGATCTTTCTCATGTACCATAAAATTTAAAACAAGTTAACAGTTTAGAAAGTTAGAGAGCAACCACCTCTTGAAACAGTTTGTCTCATGGTCTTCACAAGGCTTTCTTGATTAGAATGTATTTTGGCCATGAGCTTTTATTTTTGCATCTTCTTGAACTTGCACAATAAACACCTGAAGCTTGGTCTCTACTCCTAACAGCTAAGCAGACAGACAGCTAAGTTCAGAGACTGTGAGAAGCTGACTGTTAATAAAGACAGCTGGTAATCTCAATTTCCAACATGAAGGTAAAGATTTGTCTATAAGAACTGAAGTGGAAGTTAAAAGAAATTGGGCAATGAAAGCTGAAAGAAAACAACGTTTTAACAGAGATTTAAAATACCAGAGCATTCACTAAACATCTATCTCTTGACTAGGTCCAAACAATACCACACTGAATTACAAGCCATTGATGTGAGGCGGAATCAAACCTGAGAGGATAACAAAAAGTGTGCTTTCACAGAGATTAGCCATAAGCACCAACAGGAGTCAGAAAGGAGGACTGAATCATGGAGGGTCTTGAAAAAGAAAAAAGCTGAGCGAAATATGCTCTTCGCCTGGGAGCAATATGGAAGTCATCGTCAACATTCCCGCCAACATACCTCTGGTGTGGAGCTCTGCAGCTCACAGCAAAACCATAATAAATACGAAGCTGCATTTTGGATTGATGGGACAATCTGAACAAGGTTGTGGACTGATGCATAAGCAAAGCAGTGACCACACAAGATCACACAGCATAAACAACATTTTAAAAGATTCAAAAACGGAGAGAGACAGTAAACAGAAAAGGAATAAATAATGCATTGTAAGATTGTAACAATGTGGCTGAAGAGAAGAACCTACAGTTAGCAAAGCCAAAGGAAAAACAGAAAGATGATGTCAAAGAATTTGGACCAGATCTCCCACGAGGAGAGGCGGCAACAGTGTGACAGCCGGCCAGTTTTTTCCAACAGTGAGCTGGGCGGCCATGAACACAGACACAGAATATGCTTGGAGGACTTCACCACACCTGGCAGTAGTGATGCCTCTACAGAAGACACTGCAGCCAGACAGAGTGTCCAGGTAGTACTATATGTATATGATCTTTGGTACTCTTTCTGAATTTTTGTATATGTAGCACTGTATCAAAACTTTATTATAATCTGTATATAATACAGCTTTGTAAGTATTAGTATGATCACAGATAACATGTTTCTCAAGATTAATATCCACATGAATCTACAGTTAACAGTTAACTTTACGGGACAAAATTACATTGAAATTTCAAATTCTATCACTATTTCTGACCCATTCATAGGTTAAGGTGAATTAAACTCTGCAGAAGTCCCTAGCACTACCCCAGGGCCTGGGCCAGGACTGACATTCAGTAAGCTTTAGTCTCCTGCTCTTCTCTTTTAAAAAATACTACTTTATACCACGAGGAAACTATGTCTATTTTCAAAAATAGCTCTGTTCATATGTCAAGTGACTAATTAATCTGTAAAAGAAGTTGGTAACTACTGATGCTGAGTGACGAGTTCAAGGGGGGAGTTCACGGTACTACTCTATTTTGTGTTTTTGAATTTTCTGTAAGAATTTAAAAAAACTTGAAGGGCTGTCATTAACAAAAGTAAAAGCATATAAATTTTTTGGGCAAAGTTTTCAGTGGCTACATGCAAACTGTTATCAAAAAGATTTACAACAAAAATCCTAGTGATGACATTTTGTACTTTTAGTTAGAACATTCTAAATTCTCAAGGGATCGTGAAACCATACCATCAATTCTTTTTCAATGAAAGTGTTAAACAGCTCAAACAAAAAGCAAAGGGGGGAAAAAGAAACAAGTTTTAGATTATGGCAAAACTGTAAATGTTGCCCTTGTACCATAACTTGAGTGGAAATAAGTCATTGTTGTCTTAGGCCCAGATTCCAAGTTTTTTCACCTTCTGAGTTATATAAGTATCTAATGAGAATGAGAACATGAACGTAGCAGGCAGCTGGGTAGCTCACAGTGCTGTTTGGGACTCTCAGGCATGACTGGGACCCTGAATGTTCAGGCTGGGGTTCTCCCATCTCCATGCCCTCCACATTCCCTCTTGAAACCACAGCCACCCCCTAAAGACTTCTTCCCTGGCCTCCAGACCCACAGATATACCCACCTTTGACACCAGGAATCTTCAGGCTGCATTTGTTTATCCCCTAACATATTTTAATGAATCTTTTCCTTCCTTTTGCATTTTATATATAAAGCTTTCCCAAAAATGGTTTACTGTTAAGTTTTAAGTGGTATAAAACACTTTTGGCATATTTCTAAATATCAGAATTTTTTTAAGTGGCTACATCATTCTTTCTAAAGTATTCTTCAGACAAAATACAGAGAAACAAAAATACATAGACTAGATACCATGATTCATTTTTAAAAAGGGGCAGAGAGCCCAAATATAAATAACAACTCACAAAAACAAAGCTTGTAATTCCAAATTATAGGAGCACCATCAGAATATAGGTTCTAATTTCATTAGAAATTCAGTCAGACAACAGGAAAGACAAGTACATTCTTTTCTGAGTAACTAGTTAATTATAAAACAATATTAATTTGCTATGAGAAACAATCTTATATAATAATATAAAGCTTTCTTTAAAATAGTATTTTCAGACTTCAAAATAGTTGGAATAAAAAATACCCTTCACCCAGGTTTCCACAAACGTTAACATACTTCCTAGTAGTTTGATCAAAGTCAGGAAGTTAACACTGACACAGTGTGGTTAGTTTATAGGTTCTATTTGAATTTTGCTGTCTACCAATATCCTTTTTCTGGTCCAAAATCCAAACCACCATTCCACAATACATCTACCTGTCATGTCTCCATCTACTCCAAGTAATTCCTCATTTTCCTCATCCTTTGTGCCTTAACATTTTAAGAGTATTACTCATTTATGTTGAGGAAGGTCTTTTGATTTGAGGAAGGTCTGATATTTACTCATTTAAAGAGCAAGTTACGAACTTTTGGTGAAAAAAACACAGAGGTAAAGTTGTGCCTGTTCAGTGTATAATCATCAGCAGATAGAAAATCAATCTCTCATACCAATGATGGCAATTTTCACTTGGTAAGGTGTTATTTGTTGGGTTTCTCCAATGAAGTTGCTATTTTTCTCCAGTGGAAAGATAATTTGAAACTAATATCCTGTTTCTCATGCTAATTTTAACATCTATTGATGATTCTTGCCTGCAATGATTATTATTGTGATGTGTACCAAATGTTGATTTTTCTGTTTTCATCTTTTCTCCATTAACTGAAATACCTGTGTACTACATAGCTACAACACAGCATATATATTCACAGGTTGACAGATATATCTGGGTTGCTTGCAACTCAGAGCTATCAATGACTCACATTATCTCAATAGTCAAATATACATTTTCTGTGAACATGGGTTTTTATTCTGTTGGATAAATACATAAAAGTAGGAGTGCTAGGTCATATGACAAATTGTGTTTAATTTTATAAGAAACTTTTTCCAAAAGGAGCTGTACCACTGCTCCACAATCTTGACAACACGTGGTATTATCAGACTTTAAAAGCCACGATTTGCATTTCCCTGATGACACCTTCTCATGTGTTACTGCCCATGTGGATATCTTCGCAGAAGGGTTAGTTCAAATCTTTTGCCACTTTTAAATGTCATCTCATATTTGAATTGTAAAGTTCTTTATATATTCTGGAATAAAGTTGCTCATATTTCATTGTGGACTTTTCAACATCTGTAGGCTCGATAATGATGTTCCATCTTGAATCCCCAATGTTGATAATTTATTTCTTTTTTCCTCAATTCTTCTGGCTATGGTTTGTCAATTTGATTGATCTTTTTAAAGGAATTGCTTTTTTGCTTTTCCTCTCCATCTCCACTGACGACTTCTTTATCACTTCTACTTATTTTGGTTTGTTCTTTTCCTATTTTAAAGTGAAAAGTTCTACTGCTTTGAGATTTTTCTCACTTTACTAGTATAATCATTTAAATTAACTAGAAACTTCCCTTGAAGCAATTCTTTAGCAACATCCCATACTAGCTTTCCTTTTCATTTAGTTCAAAATATTTCCTAGTTTCTTATGTGATTTCTTCTTTGACTCTGGGATATTTAGAAGTGTACTGTTCAATTTTCAAATATGCAGAGGTTATTCAGATAGTTTTAGTTTTTGATCTTTATTTTAATTTCATGACACTCTTTATATCAGAATATTACTTTGCATGGTTTCAATCCTAATAATAGTCCCTGTTCGTCACTTTAAGTGTACTTGAAAAGAACATGTATTTTATTTCAGTTGTTGAGTGAAGAGGTCTATAAATGTCAACTAGGTACAGTTGTCTGACAATATGGTTCAATTCTTTTCTGATCTTATTATTCATTACTAATGTGATGGTATTTGGAGATGATATCTTTGGGTGGTAATTAAGAGTTAGATTAGATGTTGGGGTTGAGCCTTTATGATGACATTAGTGGCCTTATAAGAGATCTTTTCACTTGTTGTTGAGACGTGCCTAGCCTAACACTAATAATGTTAGTGTTAAATTTGACCATTTCATTAAGATGGTATATCACAGGCTTCTCAACTATAAAGTTCCTTTTCTCTCACTTTGTAATTTAGGGTGATTCTATGAGACTGTAAAATCCCAATTACTCACCTCATTCTCATATACTAGTTCTAGCATCAACTGACTTATTTTCCAATCTGAGCTAATCATTTGTTATTTTTAAATTCCACTGTTCCTTCTACATCAATTAGCTGACTTTATTTATGCATACAGAACTGGGGTGCAGGCAAGGGGTGGAGGCCAGAGGTGCAGGGGCGGTGAGAGGATTCACCAGAGACAGAGTGGGGAGCAGATCAAGCAGACTAACAAAGCATACTGCTGCGGGGAACTGTGGTTGAGACAGGAGAGGTCTGCCACCCCATGTGGATCACCTCTGGGGTGGCCAGGGATAGAGCTCACGCTGAAGGCTATGGCTCACCTGCAGTGCTGTGCTTTAACCCATTGTGCCACCAGGGAAGGCCCTGACTTTCTACTACTTTCTACTTCATATTTAGCGAACTTTATTCTTTAGTGTATACCCAGAGATTCCTATTTTTCTCCAATGGGTTACAATTTGTCATTACCAGTGTTCATACTCAAATTGTCCCAGATTTGGCCAAAAAGAATGCCTTCTAGGTAGCCTGTGTTATTTTCAACATATCACCATCATTCTTCAAGCCCTTCTTTATTTCCTGGTACAATGAAATGTCTGTTCCCATTTCTCTAGGCAGTTCTAGTTCCTTGCTGCTTCTATGCCTTCTCAGCAAACAAAGCTAAGACATACATGAATACATATGCATAAATAAATACTCCTATTTATTTCTCCTATGTGTACTGAAAACCCTGAATTCTATGATGACACCTCCTATTCCAATCCAGTTTCCAAAAACCTCATTCTGGCTATCCCCTTTCCATGTCTGTCCTCCTTCAATTGTACAAAATCATAAAAAGACATTATCCTCAATCTCCCTGTGTGCTGTCAACCTCCCAGAACACCAGGCCACTCAAGACTTCCTCCTCCACCTGCCCACACTGGACTCCATCCTACTCCACAGGACTGCCTGATGGCTTTTGGGCTGAAGAGGCACACAGGCATACTTTGCTTTTAAAAGCAAAAACATAATTCTACAAGTCTACTTATTTCTGTTTTTAATAGAGCCCTAAGATTTAGAATGGAATAAACAACCCAAACTGAAAATAATAAAAAGGAAACTACATTCTTACACTTATGATTTGATTTTTTCCCCCAAAAAGACAAATTCATGTTTAGTTTTTACTAGGTCCATTTAAAAACTTAGAAAATTTGTTTCTCTGGTATTAATTATCTTCCCAAAGTTGCTCTCTGCTATTTCCTGTGCTACTAAATTGCTCCTTTCCATTTTTACTTTTAAATGAAATATGGCAGGACAGTTACTCTGGAGTTTATGTGTCATACAGCATATGATTAAAAATCATATTTTGTTAAAAAATATACTAAAAACCTCAAAGGTTAACAAGTCTTACATCATAATTTTAACACCACTTTTTTTCTACATGAAAATTTATTTTAATTATTTTCACTAGTAACTTCAAAATTTCACAATTTCCCTAGAAATTTGATCATCTGCTAATCTGTGCCTATAGCAAAAGAACTTCTCTCTCCAGTGTTTCTTAAATTAAAGAGCTTGCAGGCTTCTAAGAATTCATTTGTAAACCCCTTGGTGTGAAAAACAATGCACTACAAGGCACTAGGTGATTGCTTGGTGCCAAGCACCTGTGAGCACAAAATGCAAATTCAAATACTGAGATACCACAATATGCTTTAGTTACAAGGTCCAAAGATCTGGATTCTATTTTTTTTTAAGAATACTATAAAAATACATATTAAAAATTTCCTAGAGCTTTCACCACTCCACAAAAACTACATCTGTGGACTCATGTCTGACAAGTGCTGCCCTATTATTTAGTTGTAATGCATCTGTAAGCAGGGGCGAAGCATAACGCCAAAATCTTCTCACTGAAGAATAAAATATTTAAAAAGAGCACTTTTATTCAGCAATTTCTCCCATTTCTCCCATCTCCCAGAACACAGTCTCCATTTCATGAAACAAAACATGACACCCTAGACCATGGCAGTAGAAGTCAATAAAGTTCAATGTCTTAAGAAATACTCCCTCAGCACCAAAAGAAGCATCTGAGGTAGCTCTGTATACCAATTAAATTTCATTATGAATATTAAAATGTGAGCATTCCCACTAAGTGTTTAAATGCACAAACTAACTACACCTGGTAGTTTTTTGGCTGTCAGAAAGCTATCACAATGAGTTCTGTTGCTACATATCTGAATAAGAATCCTAGGTCCGAGGGCAGGCAAAAGTTCCAAGCAAGCAAGAATTGGTTACTGAGACTTCTAAGAGATTGAACAAGACAGGCCTTGAGAAAAAAACATTCTCCATAAATCCATAGCCAGTTGCCCTAGCCACCTCCCATGCAGTGCTTTCGGCAAATAACACCAAATTCTGAAACTTCTATTCTGATAAGGGGAGAGGATTGTACATTACAATGAAATGTCATCATCAACAAAGAAATAAGTAAAACTACGGAAGAACTGATTTTTTAATTAAACATAAAATTATAAATAAAACTTTAAAAGTATACCTAAGTTGCCATATCTAACTAAAGCAAG
Organism: Condylura cristata; assembly: GCF_000260355.1. Taxonomy (NCBI): domain Eukaryota; kingdom Metazoa; phylum Chordata; class Mammalia; order Eulipotyphla; family Talpidae; genus Condylura; species Condylura cristata. Next base: position 15,038,856 of record NW_004567130.1, read on the forward strand.
GTCCTACTGTTCACCGCTCAAAAGCAGCTTGGAGAGACCCACTCCTACCCATTGTTAATAGGTCAGGAAAGAAGCAACGTCGTCACTCCAGCCCTAGGCAGGCACAGTGCTGGACAATGGCGCATGTGTGTTCAGACAATTGAACTGGGAGTGCTGCAGAAGTGGTAAGCCATGGCGCCCTGCTGGAAAAGATGACTGTTGGCTGGCCCGCCTGGGCTTCCACACATGAATATGAACGCACGCTTGTCTCTCCTCTCCCATCTAGGGAGACAAATAAGAACTTCTTTGCACCTAAGAAGTGTGTAATCTCATTTCTCACCAAAGAGTGAGTTCTCAAGACAAAGTGAACAGGGTATGGGTTTCAAGTACACTGCCATCCCCTAATGCTGTGGCTCGAGGCCAAAGGCAGGCAAGCATGGAGCAGATGGAGTCCTGGCAAGGTCTCCACTGTCCCTGCATTAGCAGCATCTGCTCATTACTCAGAACCTTCGCCTGCTTTATCTAATGCTCCAGGAAAAGCATTTTGATTTGATTCATTTCGGTACGGTAACGTGCAACACAATTAGTGGTAAAATCAAACTGGAGGGTGGCCAGTGCTGACAATCGGAAACAAGGCAGAAGAAATATGAGGCCAGTGGGTTGGAATTCAAAAAATCACAACTGTGGCTCACTTGCCAAATCTCAACACCCCAGGTGGGTATACGGTGTTCCTACAGAGCAAGGAGGCGATGGCTCACTTTCCCCCTAAGTCATTCCCATCTCCCTGTCCAGATCTCTTCTCTGGAGAATGTGCATAGACTACCAAGGGATCTCAACAACTACAGAATTTCTCGACACAATCAGAGCACTGAAGGTCATTAACACATTTATTATCTTATTCTTCTTTTCTACAGGGCACAATGACAAATTTTATACAGTAGAGACTGTAAGGTAAATTTTCCTTTTTGCATGTTGTACCTCAGGAGGTCCTGTTCCCTGATCCTGGAAAGGAGCAATAAAGAAAAGTGCATTTGATTATTTCAATCTGTCTTTGCTCAGATGTAGCTACTCATGAATATGCGGATATAAATATCACAGTGTCAATCTGTTAGCCTGAAGTGAGACCAAAGACAAATCTACCTGAGATCTGGGGAAACAAGAAGTTGTCTATCTCAGAAACAGTGACAATTGCAGTCAGACTGGTAAAATAAGATGAAAGTGATTGAGGCACAAGAGAAAAAACAGGAATTCTTATCAAAGAGATAATCCTACTACCAAAAAGAACTTGAGACAAATCAAAGATGTCAATGTAAGCAATGCAGACAAGGCAGTGTTACAGATTGTCCCTAGGCTTTGAGGGTGAGGAAAATCTCCTCAAGGTTGGTGTAAAAGCCAAGGAGGACAAGATTGATAAACATGATAATGAATGTTTAACAACTAGACAGGCCAATTTTAACAGGACATAACATTCCAAAAAAGACCCAAATACTAAAAATTTCACATCAAAAACCGCAAGCCAGTGAAAGAGATGAGCTTTCTAATAACAGATAGTGGAAACAGATCTACTCAGATTCACATCTTACTTCTCCAGGATGAACTCTGTATTAATCAAGTTTTAAATACCATCAGGCATTGCTGGCTGATGGTCGGTAGTGGGCCACTGCGGTGGGCCCAGCAGGCTGTGCCATACAACCAAGGTTGTGCAGCAAGCTGTGCCATATAGGGGTGTGTTATTACACACATGATGTGCAGAGAAAAATCACCTAATAATACATGTCTCAGAATGCACTGTTAAGCAATACCATACCAGAAATATCTCTCAAATTGAAAAATACATGCTTGAAACATACTCTACTGATGAAACTGTGAGGACAGGGACACATCTTTATATCCTGCTGGTAGGAGTATAAATACAACGCCATTTGCATTTAAGCCTTGGTTAAGGAAACTATCCTTCCTGCACTTACATGAAATGTCTTACGAACATTAATTTTTCACTACAACATTGTTACTGCAAAAGATCAGAAGCCCAACTGCTCCTTAACAAGTGACTGTAGCTAAACCACAGTATTTGTACAAAATGGAATTTTACATGGACGTGACAAAGACTCATTTCCTATACCCTGACATGGACATCCTTTCAAGATATGTTATTAAGTGAAAAGGCCAAGGTAAGAGAGTATGGGATAGAACGTAACAAACTACCTTAGTTTAAGGTGAGGTGGGGGTACAGTACAAATAGATGTTCATAGTTGCTTGACTGTGCAACACAGAAATACTAGAAGAATACAAGAAATTAAGACTTTTCTTTAGGATGTCGTAGACCAAAATGGGTGGAAGCAAAACTTCTCAGTGCATAAATATAACTGTTGGATCATACATATCTAAAAAATAACAAAATAAAATTTCATTTTTATGGGTTAAAAAAAAATCTCTCACACACACACACAACATCTAGAAAAAGTCCAGTAAGAATAAATGATAGATTGAAAAAATACTAGAAATAGACAAGATAAAAGTTATTCCCTTGGCCCTTTATTTTCAATTAGTAACGATAACTTCTAAGAAAATAGGGAAAGGTGGGAACAAGCAATTTGTAGAAAAAGAATAGAAACAAGTTATAACAATTAAAAGATGTTCTTATTTACTTATGAAGAAAGCAAATAAAAACAATGAAATACTACTTGTACCTCTAAGACAAACAATCAATTACCCTGGTCTACTTTTGGTAGGACTGCAAAGCTGGTAAAGCCTTCTTTGGAGGGCAATTTCACAATATTTATTGAAACATAAAGCATCTGTAGCCTTCACCCCAGCTATCACTTGTAACTCACCCTATGAATATACTTGTGCTAGCCCCTCACGATCTCTGTTCCAAGACAGTGCTTGCAGCATTGTTTTTAATAACAGAAAAACAATCCAAATGTGCATCACTAAGGGTCCTGATAAATAAATCATAGTGCAGCCACAGTGCAATACTGTGCAGGCTGAGGCAGAGTAAAGTTGTCCTAAGTGCTACATAGAAAGATATCAAGATGCAAAAAGCATGAGACATACATATAAAATGAGAGGGTTTCAGATACAACTTATACTTTTTTTCTGTTCAAACTTTAACTATTAATTTTTTTAAAAGCCAGTACTTTTATTTTCGTTTAAGAATAAAAATCCACGTAATTCAGCTATTCCACTTCTGGGTACTTATCCAAGAAAACACTGATATGAAAAGCCACAGGCCCCATGTTTACTGCAGCATTCTTTACAATAGCCAAGACAGAGAAACAACCTAGCTGTGCAAGGACAGATGAGTGGATAAAGAATCTGTAGCTTTCATATACGATGAAACATGATTGAGTTACAAAAGATGAAATCTTGCCATCTGCACCAATATGGAAGATCTAGAGGGTCATTACGCTCAGCAAAATAAGTCAGATGGAGAAAGAAAATTACTGTATGATTTTACTCATATGTGGAATATAAAGGAAATAAAACAAATGAACAAAATAGAGCAAGTACTTAGATACACACGGCCAGCAGACTTGGTGGGGAAGGGGAAGGGGGTGGGAGAAGGCGAAAAGGGCAAAGCGTGTCAAATGCAGGCGATGAGTGGAAACAACTTCAGGCAGCAGTCAAAATACAGGGTTCACAGAGTAGAATTTCAGTGCTGTAAACCTAAACCTTATAATGTTAAAGACCAATATAATATACATAAAATTTCATTTAACCTACAAAATACACTTTGGCGATTGAAGCTGGCCTTCGAACAAGGAGCGGTTTGCACTGTCCAGCTCACTTACATGCAGATTTTTCCCTACCTACAGTCCCACACTCATGGATTCAACCAGCCTTGGGTGTTGGTCAGTTAAATCTGCAGATGCGGAAGCTGTGTAGAGAGAGCCAATTTAAGTCTTAGTAAGAAGTAGGTGCCCTGAACCCTCAGGTGGTTCAAGAATAAACTCTACTGCCGAGTATTTACCAAAGAAAGCAGTTGATCATGTCTACACTCTCCCCCCAACCGCTGTGCAGTAACAGAGCTTCTGATAATCTACATCTGGAGCACACTTGCACACTGACACAAGCTGAATTGTCAAGCTCACAAAATATGCAGCAGGGGGTCCAATACTCATTTCTACAACCATCTCCATGTTTAGTACTTCATAACAACACTCGATCCCCAGCGTGGCCCAGGAGAACGCAATCTTGATTCTGATTCACTACTTCAAAACCCAGCCCTAACCAAATCACTTAGCTGGCCTTTTGAAGAAAGACCACTTGCTTCCCCGTTAGAAGAAAAGTATGTGAGCAAGTAGTAAGGGGAGGGCTATTACATGATTCCACAATGGTGATTCAAACTTAGAAGTGCCACAACCTTTGCGAGGTTGTTAAAACATCTCATTGGTAATTCTAAAGTAGCAAATGCACTCAAGCAGCTTCTAAGTTCTCTACCCAGGGTCTCAATATACATATGCAGTATGTACCACAGAAACAGTTTAGCTGAATTTCTATTCAGTGAAAAGAAAATGTTGGCTTGTCAGAAAAGTCATGACACATTTTTGCTTGAAAAACAGAGTAAGACATCATGATTTTTTTCAACAACCCAATAATTTATCAATTTGTCTACTAATGTCATATCAGAAGAATGGTATTCATGTTGTTAAAGTAATAAAATGAGGTCCTCCCCGGTGGCGCAGCGGGTTAAAGCACAGCACAAAGAAGCTAAAGCCACTTCCGCATGAGTTCGATCCCCGCCTGCCCCGGAGGTGACCACATGGCGCGGCAGACCTCTCCTGACCACCCGCTGCTTCCCTCGGCAGTGTGCTTCGTCCATCTGCCTGTTTTGCTCCCTATGCTCTCAGTGGTGAATCCTCTCACTGCTCCTGCACCTCTGGCTTGTACCCCAGTTCTGTATGCATAAGTAAATAAATCTTAAAAAAAAAAAAAAAGTAATAAAATGAAAATATTTTTAAGACCTCAGTCCAAATGCTTCTATGGCATAGGGGCATGGAATTACCCACAGCCACATGACCGGTTTGGTCCCCTGAGCCAGCTGACAGTGCTGTGTTCAACCTGAAGACGTGCAGAGTACATGGCATGAACAACATCCAGAAACTTCTTGTAGTCCAACTCTCAGGCTACTGGGGGAAAAGGCTTTTGGAGACCAAACATTACAAATACTGGAGGGGAGAATATCATGGTCATGAAAATTATTATTTTTATTAGTCAGAAGCTGTCAAATATTTCATCAGTCACATAAAACTAATTTTAGACTATTCTTACCTAGTTTTATAAATCCACAGTTGCTCATCCACAAAAAGAATTCCATCTGTCCCAGAGAGATGACACATTGCCATAAATGATCTTGATGCAAGTTCACCAGAAGATGGGCTCTGACTTATTTTTCTATTTCTGTTTTTGTCAATAGATTATCTACACTATCTTCTTTCCATTGTTCCCTTTGGACTAAGCAAACACTGAAGGAAAAGTAGGCCAAGTATATTTAATATTTTACGCCAAACAAGTTATTTGGTTAAGATGGCTTGGCCAGCCTCACGTCTGGCACTGACACCCAGCCTGACAGTTCCAGTAGGAATTAAACACCAGTTTTAATGGGTGCTGTGTTCCAATGCCTACTAATGCACTGAGAGTTGCTGGCCAACTTCTTCACATAAAGGCAGGAGTAAGTGTATGTGTGTGAACATGTGTGTGTGCCTACGTGTATGTATGGAGGGATTACGGGGGGGGAGCCGACCACAGCTGCTTAATTTTTGTAAAGCTTGTTGTTTTCCTTTAATAGGGAGGAGGGATGCGGTTACTTACCATCCTCATAAGCCGCTACAGCCAGCGAGCTGTTTATCCTCACAAAGGAGACATATGGCTGCATTCCAGGCTCATCCTCCTCATACTCTGATTCCAGGAAGGGGGCTACGTAGTCCCAGGTGCGGGTGTCCCAAACCCTCACATCCCCTGATGTATATCTGGAAAAGAAGAACACAATCGGTTCCAAAAGGGAACTAAAGAGCAGGCTAGGTGGAAAAATGGTAAGAACTTTAAAACAGAGTGACTGGATTGGAGAGAGACCCTTCCCCAGCACTGTTTAGATGAGGAAGCCCAACAGGAGAAAGATGTCAACTAGATGACAGAAGCTTCAGCATAGCACACTTTCTCTCAGCATAGCGGGAACAATTTCATGAGAGGACTCTAAGAAGAAAATGGGTATCAACGTCACCCTGTTCTTCCTCTTGTGCCGTCACAACCAACCTGCCACCTTAAGTTCTCCAGTAAAGGGATCACTGGCTGAATCTCTGTAATCCACAGTATTTCTACATCAACAGAACACGAAGGACAGACACAGAAAGAGCAAGCTCTCAGGACTAATGGTCTTACAGGCACAAGCTTTCTAATACCTCAGCCGTGCATCAGATTTGACTGATTAAAGTCCCTAAAGACTAATTGATTTGCTGAAACAATTAAATCTTGCCTTTAGCAGCCAGACAATGCTGCCTTCTCATGAAAGACTGTCAAAAAGCAAGGCACTCCCCAGTTTTGCCCACTTAGAAAATAGGAGCACTCACTCTTGTATTACTGCTGCCACTCCAACAAATGACTCTCTCCATCAAAACTGAGGCCAGAGCCCACTCAGCCATGGGCCCAGGATAATGGAACAGCAGGTGATGAGGTGGTCACTGCCTGCCACCTAGGTGTTCATGCTAAGTTCCAGATATCTGCTATAGAGGGTTTGGTTCAACATTGTAAAGCAACTGTGGAGAAACAAGTTCAAAATACCAAAGAGTCTCCTGGTGGTATAGCCACACAAAGACAGGAAAACAATTTTATGGGGTTTCACAGTTTTCCTGAGCCCAAGTATCTTTTTTTTTTTTTTTCCAGATTTCTGTAGTCCCATGTAAAAAAGTGTAAAGAGTTGAACAAAACCTCTGAAACCTATCTATCACTGAAATCTAGGGCACGGTACACGGTGCCCTACTGATGAACTTCTCATGTGGTTTTTTTTTTAGATTTACTTATTTACATATACAAGAGCTGGGGTACAGGCCAGTGGTGCAGGATGAGAGGAATCACCAGAGACAGAATGGGGAGCAGAATAGACAGAGCTACTGAAATACACTGCTGAGGGGAGCAGTGAGTGAGACAGGAGAGGTCTGCTGACCATGTGGGTCAGCTCCCTGGCAAGGGATAGAACTCGTACTGCAGTGGCTGCAGATTGCTTCATAGTGCTGCGACTTAACCCCTTGAGCCACCAGGAAGGCCCCTCGCTTGGTACTTCTTAATAAAGAAATTAAGAACACTGATTCAGGATTATTTTGTTTATTCAACATAGTTGCTTTCCCCTCAAATTACTCATTGAAGTAAATACATGTATTAGGTAATTCAGAGGTCCTGCTGTCACACCAACTTCCTGGTTAGTGAGGTAGGCTCTCTACCTGAGGATTGCACCTAGGGAGCAAAGAGCCAAACAGGAGAGGCATTTTCTAAAATCGGGCTGATGGGCCTCTGACTACGCATCCTCCAGTAAACAGAAGTACTCACTCCCCGAGCGTCATTAGCTTGACAAGGTGCAGAGACTGGTGTCACCATGGCCAAAGTGGTGCTGGGTCCCAGGCCTCCAAATGACCCTTCCTTATGAAGAACCCTATCCTTAATATACAGACAGACACTCTGCTGAGCCACAATACCCCAGATAGTGTCCCCTGAGCAGAGACACTGGGGTAGGCTCACCTTGACACCCCAACAACAACTTGGGCTATTCCCTGAAGTAAATCCACTTGCTTAGCTACAGAGACACTGGGGAGAGAGAACATGTTTGAATTTCTATACTGTGTGTGATCAGATTCTGCAGTTAAAGTCTATGGGAAAGGAAGCGGTCAATCCAGAAAAGATGAGAAAGATGGCAATGTCTTTCAGAATTACAAACAAGGTGAGTAAAAGCCAAAGAAAGGAAACTTATGAGATCAAAGAATGAGGAAACAGAAAAAGTGTACAAACCAGGCAATGTGCTTCCTTTTCACTGGTCTTGATCGCTCTCTATGTAGCGAGCATGCAGCTGTCCACATGGTCCCTGTGGCGCTCCTTAAAGGCCACAGAGGAGAGCAGACACTGGTAAAGAGAAATGGGTTTTGTGGCCTTGAGCTCTAGAACCCCTTTACACAAGCAATCATGAGCAGAGCAAGAATACAAAAACAAAATCTGAAGACTGCTGAAGCATACAACGGCAACCTGTGAGATGAATTTGTTGACTTTACTCATGATTTAGGGAAGAGGGAAAAGGGAGGACAGAGATTTCATAGAGAAGGTTCCTAATGAGTTTTTTTTCTTCCAAAAAATCCTCTAATTCATGCTGGGACTCCATACCTCTACAATAAACACTCTCTTCTCAGAAAGCTCCAGCTCCCTGCTAGAAGTCTATTGTTGAACGCCTTCAAGGGCAGCACTGGGGCAAAGCTGAGGGGCCTGGCACCTCCTCTGCCACCATTCTACCCAGCCCAGGTACCATCTGTGCCGCCGTGTCCACTCCCTTTCTGTTCTCATTCCTGGTGCCACCACCTGCTCTAAATTCCGCCATGCCCTGGAAGAGGCACAGTGAAGAGCAGCCACAAAGCTAGCCAAGTCAAGCTCTGGTGGAGGTCAACAGTGGAGGCAGGATTTTCCAGGCCCCATGCCCTGATGTCTTGTGGGGTGATGTAAAGAGGTGGGCTGCCACTTAAGACTACTGACGAGGAGGGGTGTCCATAGAGAAGCCACCAGCTTGCCACGTGTGACTTTGGCATGGGCCCTGGCCTCTGCTCAGGGAACTCTAGCTGAGGTAGGACAAACAGCATCTAGTCAATATGCCAGCCTGTAATTTCTCTCTTTCTTTTCTCATTCCTTACATAAATAAATCTTGCTGCCATTGTTTCTTACCATGCATCTGCTTCTGAGTTATGTCCTCATCTCCAGTCAGATGTGTCAGTGAAGACCCATCAACCAGGTCAACCTGGTGCCCTAGGTTTGTCCAACTCAGCCTGACAGCCTCACCATGACAGCCTCCGTGCTTCTCAGCCTTTGTTTTGTCTACATGCACCCTCAAAAACACATGACGACATGAATCACACTCCGGGAAAGCTCTCTTTCTCCCTTACATGCCACTCTAAATCATGCCCACTGTGAGCAATCATGACAGCAGCCTGCGCTTCTCTCTGGTGGCAACTGTGTGTATGATTCCCTGCCTTTTTATCTCCCCTATGCATCTATACACCTTTCAAGTCAGGGGCTGAGTTGCTCACAGTAGTGGGCTAAAGCAGACTAGAGCAGCACTAGACATCTAGGAAACCCTTCTAAATACTTAGCCTTTAACATCTTATTGAGAGAGGTTTCAATTACTGGGTGTAGCACTGAAAACACTATACAAATACCTTCCTTCCCTCTCCCTGGTCCACTTCCACTCTCGCTTAGCATGAGCTGGCCTCCAGGTAATCCTGCGTCACTTGCTTCCAAACACTCATTTCTGAAACTTGGCTTACATTATCCATCCTTCCAAATGCCTTTCCTCCTCATAACCCAGCCCAGTGAATCCCAATTTTGGCTGCACATTAGAATATGTTTTTCAAACTCAAGATATCCACATACAACATTCCTCTGACTCTCAGCAGTTACAACCAAGCATCAGGGTTTTCAATGTGCAGTCATGTCTGGAGACCACAGACCTAGCCTAAGCTAACCCACTCCTCAAATCTAGCACAGCCCTCCTCCCTTGAAGTCTCTGACCCAAGTCCTATGGCTTGTAGCTAAAGAAATGCTATAGTGCCCATCTCCTCAACCAGACGGCAAAGCTGCTAGGAGATCCTATCTCGTGCTACAGCATCTTCACAGTGCCTTTCATACATCCTGTAAGTAGTAAGTGGTGACTGATGGCAAGTCCACAAGTAACAACCCAGCTTGGCTGAGTTCTGAATGATATCTCCTTTTATTTCCACCATCAACATCTTATGCTAAGTAAACACACACACACAAAACACAAAAAAATAAACACCCAGAAATCACACCTCAATATGCACTAGACTTGTGTTTATTTCTAAACTGATTTAAAAGCTATCTCTATAGTACACGGGATTAGCTCAATTACTTTGGTAAACACGAATTTTTCCATGACATTCATTTAAGTTAACTGCATACTTCATGGTTAAACAGAATTATAACATAAATGTTCTGTTGCAAAATGACTCTTATGGTAAAATAAAAAAAGACTTTATGTGTCCTTTAAAATGTAATCAAAGGAAAAAGATCCTGTTTCATCAGGTACTATGTGATGACTCAGCAGTAGGCTCTAAAAGCTAAAATAAGTGATAGCAACCGCAGCAGTGGAGATCAGACCCAGACAAGACTAGTGAACCTGTCCTCGAGAAAGACATTTTCATGAGGGTGAAACACTGGTTGGGGCAGCGGGGCCTGGACCAAGCCCTAAATGTGATCTAAAAGCACTTAGCACTGGCCAGGAGAAGCAAGAATAGATGTTGAAGGGAGGTAGGAAAAGGGATGATTTTCCTCCAGAGCTCCAGATGTCTTTATCGCTGCCTAATGACAATTACACTCAGCCAATTAAGACACCACTATGACAGTTGCATTGTCAGTAAGCCTCTGGACCTGATGTTGATGGCGCTCTAATTAGTGTCTGTGCAAAATGCAACTGCAACTAATATATTAGCGGATGTAAAAAAAAAAAACAAAAACAACAACAACAACACTATAAAGAAAAACTGAAGAAGTCTTTTCCAAAGAAGAAGGTTGTCCCATCAGATGGCATGGGCCAGTGAAACTGTATGCCTTCCCAATCTTTTTATGCTTGGCAAGGTTAAGTTTACCTCCAAATAAATAGGTCAGAAACCACAGCTGATTTTTTGTTGAAAGAATGGGAATACTGCCTCTTTAAAGCTTGGCATGCCAGAGCAATTGCCAATTTAAAATGATTTACCACCAAAGAGCTTTCATTAACTAGTAAGTTTCCAACAAGCTATTTATTTGGACTAAGAGATACAAAGGAACAGAGAAAATGTTGTATGCTAAGAAGAGCCCTTTTTCTCACATAATATTAGGTAGGATTTGAGAGGGAAGCGTTCTGCTACTTCCAGGTCCCAGCAATTATTTGCTAAAAACAATTTTTTTTTGTTTCAAAGCTCCTCATAATAACCTAGGGTTGATTTAAGAATTGTGAGAAGTGACTTACCGAAAGTCATGAGAATGACTCTGGTAGCACAGCTGGCATCAAAGCAGGCCCTGTATTTTCTCAATCTGCTGCCTAGCTAACAAGCCATTCTTCCTCCTTAAACAAATAGAGCTTTTAAAAACCATCCCCATTTAAGAATATAAGGAACTTATTGTTTTCAATACTGTGACTCAGGCTTGCAGGACACAGCCCCTGACCCTAGGCCATCAATTCCATCACCATGTCGCAACTAAAAGTAAGAAGGCAGCAAAAAAGGCTCGACATGCTGGCAAGATGTGCGGGACAGGGCCATGTCGACTCCACAAGTGGTCTGAGAGGGCACAGGGATGGCTGGTGGAACTGCACTCTGGCAGCAGAGTGGAAATGCACTACTGCTCACACAACCACTCCCAAAGTCACAATTCTACTCCGATCAGATACAGCCAACAAAAGGCATTTAATTAGAAAGACTTCTAGGCAGGAAAAGAGTATGGTTTATATTTGTGTGTCACAGCCAATAAACTTCTGGTGACTGTATACAGCCCTGTTTTGAGAAGGATTCTGAAGCTACATTACACCCAGCTCACTAGGAAAAATTAATTCTGCATCAATTATTAATGACCATCACTGGTTTGGAATTTAGGGGTGGCAGCAGGTGTACAAGTTATCTGTATCCCTGTCCCTTACAAAATTACCCAGTCGACTCCCAGGTTTATGCTAGTTAGTACCCTTCCACAGTCACTTCCCAGGAGAAAGCTAGCATGGCAGTCTGTGCTGGATCCCTCTGCCCTGTGTTGTGGGGCTCTGCCCTTCTCTCACCCCATCATCTCTGCACTCTGCCTGTGACTGTGTCCCTCATCAGCCCCTTCATGAGCTAAGGAGGCACATCCCTCCCACTGAGCAAAGGGTATATCTGCAGCAGGCCTGTGCTTAGTAAATGCTGAGTGAATAAACTTAGAAGCTTCTGACTTAAACCTAGAAGCTGGAAGTGGTTTAAAGCATACACTGCAATTAAGCAGAGCACCCTAAAAGCACCAGCACCACATTTCAAAGAACATTGATGTCTTAACATGTAAAGGTTTTAGAAACTATTCACATGCTCCATACTTTCTTTAGTAATGCCAAAGATTGCAAAATCAATCAGATCAAGAGTATTTACTGTTTTCTATGAAACATGACTGTGTTGTATTATGCAATTAACAAAATGAACTCAATCCCGCAGTACAGTCTTTCTGTGGAAATGCACTACTACAAACATCAAGTGCAGCTTAAGACGCATCAATTGAAAAATAATGAACATCTTAATGGACCTTACGAGATACATGCACTACACACTTAAAACTGTTTTCCATACATCTTGGTTAATCACAATCAATAGAGCCAGAGTCAATGATGATTATGCAGAGTTATTGTAGCTGTGGCCCTTCCCATTATTCCTTGGAGAACTAGAGATGGATAAATGCAGTCATGAGTTCACTAGTATTTATTAAGGACATTCTGGAGCTCCTTCATTAAGGGTATAATGAATGTAATGCGCTCCTCTAGTCTCTTATCAATATCTTACCTCAGACTTATTTACCAGAAGAGCATGTATACCTCACAGCAGAAAATAAATAAATAAATTTAAAAGTATTTTCAAAAAGAGGTTCCTAACGGGTACGGATCGAATTCCTTATGGGGAAGAGTCCAGTGGCCTAAGCAGCAGCACAAAACCTAAACAAAACAGGGTTGAAAGGGAAACTGTCCCATGAAAAAAAAATTTTAAGGCAAGAGATAGAAAAGTAAGTCTTTAGTAAGTGAAAATATGGTGTGTATTTACCTAACACAACCTTTACCACTCACCTATATTCACAAAGCACCTATTATCTCAAAAGTCTGAAAATATTCTATAGCATTTTTGTATACATTCATTTGAAAATAGCAGAGTCTTAGAAACACCATTCTTAAGGATTTCAGTCCCTGAGTAGAAAATAGATAGCTTAGAATTTAGGCAAATATATTATCAAATCAGATCCATATTTCAGCCATGGTTATGGTCAATACAATTTTAATTACTGGGAAAAGTGTAAAAAAAATAGCTAAAAGCAAAGTATGTCAAGTTACCTTTGATGCATTTCGATGTTTGAACTGGTAATTTTCAACAGTGTTTAATTATAAACAATGCTAACATTCCATTTGAAGTGCCAATAGGCAAGCTGAATCAACTGAAAATTCAGGCATCAAATTTTAGATATATAAATTGGAAGCTCAACCAGTTCCTAAGCTCTGATAACAAAAAGGTGGATACCAGAAGCCAGGGAGAAGGGGTGGGCAAGTCAGGAAGAGGAGGAAAACTGCACAGTGTTGGGAGAAAGCAGGCTTTCAGTGCGACTGGAACAGTAAACATGGACATCAGACGACAGCACTGTGTACCTGGAACCTATATAATGTTACAAACCGGCTCTATGTCAATAAAAATTTAAATATATATATAAAAGATGATGAATCAAAACAACTTTTTCCCCCATGTCTACAGAAGACTGGAAATCCTTTCCACTCTGATGTCCAGGCTGTGTGGATGGACAGAGCTAATAGGGTCGGAACAACAGCCAGAGCACCGGGCTGCCGGAGTTTTCTGTAGTTGTGTATCTACTCAGCACATTTGCCTCAAGGGAAAGGATGGTGGAACCGCAGGAGACCAAATGGGACAACTGACTAGTTTTTAGGGAAAGAGTCAATGTTTTGGATTATGATAGTCTTCCCTCTAATCACCTTTGGCAGAGGAGAAACACGGACACACACGGACAGATTGTTCCTAGCAGGAAAACTAGGAGTTGTACGCTAAAACAATGGGATCACTTGAGGGAGAAAAACATTAAGGAGGGTTGAGACAAAAAACACAAAGAGGGTTCTTGGATTTCTTTATAAACCAAAGCAGGGCAAGGGTCCTCTGCTGTGACAGAAAGGGTACAGCCCGGGACGCTGAGGGCACGAGTCTCAGATACAGTGAGGAGGATGTCTGCTGCAGACACCACTATACCCCTGGGCGTCTGAGAAAAGGCCTGGTGAGCTTAATGGTTAGCAGGGCCCGCACAGGCCCCAGTGAGCCCAGGGTTGCCTTTCTCCTGCAAGTACACCTGAGAAGTGCTCTTTCACCAGGCAGCAGTAAAGCGGACATACCTCTAGCAAACAAAATCGAGACCCACAGCTCAGGTTTTAAAACATGACCTTGCTGAACTCATGATGTCATCTGTTTTCATGAGTACAAATCCAAGCATCACAAAACAGAACAGGAATTCTGTCAGGTCCACATTCTTCTTTTCTTCAATGATAAACATTTAATTTGGAAAAAAAAATTCTAAAACAAAACAAAACACTATTCCTAATCTCTTATTGTCAGCAGTTTCCTGGAAACATCTCTTGTAAACTGCAAGGAAAACACACATGGAGTGCGCTACGTTTCAGCAGTGCTGCAGAGGGTGAACCCTGAGATGCAGGTGACTTTTGTGGAAAAACTGGAGGTTTCTAAACACAAGTTTTACTCTTTTTAAGAAATGGGAAATTTTTTTTTTAAAGATTTATTTATTTGTGCATACAGAACTGGGGTACAGGCCAGAGGCTCAGGGGCGGCGAGAGGCTTCACCAGAGACAGAGCGGGGAACAGGCAGATCTACGAAGTACACTCCTGAGGGGAGCAGCGGGCGCGTCAGGAGAGGTCTGCCGCGCCATGTGGTCACCTCCGGGGCAGGTGGGAATAGAACTCATGCAGAAGCGGCTTTAGATTCTCAGTGTTGTGCTTTAACCCGCTGCACCACCAGGGAGGGCCCAGAAATGGGAAATTTTTAAGGGTAAATGTTATGTCTGACTTACTAAGTCTCAACTTAGCTATCCAGCAAAGAAAACTGGTTCTGGTATTTTCTGGAGTGCTAAGCATCACTGCCAGAGGCCAAATGAGACCCCAGGAAGGCAGGAGCTCAGGTGGGCTAAAGATGCATTAAGGATGTTGAGAGACATAGGTTTCAGAAGCATGAGTTTTTATTCCATATATACTTTCCTTTGTAGGGAGACATTACAAAAAAATTTTTTTTCTGAAAAATACAAAAATTCCACATTCTCTAAATCTTTGATTCTACTTGGCCTAAGAAAATAACCAGAGGAAAAGGAAAAAATTTTAACTCTTTGCTCTACATAATCTATTCGTAATGCAAGGTTGCTACAATAAGCTTGTGTTTTATAATCTATAAAGATTTGCAGTACTAAATGGGGAAAAATATACCAATCCCTATGAGACAAAATATGCATAGCATTATATAACAAAATACAGGAAATCAATGTCCGATACTAGAAGAATGAATAAGAAAATTAGGGTACGATTAGATCCTAGGAGTTATTACAACAAAACAAAGTAATGAAAAGTATGCAATAGCATAAAAAAAAATCTTAACAGTTTAGGAAGGAAGAAAAATGGCCAAAAATGTAGGTGGCTTTCTCTTCTCCACTTTCTAACGGCTATGCAAAAACAACCTGGCTTTCCTACTGCTTTCATTTTTAACAGGAAAGATGGATGTACGAGAGGCGACCTCAACAATGCTGTACCGACCAGCAGCACAGCACCGAGGCGGCAGCCCCAGTGCTGCCCTGCATAAGGGCATCGCAACACAAACTGTCCTATAAATTGCAGATGATCACTTCGGAGTTATGAGAAGGGCAGGTACAGTGGGTAAGCAGCTGTGGGAGGAGATGTGCCTAAAGCTGAGCCTTAAAAATGAGAATTGGGGGCCCTCCCCGGTGGTGCAGCGGGTTAAAGCACAGCACTAAGAAGCTAAAGCCATTTGCGCATGAGTTCGATCCACGCCTGCCCCGGAGGTGACCACATGGCGTGGCAGACCTCTCCTGACCTGCCCGCTGCTCCCCTCAGCAGTGT